>NC_033794.1:82111879-82202331 GCF_001876935.1 Asparagus officinalis | reverse complement strand
CTCATTTAGTTATCTCTTTCTTCCTAAATTTTTTTCATCTCCACTCTTATGAACCTATCAATTAATTCTCAACCCCATTAATGCTTAGGGCTTGATGGTTGATTTTGGTAGAGATTCATCATTTTTTTAGTAATTTAAGGTATAATATTTTATTTTACTGAACTCCTAACTTTATAGCATTAATTTCTCATTTTATTCATCAAAATTATTTTAAATCATTATTCATAAATTCTCATGGTTGGTTATTATAGTTAATAATATTAAAAAAGAAAAATGTTGACCTTAATTTCATGACTCTCATTTAATTCTAGAATTATGACTTTAGTTTCATAATTTTTTTGTGAGAACAAATTTTATAGTTAATTAAATTTGGGTTTACTTGACTATAATTGATGAAATTTGCTCATTTTTGTTTATTTTGGTGACAAACATAGATGGATGAAGATTTGTACGGTGTATTGACAGATTTTAAAGAAAATAATCATTTTTTAAATTGAATGTCATTGAGAGTTATAATGATTTAGCGGTTACAGTATAAAGTCTAATTACTTGTAGTGCAAACATGAGCGCTTGACTTACAAAGTCCAACACACACAAGAAGTTTTTATGCGTGCATGTGATGTTGATGTATTGATAGTGTTCAATATACATCGAAGCTGCAAGGAGAAGGTTGTTATTATGAACGTTGAGATGAGTCAAGAGGTATTATTTGGGCAATAATTTAGTACCATCCACATAAGGCAACTTACACTTTGTCATACTTTTATTTTTTTTATCATCAATTGTAGTTCAACTTTCTTTAACTCTTATACTATTTTTTATGTTGAAATCCCTACATCCCCTCTCTTATTGAAGAACATGCTTCTTATTCACAAAATCCTTTTCTTCAAAAAACATGTATTGGGAAGTTGGGAGCTCTAGTATGATTCCTCTTGCATGGCATAATGTAATTAGAAGTGTTGATCTAGAATTTGATGATGTCGAGTATTGTTGGAGGAGTTTAAGTGAGTACTCTATTGCACGAGATTTCAACTTTGCCTTTGTAAAAAATAAATGCAAGAGAGTGACAGTAAAATGCAAGGCTACAAATTGTGAATGGATGGTTCGTTGTATCCGCTGTAGAGAGAGCGATCGATTCTATGTGAAAGAAGTTTGTCGTCCTTGTAGTTGTTTGGGAGGAGGCATATGAGAAGAAATATATAGAGGGGCATCTCGTAAGTGGAGTGCTAATCACCTTAATTCTATCTTGAAGGAACAATTCACTTATCACCCAATTGCTTTTTAGAAGAATCTTTCTATGAAATTTGGTTTAGACATTCCTTGTATAGAATTTGGTGGGGAAAATAGCCAGCTCAACGTGAATTGTATGGCGATACTAAATATTCATATGACCAACTCTAATGATATCCAAATAAAGTTATGGAAACTAATCCGAGATCAATTGTTCACTTGGAGCATGAAGATGAAAGATTTACAAGAATATTTGTGTCTTATTATGCATGTTGGAAGGGGTTTATGGAGGGACACATGCCAGTGTTGTTCTTGGATGTTACACATCTTTTTGATTGGTATAATAAAGGTCAGTTTAATCAAAACTTAGAGTAAAGTACTATATTCTAATTTCATTAAAACATGCTATACTTTTATAATAACATGCTACACTTTCAAAATAACATAATATACTTTTATTAAAACATGTTAAAGTTTCATAATAGCTTATCTTTTTTATAGCTATAAAGGAACCCTACTTGACACAACTGCTCTAAATGGAGATGAGAGAATGTTTATAGTAGCAATTTGCATATGCGAGATGTAGAATGAGAGTAATTAGAAATGATTTTCGAATGCATTCGAGACATTCTCTTTAATGATGAGGATACATATACTCCAGATGATAAGCTGGTTTATCGCTAATAGGTACAAAGGACTTCAAAATTTTGTGAAGAAATACTTTTCATGGCCATGTCACTCTTATTGTATACATCATTTCCTAGCTAATTTTAAGAATAACTTGTCAAAGAAAGGCATTACACCACCTTTATGAGATGAATGTGTGTAAACTTTGAAGAGAGATGCTTATGCATACACTTCTTGTTCTTATAATAATGAGTGCAATGAGCTACAAAATACATCAGAGATTGCCTATAATGAAATGTTGAGGATGAGTCAAGAAAATTGAGCTAATTGCTACTTTCATGGGAAAAAGTTAATATTTTAATTTAGGAAAACTTTATATACAAATCATTTAAATATATGTATTGATATAATTACAATTTATTATAATGCGTGCAGATATGGATGATTGACATCAAACCTAGCGGAGTCTGAATCAAAGAAGCTCGTTATTTTCCAATTATGCAAACAATTGATAGTATTTATAAGAAATGAAAGGCGGGAGACATCCCACAAGTGGAGCACAACATTTGTTTCCATTGTGAAAGAGCACATCATTATTATCAATAAGCAATCATGTTGGCTTTCTGTTACTCCTTCTACTACTTAAAGGTAAAAGATGTATGATTTCCCTACCGTCAAAATAAATTTGAATGATTGCACATGCACTTGTCATGAATGGCAAATAGTCAGAATACTTTGCAAGCATGCTGCCGCAGTAATTAGAAAAAATAATAACGTTCTTTACTCCTATATTTCTTACTACTTTAGTGTGGAGACATACCGCAAATGCTACTGATTTCTTATATATCCAATTCGTGACAATGACAAGCCATTTGTAGATGATGAAAATATGGTGATTCGGCTGCCAACAACAATTCTTCATAGAAGACCAAGAACAAAGCGCATTCCTTTAGGATTGAATCCCCATAAAGAGTTGAAGTGTAGTAGATGTCAGCAATATGATCACAATTGTAAAACATATGGACATCCTATTGCAGACTAAATTAGATTTATATTCTAACTTTTGGAACATGTAAGCAATGTATTACAAGTATACATGAGTTTTGTATTCTACTTTGGTATAAGTGCCATACACTTTATTTTGTAAGATATGACAATATTTGTTATGTGATTGGTATGACTGTCTTTTTTTCTAATTGCATGTTGTGCTTTCAAGATACCACACTATACTTTCAGGATAACACACTATACTTTCATTAAAACCTACGATACTTTCAGAATAACATTGTATACTTACATCCAAGATCATAATATACATCCAAGACCACAATATACACAAGAATGTAAAAAAAAACAATAAATACTCACCATATCCAATTCCATTATCCACAGAAAATACATCGAAGAACACAAAATACATCCAAGGTCAGAATACATAAGGATTTAAAATAAACAATACTTACAAAATGCATCCAAGACCACAAAATCCATTCAAGACCATAAAATACATTCATGGCCAAAATACATAAGGATGTAAAATAAACAACACATACTCACAATATCCAATACCATTGTCCACACAAAATACATCGAAAACCACAAAATACATCCAAGACCAAAATGCATGAGGATTTAAAATAAACAATACATACAAAATATATCCAAGACCACAAAATACATTCAAGATCAGAATACATAAGGATGTAAATAAACAACACATACCCACCATATCCAATATCATCGCTCACATAAAATACAACCAAGACCATAAAATAAACATTAATTTGATGTTGCTGCCAATTCAGACACTCTCCCTTCAGATAGAAACAAGGCTATGATACAAGCTCTATGTCTCGCACAATCTTTTTGTTCTATTAAAATAGGGTGATCAGAGACGAGGCTGAATATATATACCATCAAGAACACCCAACAATCTAAGCTACTGCAAGTACAATTGTAAAAACTTACTATCAACAATTTTTGTGCGTTAAAACATACGAAAAAGAGCATACGAAGAAGTTGAATACATTTATTCACATTGTTGAGGTGCTTCATCATTTTCTATCTCATGAAAAGTGTCAAAATCCAATTTCCAATTATTGGGAACGAAGGGTATAAGTTTCTCTCTGAAATTAATGTATCAAACATGTATCCGCAGAGAGAGGATTAGTGATAGAACCTTTTCTCCTTAAGTGGTACAATCAGCATGTGTCAATGAAATAAAGTTAAAAGTGAGAAAATAATCTTATTAAGCTCAAGGAAATGTTTTTTCATTAATGTCATAAACATACAGTAGATACTTGACAGATTATTTTCAATAATGCATCTCTGGAAAAAAGGGCTCATTTTTAGTATTTAACATAACATAGGAATACTACTTATAAAATTCAAATAGATTTATACTAACGGTTACCCATGGACTATAAATGTGTATGTCTTTTGCAAATTTTTGATTTTCCTCTATCAAACTATTTACAATCACAACAAATAAGTCTATGACCTGAAACGTGTGAATATGGGGGGGTGGCCTCCACGTGACTTCCGCGTGAAGAGCCGGATGGCTTTTTGATTTTTCGCAGTGAACGCAGTTTCATCTCTGCGTGAAGAGACACGAACACGAGAAGCCCACGAAGGCCCACAAACCGTTTTCAACAAAGTATATATATCAACTTGATTTTCTTTTTAGGGTGAGCGCAAGCAGTTTTATTTTGTGTTTTGCGGCTACAGGAGAAAAGAGCAAGCCGGCAGAGGGTTTCGTGTGCAGCTGTCTTCATTGGCTTCGTGCAAAGCAGCTGTGCAAGGGTTTTTTTGTGCATCCCTCTTTTGAGAGAGATATTTGTATGAGGAATTTGAGAGTTTGTGTGAGGGTTTAGATTGAGTGATTATAAACCCTAGTTGTATTCTCTCCCTCTATTAGTAAATCTCCCCCCTTCTTGCCCCGTGGACGTAGGTAATTTGCCGAACCACGTAAAATTGGTTGTATCGCTATTTGTGTGATTTGTAATAGCTTTTAGGTTCCCTCGACAGGTCAGTCCTAGAACTGATGAGAGGAAGAGCTGATATCTCACTTGGTTGAGATATTTTGCTTTAGATTCTTGTTTCCTAGGTGAGACGAGAATTCTTATTGCGACCTGACTCTCTTGTTGTGCTGCCGAAGTGCTGCCGAAATTTTTGCTGCGCAACAAGTGGTATCAGAGCCCAGATTTTAGATCTAAAGTTTTGGAGTTTGGTGGAGGAAGATTCTTGTGTGAAGCTTGGTTCTTGGAGTTCTAGGCTTCGGTGGAGATAGCATTAGGAGTTGCCGTTGGAGATTTCGCTTTCCTTGTGTGGATAAGAGATCTATTTGGAATCCAATCTAGGGTTCAGTTGGGTGGTTCCTAATTTCTATCAAATTTATTCTTTCTCTATAATTTGGAGTTAGTTTGCAATGGAAGAAGAAGGTGAAAGCAGCAAGTCGATGGAGAGTACAATACAAGTTGGTTTTCAGAACACTAAGATTAGTATGGTGAAGTATGACGGCAAAATCAACTTTAACACTAAGATTAGTATGGTGAAGTATGACGGCAAAATCAACTTTGGTTTGTGGATGAGCGACGTACAGAATGCGCTCAATGCTCAGAATTTGGAAGAGATGGTTTGTGGATGAGCGACGTACAGAATGCGCTCAATGCTCAGAATTTGGAAGAGACCATCATGGTCCATGAGAGGCCACCTAAATATGATGAGACGATATGGGAGAAGATGAATAGGAACGCGTGTGAGGTGATCAGGTCCTGTTTGGAACAGGAACTGAAAAATGATATGATTGGGGTGACATGTGTAATGAAGATGTGGGAAATTCTCAACAACAAGTATCTCACAAAGAGTGTTGAGAACAGGTTACACTTGCTATAAAGACTCTTCAAATTTTAGATGTCCAGAGGCACCTCACTAGCGGCTCATGTGTACAACTACACTAAGTTGTTATTGGACTTAGTGAATGTTGATGAGAAGATATCGGATGCGTACAAGGCGATTATTTTGTTGGGCTCCTTACCAGATGAGGAGTATGATACATTTGTGCTCACTTTGTTGAACGGGAGATCTTCTATCAGCTATAGTGAAGTGACTAACGCATTGACCAATTACGATTTGAGGAGGAAGGACAAGGAGACTTCCCATGCTAGCACTTCAGGTGAGGCCTTATCGACGAGAGGTAGAAGCCCATATCTAAAAGGTGGTAATAGAGGAAGATCAAAGTCAAGAAGCCGCCACTAATTAGCAAAGAACCAATGTGCATTCTACATGGAGCAGGAACATTAGAAGAGAGACCGCCCGAAGCTCAAGAAGAAAGAGAATGGTAAGAAAAAGAGCCCAAAGGCCAATGAGGTGAATATTTTGAAAGACGATGATTTCGATGATTCGTGCTTTTCTCTACTGATTACTCCGGAGGTAAACCATATGGATGTATCAGATTGGATGCTTGATTTTGGTGCTACTTATCATGTGACCCCTAGGCGAGACTGGTTTACATCTTTTGAGAAAATCGATGGGGGTGTTGTTGTCATGGGAAATGATCAATCCTATGGTGTTTGTGGGATAGGTACCGTGCGGATTAGGATGCACGATGGAGTAGTCTGTGAGTTGAAGGAGGTGAGATTTGTTCCTTAACTGAAGAAAAATCTTATCTCAGTTGGAGCTTTAGAGGCGAAGGGATTCAAAGTGACTTTTGAAAATGCTGTAGAGAAGGTTACTAAGGGATCATTGGTGGTGATGAATGAAGTCCGCAATCAAAATTTATATTATCTAAAGGAAAGCACCGAGATTGGCCAGGTTACTTCGGCTATTTCAGAAGCGGACATGAGCATACTTTGGCACTATAGGTTAAGGTACACAGGTGAAAAGTCACTGCAGGTATTGTGCAAGTAGAGGCTATTGAAGGGAGCCAAGAGTAGGAAGATTGAGTTCTGTGAGCATTGTGTTCTTGGCAAGAAGACGAAGGTGAAGTTCAGGACTGCCATTCATCAGACGAGGGGCATCCTGGACTACATGCACACAAATGTTTGGGGTCCCACTAAGACTGCATCACTTGGTGATAGACATTGGTTCGTTATTTTTGTAGATGACTATTCTAGACGTTGTTGGGTGTACAGCATAACGAAGAAGAGTGAAGTCCTAGATTTATTTGTGGAGTGGAAGAAGAGATTAGAACTGCAGACTGGGAGAAAGATCAAGGCGTTGCGATCCGACAACGGTAGTGAGTATACTTCTGACCCCTTTCAGCAGCTATGTCGAGACGAGGGCATAGAGAGACACTTCATAGTTAGTCATACATCACAGCAAAATGGGGGTGGCAGAGAGATTGAATCGGTCTTTACTGGAGAAGATCCGATGCTTATTATCACAGAGTGGTTTGGAGAAGATCTTTTGGGCTGAGGCACTTACATATGCGAGTCACCTTATTAATAGGCTGCCTTCATCTACGATTGAGGGAAAGACCCCTATGGAGATGTGGTTGGGAGAACCAGCACGAGATTATGACCAGCTCAAGGTATTCAGGTGCCCTGCATTTTATCATGTGAGAACTGATAAGTTAGAACCTCGAGCTAGGAAGGCCATATTTATAGGATTCAAGCGTGGTGTCAAGGGATACAAGCTTTGGGATCCAGTTGATAAGAAGATTGTGCTGAGTAGGGACGTCACGTTTGATGAGGCTTCTATCTTGAAGCTTCCCAGCTCTCATCAGGTGGAGAGCGATCCGACGAAGGAGATATCACAGGTTGTGGAGATCAATGCAGCTCCACATTGTTCAGATGGTACAGTATTCATTAGAGTACCGACTGAGGTGATGCCAGGCGAGCATAACGATAACACGGGGGATACGAGTACTGATGTGTAGGATCAGGGACCGACAGCTCAGGTTCAGGATTCAATTGCGGTTCGGAGACAGAGGAGAAACATACAGATGCCAGCACGATATGCCGACACAGTTGCGTATGCACTTCCGGTGAAGAGTATCAATGAGTTGGTGCCTACTACATTCAGAGAGGCCGAGCAGAGTTCGGAGGCTGATTCGTGGCAGGTGGCTATGCAGGAGGAGATGGAATCTCTTCATAAGAACGATACATGGGAGCTTGTTAAGCTTCCAAATGGGCGGAAGGCAATTGGTTGCAAGTGGGTATACACGAAGAAGGAGGGCATTGAGGGCACTCCATTGAGGTTCAAAGCTAGATTGGTTGCGAAGGGCTATGCACAGGAGGAATGTATTGACTATAATGAGGTTTTCTCTCCGGTGGTGAAGCATTCTTCGATTCGGATTTTGCTAGCTTTGGTGGCACAGTACGGTTTGGAGTTAGATCAGTTGGATGTGAAGACTGCATTTCTTCATGGTGATCTTGATGAAGAAATATATATGACTCAGCCATTAGGATTCCAAGCTGTAGGGAAGGAAAAATTAGTTTGCAGGTTGAAGAAATCGCTATACGGTTTGAAGCAGTCTCCTCAATAGTGGTATATGCGATTCGATGGTTTTATGATTAGTCATTCGTACACTCGAAGCCAGTTTGATCCTTGCGTATATTTTCACAAGTTGAAAGGAGGTGCGTATATTTATTTGTTGCTCTATGGATCCTTGCGTATATTTTCACAAGTTGAAAGGAGGTGCGTATATTTATTTGTTGCTCTATGTCGATGACATGTTGGTTGCCTCTATTTCCAGGTCGGCTATAGATGAGTTAAAAGTTCAGCTTTCAAATGAGTTTGAGGTGAAGGACTTGGGTGAGGCGAAGCGCATTTTAGGGATGGAGATCGGCAGAGATAAGAAGAATGGTAGAATTTGTTTGACACAGTTGGCTTATTTGAAGAAGGTTCTATAGCGATTCCATGTTAGCATGGATACGAAGCTAGTTGGTGTACCTCTGGGAGCCCATTTGAAACTTTCAGCTGGTCTTTCACCAAAGTTAGTTGAAGATCGAGAGTTGATATCGAAGACTCCATATGCGAGCGTGGTTGGGAGCTTGATGTACGCGATGGTATGTATAAGGCCAGATTTGTCACATGCAGTGAGCATGGTTTCGAGATACATGCACGATCCAGGAGTGGGTCATTGGGACGCCGTGAGATGGATTTTGAGGTACATTCGAGGTATGCTCAATGTTAGTTTAGTTTATGAACGGGACACTACAGGTGGGCAGTTATGTATTGGTTACGTTGATTCGGATTATGTCGGAGATTTGGATAAGCGCCGGTCTACGACGGGGTATGTGTTTACTTTGACCCGTACACTGGTGTGTTGGAGATGCACCTTATAGTCTATGGTGGCTTTGTCTACGACGGAGGCAGAGTATATGGCGGTTACGGAGGCTGTGAAGGAGGCTATTTGGCTTCGAGGACTTTTGGAGGAACTTGGTATATCGCAAAGGTCCGTCACTATTTATTGTGATAGCATGAGTGCTATCTATTTGGCGAAGAATCAGGTTTTTCATGCGAGGACGAAGCACATTGACGTTCGTTATCACTTCGTTCGGGATGTTCTTGAAGATGACGATGTGGAGATTGTGAAAGTCCACACGAAGGATAATCCGACGGATATGCTCACAAAGGTGGTTCCGAGCAACAAGTTTGATCATTGTCAAAACTTGTTGCATATTCGTGATTGTTGAGGCCGTTAGCGGCCATTTAGGTGAACTACGTTCTGCTTGATTCCTTGGGCAAGAGGATACGTAGGCAGTCATGTTTGATTCAGCCGGTTTGGATTAGTTGATTTTGATGGGGGGTGAGATTGTTTGGACTCTCGTTCGGGTTCTCGACTTGTTGTGGATTGAGTTCGTACTGGACACAACAAGTGGGATATTTTATTGCTTTGGTGTCGGCTCAGTTTTGAGAAAACTTCACCGAGGTGAAGAATTGTGAACGTGGGGTGGTGGGGGGTGGCCTCCACGTGACTTCCGCGTGAAGAGCCGGACGGCTTTTTGATTTTCCGCAGTGAACGCGGTTTCACAACAAAACGTACATAGTGAAAAAAAACTAGAGCACTCACAAGCATTATGTAATAATTATCTGTATAGAAAGGAAAATCCTCAAACAAAGGTAAATGCCATGAAAATGGTTTTCAAAGACACTTCACAACTAAAAATGAACACAACAAAGGTACTATGCTTGTAATCCTTTGTCATATGATTGGATCCTCTCTGGTGCGGTTAGAGTGTAAGAACTCCATTTTGATCACAACACTATATCAATGAACAACTCCATGCATGATTCACCATGGGTAAAAAGCAAAATAAGTACAATGGGAGGATGTATGTTACATTTAGAATGAAGCCAAATGATTTTTAATATTAATAGACGGTTCGAATTGGTGAAGTAAAATTTATTTTAATGTAATTGATGATAATCTAAACATCCAATGATTGAAAATAGTCTCAGCATTGTATAATCAATAATCATCTTTTCATTTCAGTCTATGACTAGACATTCTCTCGGAGCATCAGGTGGAATCGAAGGAATTACAACTATTAAAGCTATCACAACTAGTTGGCCTGGTTACATCCTATCATCAATCAGAATATTTCTAGCTTATCTAACAAATCTATAGTTACATAACATCTCAAATCTTTGTGTTGATACTTAATTTTTTTAGAACTTGGAACTCGAGGTTACAATTGATACCGTACCTAGTGTAAAGAAGAAGCATGAGGTTAATGTTGGTAAGTTGCAAGCTTAATTGAAATATTTTTTCTATTCTAAATTTCTAAATCATTGCATCTTTTAGATTTGCCTAAACTTTTTGGTATGGTTCTCTAATGCCATTACACTAATTAATTTTAGAATCTCAACATTTGAATCTGATTCTAGTTTGTGTGTGTGTGTCTTTATATATATAAAGAGTACTTGCATCACAACCAATTGTAGCTCCTGTAACTAGGTCATATGCATCTTTATGAGTTAACCAAGAATCATTAGACGTCCACATGCATTTCTCCCTACATATAAAAAACTTAGACAAATTTAGTAAATGTTTCTTAATCAACAAAAGTCAATGAAAACTTCTTATAAGTCATAAAAATAGAGCTTTTGAATTCCTTACATGGTCATAATTTTTTCCCCTTCCAAATATGGAAGAGTTCTTTCTCGTAATTAGTTACTTACTTCCTGAATAATTTGATACTTCTTTTTGATGAGCAAATGGGATAAAGGTAAATAAAGAGGTGATCCATCAAGCCGATATCTCGATAGAACTATTTTTTTAGGGAAGGGGTTGTTCTTTAAATTCATGTTTTCTCTCTGCCTTCTTTTTCGAGGGGCTAAAAATAAAGTCATCATCCTCGTCTTTTCCTTGTACATCATCAATCACCATCCACTAGCATGGGCTAAGAACAAAGTCATCATCATTCGTGTCCATTGAAACCATGTTTATTTCATCAACTACTCCATCTCCACCAACATTTCGATCTACACTCAAAACTTATTATTGCCCCCAAATTGTCCTCTTGCTCATTTTCATCATCCACTTTCATTGCATCAACGTCTCCATCTCCATCATCCTCATCTAAATCTCCACCAACATCCTCATCTACATCTCCATCATCCCCTTCATCTTCGATTCCACCATCATTTTCATCCTCATCTCCATCTCTATCATCCTCCTCATATCCGTCATCACCATCAAAATCCTCTTATTATCGACCAAGTATTTTCCTTTTTCATCTTTAAAAGAAGGTGTAATTCTACTCTTTTATCATGTATCAGCTTATCTAAATCAGCTCAGTGATTACCTACATATAAATAACAATAAAACTAATTTTAAAATAGTGTATACACAAATAAGAAACACATTAAAAATTAAACAAACCGAAATATATCTATACTATTCCATTAAAATCTGTAGTAGTAGATTGAGCAACCATTTCATTATGTTTATCAATCCAGAGTTATTATGAGACTTCCTAAAATTAATAAGGTTTTTGTAGACAATTAAAAGATATCTCGTCCAGGCCAATGATTCACCTTGAATCCAAGGAGTGAACGCTCATAGGCTAAAACACTTCAAATAGGCCCAAACTCGAGCCCACAACAAGCTGTAGTGAAGTTCGCTTAACAAAACATATGAACTTCACCAGACACCTCATCTAGACTCGACCCAACCGAGTGAAGAACGAGTTGACTCCCAATTCTAACAGCTGCAGTGAAGTACACCTAACAAAGAATGCTAACTTCGCCACACAGCTCTCAACCCGACCAAATCAAGAGTGGTTAACTCTCAATTCAGACTTCAGGCCGAGTCAAAAAACATTATTAGTCAGCCAAATCACAAGTCAAATTCTATGCTCAATTCGAACTCACAGACGAAGTTCACCAACCAACAAATTTTGTTCACACAACCCAAGTGTGCGACATCATCAACGATTTCGAAGAAGGTTCACTCATATCCAAGTGAGCCCCGCCCAAATGTCTTCATTGATCTTCACTGAATCAGTGACCAAATGGCCGTTTGAGAGCTATTTTTAAGGGAATAACCACTCCCAACTATCTCCTATTTTAATGACCATTAAATCCACAATTAAAGACAATTAAGTCTCTCTCTGTTAGCCTATAAGAGGAGGAGGAGATTGTTCATTCAACACACACAAGGAGAGATCACCAGACTACACACGCATGATTTTTCTTTTGTTTTGGTTCCAATATAAGATTGAGTTATCTTCCAAGCAACATAATTAGAGATGAATAGTGAAAGACTCATCGTCTTAGTTGGACCATCAACGGAACAAGATCGATGCTCTACCAACCCCAGGAAATATAAATTTTTTCTTAGTTTTAATTGTATTCTTTTTATTGTAATATGTGTCAATTATAATATAGAAGACCCAAAACAGTCTTTAATTAGATCATGCAATGCATTTCTCTGTAAACTATTAGGACACTCGTCGAAGCTTAGTATGGCCGATACGCATTCATCTCCTATGCAAATGCTCAACTTCCCCATAAGCTCATGGAACCAAATCTGTTAAATTATGAAAAGTTAACGCAATAAAGAACATGAGTAAATAATATAAATATATAAAAGTTTCATTTATAACCGACATTGAGGCAAAACATCCCATATAACCCACTCCTTATTGCTTTCCCTCAGACCTCATAGTGATGGGTTTTTAGCCTTTTTCATTCTATGCGCAAGACATTGTATGCAACTTCAGTCCAATTATATTCTTTAAGAGTTTTTAATTTCTCATCATATCTATATGAAAACAAGAACAACCACAATTACTTGGAGGACATAATATAAAACATATTTTGAATGCTACAAACATCTATAGCAAAATAGGATCTTAACTCTCAGCCATATCCTCTAGATGTTCTGCCATCCTATCTCGCATAAAAGACTCAAGCTTCTTCTTTCCCATATTAATTAATTTTTCTCTTCCTCCTTATAGTCCTATGCTTTCCATGCTCCTCTATTTTTTGCCTTTGTCTTAAAAGAAAGCACATGCTTATAAATTGTCTCATGATCAGTTCTATGAAACCTCATATCTATTATAGCTCTTTCCATCAGAAGCCCCGTGATCTGCTGGACATCCTCAACACCAAAGTTGATCCACTTGCCTCCAATTTGAAAACTATTTTTTCAACATTAAAAGCTTTCAACAGACAATCAATCAGAATTGGCTGGATTGGAATATTTGGAACATCAAGAAATCCATAGAAGGGGGTATTTCAAAGGGCCGCCTATTGATCATCCGAAATGTGGCCAAAATACGCTTCTAAATTTGGTCCAGGAAGTAGACCAAATTTAACGGAAGTCTAACTACTTCCATAGCTATGGCTTCAGTATGAACACTGTAAAACATAATCCAATTTTATTATTATATCAATGAAAGTTAAAACAAGCTAGGTAAAAAATGCAATCAGTATAGCAAGAAGAAGAATAGAAGTAAAAACACGGATGCTAATAAAAGTCTATTAAAATCTATGCTAGTAATGATGACAACATTAGAAACCATAACATTCTGAGCCCCCACCAAGAACAAATTCAAGCAATAATGTAAGGGAACTGTAAGTTTGAGTCTCGCTGAAATACAATGAACACGGTCAAACAAACAATTATTAGGACACGAAGCTTATGCCAATAGATAGTCCTTTCTATGACATGGACAATTTCAGTACTAAGAATTTCATCATACTTATTCATTATCCAGCATAAGATGCATTTGTATCCACGTCAGGCATTTGGTTTACACTTACATGAACTCATCTGTTTTTATTTACTAATGAAATAATGCATTTATATCCATGTTAGTCATTTGGTTTACAGTTACAAGAATCTATTTTTAATTACTAAGAACTAGTACTCCCAGTGCATGCGATGTGTGCATATATGATACACACAGTAGTTCAATATAATTAATTTATTAGCAACATTTTAATACTTCTCATAAAAAATTGATAGACTAACTGAATGATTTTATTTTTGAGAAAAAAATGCAAAAATCTATTAGAAAAAGTCACTAACCGATAATCTATTAGAAATGGTCAATAAATTGACACTAACATAAATAATTGCGTAAAAATAATTGCACAAATTAAAATAATTGCAAAACCTGGTATAAGAGATGGTAATTCATAAAATAATAATGTTCGCTCATTCCTAGTCCATGTGCATGAAAACCGAATATATTTGAAACTAAATGAGGCATCCATTAATTAAATGAAACTAAAAAAGTTCCAAAGAAAAGTTACCTCTAGATTCTTTCTTAAGGTTCAATCGATGAAAAGCTTAAATACTCTGAACTCAAGAATCCAATTGTAATTTACAAACTGATGTGATAATCCTTCTTATCAAGCCATAACAACGAGAGGTAGTTTTGAAGAAACCGCGAACGATTTGGTGAAGAACAAGTTTTGAAGACTGCAGGAGTCACATTTGGAGCTTCACGTTCGACCACGGCGAAAGCCCGGTCGACCGCGATCGTGCACAGGGCTGAGTATGTGTCTGGATTTGGCGCGGTCGACCGCGAGACCCTGTAAGTGATTTTGGGCTCTGTCGTTTGTCGCGGTCGACCGCCAGACCCTGTAAGCGTTTTTCAGGTTATGTTGTTGGTCGCGATCGACCGTGGCGGGCGACCGCGTAACGGATCAGGCCCAAACTTGTGTTTCCTATTCTTATTTAGTTTTGGTGTTTGTATAAATACCAATACACGTTCTAGGGTTTCTTAAGGCAAGAGTTTGGGATATTTGGAGCACAGAAAAGAGGTATTTTCTGAGCTATTTGATTAGGGTTTATTTGGAGAGATTAATAGCTTTGTTGGTGAGATTAGTTTGTTCCTTCGAGTGATTTGTAATCTCAAGTTGTACTCTTCTTCTCTATTAGTGAAAACCCTATCCCCTTCTTGCCCCGTGGACGTAGGCAATTGCCGAACCACGTTAAAATTGGTGTTTTGTTTGTGCATTAATTTTGGTTGCTTTTGGCCCTCTTTGATCGGCTTTTGGTTTGGTTCCTCAACACAGTTTTTAACAACAATTGGTATTTTTACACAACAATTGGTATCAGAGCTCGGGCTACGCTTGGGCTATTTGGAGGAGTAGATCGTTTTCGGAAGCTCGTCTAGGGTTTCAGTTGGTGAGAAAGGTGGGATCTTTTTGGTAAAGCTTCTTTCTTTTCTCAGATTTGGATATATTCTTCGTTTGTTTCCGTATTGGTTGTTGGTGTGTTGAGGATTATGGCCGAGAAAGAGGAAGTTGAGGGTGGATCTTTAGGTGTGAAGACTGTCCAAAGTTTGAGTATCCACTCGATGAAGATTGACGTGGAGAAGTTAAATGGCACTAACAATTTTGGACTTTGGCGATGCGAAGTCTTGATTGCGCTCAATGCGCAGAATTTGGAAGATACGTTGGAGTTGGACGGGAAACCGAACGACATTGATGAGAAGGTTTGAAAAAAGATGAATCGGACAACGTGTGATGTGATTAGGTCTTGTCTCACTCAAGATCTAAAATATGATGTGATGAATGAGACTTCAGCTAAGAAGATTTGGGAAGTCCTAGAGAACAAGTACTTGACGAAGAGCGTTGAAAACCGCTTGCATTTGAAGAGGTGGCTTTATCGCTTCTAATTGAAGAAGGGGACATCCATTAGTGATCACATGAACCACTACACGAAGCTTCTTACAGATTTGGCGAATGTAGATGTTATTGTTAAAGATGAGGACAAGACGTTGCTATTGTTGAGTTCCTTGCCCGACGAGGAATATGAGATGTTTGTCCTTACTCTTATTAATGGGAAGGCATCTCTTTCATATAGTGATGTCACCGCTGCATTAGTGAATTACCAACTTAGGAAGAAGGACAAGGAGACTTCTATTGAGCCAGTAGCGAGGGCATTGGTTGCAAGATCAAAGAGTCCAAACCGAGGTAGAAGGTCACAGTCTAGAGGGGCATATCTTAGAATTCGTAGGAATCAATGTGCTTTTTGTAAAGAAGATGGACATTGGAAAGCTGAATGTCCAAAGTTAAATGATCAAGCCAGGAAGAATAAGGGGAAAGGTATTCAGGCTTCAAAGGTAAATGTTGTCAAGGTTAGTGGCAACGATTCAGATTCAGATTCTTCGGGCTACTCATTATCTGCACTGCCGTCAGTTTGTATTACCTACTCTACAGAGTGGATGTTGGACTCGGGTGCTACATATCACATTTGTCCTAGGAAGGATTGGTTCTCCAGCTTTCAGGAGTTAGAAAGAGGGGATTTTATGCTCATGGGTAATGATCATGAATGCCCTACTGGTGGTATTGGCACCGTTTGGATCAGGATGAGTGACGGAGTGATTCTGGAGTTAGTTGGAGTGAGGTTCGTTCCTCAGTTGAAGAAGAACATCATTTCACTTGGAGCTTTTGAGGCAGCAGGCTATAGGGTAAACTTGGCAGATGCACGTTTGAAGGTTATATTTGGGTCCATGATTGTGATGAAGGGCGTCAGAAGGAGTAACTTATACTATTTTCTTAGAAGCACGGTGATTGATAGAGCTCTAACGACTTCATTGGATTTGGCTAGATTATGGCGTAGTTTGGTACTGGGGTATTTGATTGGTGATGCCGTGCATAGGTTGTTGAGGAGTGCTTTGACCTGCAGATGAAAGTCCTTTGAGCACATTGGGATGAGCAAGATCGTGGTGGAGTTTGGTACTTCTATCCATCAAGCGAGGGGTCTTTTAGGAGGTGTTCAGTCAGGCATTTAGGGGCCTTCCAAGGAGACATTATTGGGAGGTAATCGTTTTGTAGTTTCCACAGTTGGTGATTATTCTAGGCATTATTGGGTCACGACCAGTTCCCGTTGGTGTAAAGTCCTAGAAGTCAACAACAATTGGAAGAAGTGTATTAGCAGAAAGGTTACTCGTTGTTCTAGCTTTGGTAGGGGTCCTTTCTTGCGTTTGTGCCGAGCTCATGGCAACTTGAAACACTTCATTGATGTGGAGACTTTGGGGTGACGAGATGAGATGATAATTTCGATAGGTCGTTCCTTTCTGGAGGAGGATCGATGTTGGTTGTCGAGCATTGGTTCTGGTTCTGGAGTTTCGACATATTTGGGTCATCTTAGTCATAGGTCGCCGACTGCTGCATTAGGAGTTATTGGATCTGGTGGAGCTGCTTCAGATTTTGGTTGGCGTCGGGTATTTGGATACCCAGCATTTGGTCACATCGTGGATGTGAGATTGGATCCGATTGCGACTCTGATTTTATTCTGAGCAGGTATGTCACTTTTGACTCTCAGCAGGTAGAGAGTGTTGATCAGGTTGTTTGGATATCGCAGCAGGTGGAGGGTGATGCTACTCCACGTTGGGTGGAGTTTATTCCACATACTCCAGATCATACTACGTCATTTGGGATTTTAGCTGAGTTGACACAGATTGGGGATCATTTGGATTCGGATGCAGACGATGGATTGGTTTTGGATTCGGTTGCAGCTGGTGGACATGATTTGGATACGACCATTGGTTCACCTCAGATGGAGGTGTTTGATTTTTATCAGTTTGGGGCCGCTATCAGTTATAGATCCGTTGGCGATAGAGTTGCAGAATTTTCTATTTGTTTGAGGGCCTTTGGAGGCCGTTTGGGTGAACTACGTGAATGCTTGATTCCTTAGGCAAGAGGATACATAGGCAGTCTTAGCGATGCAGCCGATTTGGTGAGTAGATACCGATGTTTGGGTGAGTGTTCACACTCCCGTTCCCGTTTGGGTCTCGACTTGTGTGGATGGAATCCATTGTCATGAGTCCATTGCCATGGCATACTGGATGCAACAAGTGAGGCATTTGACTTGCTTGGTGTTGGCTCAGTTTTGGTAGAAACTTCGCCGAGGTGAAGAATTAAAAAAACCACGAACGATTTGGTGAAGAACAGATTTTGAAGACTGCTGGAGTCACATTTGGAGCTTCACGGTCGACCGCGACGAAAGGTCGATCGACCGCGATCGTGCACAGGCCTGAGTATGTGCCTGTATTTGGCACGGTCGACCACCATGGTCGACCGCGAGACCTTGTAAGTGATTTGGGGCTCTGTCATTTGTCGCAGTCGACCGCCAGACCCTGTAAGTATTTTTCAGGTTCTGTTGTTGGTCGCGGTCAATCGTGGCGGTCGACCGCGTAATGGGTCAGGCCCAAACTTGTGTTTCCTGTTCTTATTTGGTTTTGGTGTTTGTATAAATACCAATACACGTTCTAGGGTTTCTTAAGGCAAGAGTTTGGGATATTTTGAGCACAGAAAAGAGGTATTTTCTGAGATATTTGATTAGGGTTTATTTGGAGAGATTAAGAGCTTTGTTGGTGAGATTAGTTTGTTCCTTCGAGTGATTTGTAATATTAAGTTGTACTCTTCTTCTCTATTAGTGAAAACCCTATCCTCTTCTTGCCCCGTGGACGTAGGCAATTGCCGAACCACGTTAATATTGGTATTTTGTTTGTGCATTGATTTTGGTTGCTTTTGGCCCTCTTTGATCGACGTTTGGTTTAGTTCCTCAACACGGTTTTCAACAACAATTGGTATTTTTGCACAACAAGTTTTGTAGATAATTTTAAGTCTGGTTCTCTAAAGCCATTATGTGTATCAATCATCATTAAACTAAAAAAACAAAGATATATGATTTTCATTAAAAAAACAAAGATATATGATTTTTATTAAAAAAAGAGATATGAAATAACAAATCATAATAAATCATAAGAGTAACCACGTGATGAAGAACAGAAACGTATTATGGTACGGAGATGGAGAAAATAAAAAGACAGGAGTGAGTGGATCAGGTAGAGGGAGAATTTTTATTTCTTTTTTTTTCTTTTGTTGTGTTCAAACGATTGCTTTAGGAATTGCCAAAGCAACCAACTCTAAAAATTTGGAAAGAAGTGCATCGTGGGAGTGCAGTTGTTGTTAGTCTAAAGTGTAGATCAAAAGTCGAAGCCGGAGCTAGAATCAGAACAAGGAAGAAAACTGCCAGACTGATCCACGGTCGACCGCGAGTTTGCGGCGGTCGACCGCGAACGAGTTTGTCGCAGTCGACCGCGAATGTGTACAGGAGCTCAAGAGAGTCTGGAGCTGATCGCGGTCGACCGCACAAACCCTGTAGGATTTTAGTTTCTGTCTTTTGATCACGGTTAACCGCGCCTGGCCGCCAAACCCTGTAACTTTTCTAGGCTCTGTCGATTTTTACGGTCGACCACGGAAACTTGGCGGTCAACCGCGACGCTGTTTGACAATTTTCTAAACTGTTTAGGAATTCTGTTTGGGCTGAGTTTGATATAAATACCTAAACGTTTTAGGGTTTGATAGAGCACGAAAAAAGAGAGTTTTTGACTGTAGAAAAGAGAGAATCTCAGAGAGATAAAACCCTAGTTTGAGAGCTTATAATTCTTCTTCAATTAATAAAGGAATTATGTGGTGTGGCTCCCGAGGATGTAGGCACGTTGCTGAACCTCGTTAAATCTGTGTGTTCGTCTCTTTTATCTTCTTTACAAGTTTTGATTTTTATTTGTGGTGAATTTCCTACTTTTCTACTTTCAACACAAGGTCCGGAAGGGCAATGATCCGATTTGATTATTTTGGATTCCCCAACAACTGGTATCAGAGCTTCGTTTAACAATTTGTCTGAAAGCCATAGCAGAGGAAATCAAATCAAAGATCGAGAAGTTTGACGGTTCAGACTTCGCCTACTGAAAGTCACAGATGAAAGGACTATCTGTACCAGAAGGACTTGTATTGTCCGTTGATGGGCAAGGAGAAGGGACAGAAGAAAGAGGAGTCAGATGGTGATTGGGAGATACTGGATAGGAAAGTTCTAGGGTAAATCCGGTTGTCGCTCGTCAAATCAGTAGCCCACAACATATTAAAGGAGAAGACGACGGTGGGGCTTATGGAAGCGATCGCGAAGATGTACGAGCAACTATCAGCAGCAAACAAGGTGCATCTCGTCAAAACTCTTTTCAACCTCAAGATGCCAGAAGGACGGTCATTCATGATACACCTCTGCGAGTTCAACATGATTGTTGATCAACTCATCTCCGTAGACATCACATTTGATGACGAAGTGCAAGCTCTATTGATTCTATCACAGTTACCGGATAGTTAGGTAGGTTGTGTGACGACAATTAGTAATTCGATGGGGAAGAAGAAGTTGAAGCTGAGTGAGGTTGTTAGCATGATTCTATCTGAGGAGGTTAGAAGGAAATCGTGCGAATCAGAAAGTGCAGGTTCAGCCCTAAACTTCGAATAGAGAGGCAGAAGCCAGAAGAAAGGAAACCAGAACAGGAATCGGTCGAAATCAGTGAAGAAGAGATCAAACTCGAAGGTTAGACCTATTAAAGGGAAGTATTGGAACTGCGGTCAAGAGGATCATATGTCTTCAGTCTGCAAGAGTCCAAAGAAGAATGTGGGTGAGCAGGAGGCTCATATCGTGTAGGATGCCTTGATCCTTGCTATGGATAGCGACTTGGATTCTTGGGTCATCGACTCAGGAGCCTCTTTCCACGCCACTGTTAACAGGAAGCTCTTTTAGAATTATGTAGCGGGATACTTTTAAAAAGTGTATTTGGGGAATAAGGAGCCATGTAATATTATTAGAAAGGGCGAAGTGTAGATTCAGATGAAGGGCACTAAGTAGACCTTAAAGAACGTGAGACACGTGCCGAAGCTAAAGAGGAATCTTATTTCGGTAGGACAGCTTGGAGCAGAAGGCTATGTTTCGACATTCACAGGGGATTCATAGAGAATCTCCAATGGTACGATGGTTGTTGCTCGAGGCAACAAACTAGGAACTCTCTACCTCACCTTATTTGCGAGTAACACCCTCGCAATTGTAGCTGGCAAAGAGAGTATAGATCTGTGGCACAATAGGACAGGGCACATGAGCGAGAAGGGAATGAAGGTCTTACATTCACAGGGAAAGCTAACCGGAATCAACGCCGTGGAAGTCGGGGTTTATGAAGATTGCATCTTTAGGAAGCAGAAGAGGACTAGTTTCTAGAAATGTGGAAGGCAACCTAAGGTTCAGAAGCTAGAGTTGATTCATACAGATGTATGAGGTCCAGCTAGTGTGTCTTCTTTTGGCGGTTCAAGATATTATGTCACCTTTATCGATGATCACTCGAGGAAGGTGTGGATCTACTTCATGAAGCACAAGTCAGAGGTGTTTGGAGTCTTCAAGAAGTGAAAGGCCATGGTGGAGAACGAGACAGATCTGAAGGTGATACGTGTGTATCTTCTTCTCTGCTTCGGAAGCTTAGCAATCCTCATGGGAGCTTGAGGATAGGTGATTCTCATGATATCTTGAGAATAGTGGTGTGAAGTGACACGGCGGAGCACAGGATGGAGCGTGAAGCGAGTCGGAAGAACAAAAAATTAAAGATTTCAGTTCTCAGCCCGATGAGTCGACTGACGGGTTGATAAGTCGACTGACGGTTGATGAGTCGACTGTCGGGTTGATGAGTCGACTCAAGAAATCACCTCCAGATAGCAAAATGCTTCTGCTGAGTCGATTCATGAAATCATGAGTCGACTCATGCAGGCCAGCACAGTTTGTGCACGTTTTGAGTCGACCATGAGTCGATTGGTGAGCATGAGTCGATCATGAGTCGACTGATCAAGGGTTTCCCAGGCCGATTTGGTTTCTGTTTGGGGGAATCCTAGCTGGGTTTGGTTTTGGTTATTTACCAGATTGCCACCACATTGTAAACCCTATAAATGGGGATTGTTTAAAGAGGAAGTTAGAGACCAGATGTAATCCTAAAGAGTTTTAGGTCTAAGAGAGATCCTGATCAAAAGGATTAGGGTTTAGATGTAATCAAAGATCATCTTAGATCAGAGAGAAATTCTAATCATTGTATTAGGGTTTAGAGAGGATTGAGAGGTTGTTCTCGATTCTAGTGAGATTGTGAGAGAGGGATTTGTAATAATTGATTCTTCATAATCTAGAGAAGGTATTTTCCTTCGCCACCACTGAATTGTTCTTGTGTTTCTGTCATCCTCTTCTCAACCTACATTTGATAATTCTGCGATCAAATGTGCTCGTATGGCGACTCGTATTAGAAGGTGAAGTGTCTGAGATCAGACAATGGTGAAGAATATAAGCTGGAGGAGTTTAAGAGGTTTCGTGCTACGAATGACATTCGTTTAGAGAGGACTACTCTAGGGACGCCGTAATAGAACGTTATTGCAGAGAGGATGAACAGGACCTTGACGGAGCGTGTCAGGAGCATGCAATTACATGTAAGTCTGCCTTAGATATTTTAGGCGGATGTGGTGCATACAACAGCTTACCTTATTAATCACGGGCCATCAGTTCTATTGTATTTTGGGATTCCAGAGGAGGTTTAGAGTGGAAAAAAGATAAATCTCTCACACTTGCGGGTATTTAGTTGTATGGCTTATGTTCATATCAGTGACTATATCAGAGACAAGCTAGAAGCTAAGTCACAGAAGTGCACATTCATTAGATACGGTATTGATGAGTTCGGATATCATCTTTGGGATGAGAAGAATAGGAAAATCATCAGAAGTAGGGACGTGATATTCAATGAGGAGGTGATGTACAAGAATAGAAAAAATATCAAGGATAGCCAAAGCAGTGGGAGCAGCACTTCGGATGCAGGTGGATCCGGGTACATGGATATAGAGGAACTTCCAGATAGGGGTGATGATGTTTGTTCTAACCACAAAACGGAGGAGGCTCCAGATGCAGAAGAAACTACCCAGGACGTGGAGCTTAGGAGGTCATCCAGGGTACCCAAATCAAATTCCAGATATCTTTCATCTCTTGACTACTTATTGTTGACAGACAGCGGTGAGCCGGAGTACTATGAAGAGGCAATGCAAGTGAGTGAGTCTCAGCAGTAGGAGCATACAATGCAAGAGGAGATGGATTCTCTACTCACTAATGAGACATGGGAGTTAGCCCAGCTACCGGCACAGAAGAAGGCCTTACATAACAAATGGGTCTACTAGGTCAAGCAAGAGAGTGATGGAAGCAAGAGATTCAAGGTCAGATTAGTAGTGAAGGGTTTCAACAGCGGAAAAGAGTGGACTACACTGAGATATTTTCTCCTATTGTGAAGCTCACAACCTTTAGAGTGGTATTGAGTTTGGTAGCTGTAGAAGACCTCTTTCTTGAGTAGTTAGATGTGAATACTGCCTTTCTTCATGGTAACTTGGATGAAGAAATCTACATGAAGCAGCATGTTGGATTCATTAAAGAAGAAAAGGAAAAGATGGTATGCAAGCTCAAGAAGAGCTTATATGGTTTGAAACATACTCCGAGACAGTGGTACAAGAAGTTTGATAACTTCATGCAAAACAATGGCTACAGAAGATGCAATTCAGATTATTACTATTATTTTAGAAGGTTTGAGTCCAGCTTCATTATCTTGTTATTATATATTGATGACATGTTGGTAGCAGGACCGTGTTTAGAAAATATAAACAGTCTGAAGAAGCAGCTAGCAAAGGAGTTTTCAATGAAGGATCTGGATGCAGCGAAGCAGATTTTAGGGATGTGAATCAGTAGGAATGAAGCTAAGGGATATTGAGATTGAGCCAAACTGAATATATCGAGAAGGTACTTCAGATGTTTAATATGCAGAATGCTAAGGTTGTTAGCACGCCCCTTGGAAGTTAGTTCAAGCTATCTGAAGAGCAATCGCCTAAGACAGATACAAATAGAGAGCATATAAGTAGGGTGCCATATTCTTCGGCCATTGGGGGTATCATGTATGCGATGGTTTGTACGAGGCCGGACATCGCCCATGCAGTGGGAATTGTGAGCAGGTTTGCTAGCAATCCAGAGAAGCAACATTGGGAGGCCGTGAAGTGGATAATGCGGTACTTGAGGGGAACAACTAACAAACCACTATGTTTATGGACAAAGGGGTTGGTGTTTTAGGGATACGTGGATGCAAACTTCGTCGGTGATCATGATACGAGGCGAAGCACTATGGGGTATGTTTATACCTTAGCGTCGACAGCAGTGAGTTGGGTCTCACGTCTACAGAAGAATGTGATTTTGTCTACAACAGAGGCTGAGTATGTCGCGGTGACTGAAGCAAGCAAGGAAATGATCTGGTTGAACGAGTGCTTGGAAGAGTTGGATTTGAAGCAAGGGAGAGGGGTTCTTTATTGTGATAGTCAGAACGCTATACATCTTGCCAAAAATCTAGTATATCATGTCAGAACGAAGCACATCGACGTTAAATACCATTTTATATACTCGCTAGTTGAAGACGAAAAGTTACATTTAATGAAGATTTTGGGGAGTCAAAATCTGACGGACATATTGACGAAGACAGTCACCATAGAGAAACTAGAGTTGTGCGCAACTTCAGTTAGCCTTCACGAGTAGAAGACGAAGGCGGAGCCATACTACGAGGATCGGCGAGATCGTCGGGATATTATTAATTGAAGAAAGAATTTTTCGGGGGAGGAGAAGATACATGTGAAGAAGGGGAGAGTTCGGGTGAACTCACTGAAGGCACTTTGGTCTCCAAGTGGGAGATTGTTAGTCTAAAGTGTAGACCCAAAGTCAAAGCCGGAGCTGGAATCAGAACGAGAAAGAAAACTGTCAGACTGATCCACGATCGACCCCTAGTTTGCGGCGGTCGACCGCGAACGTGCACAGGAGCTCAGGAGAGTCTGGAGCTGATCGCGGTCGACCGTGACGATCGACCGCACAAACCCTGTAGGATTTTAGTTTTTGTCTTTTGATCACGGTCGATCGCGCCTGGCTTGGCGGTCGACCGCGCCAAACCCTGTAACTTTTCTAGGCTCTGTTGATTTTCACGGTCGACCACGGGAACTTGGCGGTCGACCGCGACACTGTTTGACAGTTTCCTAAACTGTTTAAGAATTCTGTTTGGGCTGAGTTTGATATAAATACCCAAATGTTTTAGGGTTTGATAGAGCACGAAAAAAGAGAGTTTTTGACCGTAGAAAAAAGAGAGAATCTCAGAGAGATAAAATCCTAGTTTGAGAGCTTGTAATTCTTCTTCAATTAATAAAGGAATTGTGTGGTGTGTATCCCGAGGACGTAGGCACATTGCCGAACCTCGTTAAATCTGTGTGTTCGTCTCTTTTATCTTATTTACAAGTTTTGATTTTTATTTGTGGTGAATTTCCTACTTTCCTATTTTTAACACAAGTCCGGAGGGGCAAGGATCCGATTTGATTGTTTCGGATTCCCCAATAGTTGCAATTCAATTTAATTTTTTTATTTTCCAGATTAGTCCATGATATGAATAGAAAATGGAAAGTCTTAAGGACACAAGCTTCCTTTAATAGTAGTAATAGATTTCATACTAATTCATTATCCAACATAACATGCATTTTTACCCATATCAGGCACTTTTTTTACACTTACATGAGCTTGTATTTGCTAATGAAATAATACAGAATTTTTACTCCAATCTCTAGTAGATATTTTAATAGCAACACATAAACTAGTTTTTCCCTGATAGGCACGTGGACAACAATTTCATTGTTTATATGGAGGAATTTGACTGTTCAATAATTGTTTGTATCGTCATTGCTTAACAGTTTAGAACTCAAAACTTAATAATCTCAATCATACTTTATCCAGAAATTGAAGGAGGAGAGGAGGGCTTAGTGAGAGAGGTCTTGGATCAATTTATCCAGAAATTTTAGAGATTATTAGGTTTTTGAAGGGTTTTGATGGGTTTTTTCGATGCCTGTAAAAAGCGGCGAACAGAGCCGAAGATTCCTGGAGATAGTTTTTTTTTTTGGAGCGGCGGGGGCGGAGTTTTAACGGGAGTATTTGCGTGAATATCGGAGGGCTACCCTTTGGGGTTTCTGCCATATGATAGCAAAAATACAAGATATATTAACTCTAAATTATACTATTTAGGTTTACAAGCTGTTATGGTATTCCCATTCACCAAAATACAACTCCTCGCCGAACAACAGGCTGGCGTATCTCCACAAGCAAGGCCCCAACCAGCTTGGTGGCCCAAGCCCAGTTGAGATCCCAACTTGGCTGACTAGTCAAGACATTCTTCATGACGACTCGAGAGGCGGGACCAGTTGACCCTCTTGTCGAAGTCGACTCGCCTGAAGCCTACTCGATCTTTTACTCAAATCCTTACGAGGATGACTCGATGAGCGTTACTTCTCGGCCAAACTTGAGGATAATATCTGCCTCAGGCTTTTCTCCTTAACCACATGTCAGCATCACGGTCAACACTAGATAGGTCCCATCATGACCCTAGACTCAATAGTCTCCATGACTTGCCATATCACATGGGCTCTACAATGCTACCAATCGCTCTCCATTCGATGCTGATGTGATCTCACCATTGCTGAAGTGATCTTTCCCCCAACCACCTATTGACATACATAAAGTGGATGCTGACACAACCATCAGCCCATACCTCGCCATCACTACTTCGTACTCGGACAGAGTGTCTGATCTGCCCTTCTCCTATAATATCACTATAGCGTACTATTTGCCTTTTAAGGGGCGGGCGGGGCGCGGCAATTCCAAAATAAAGAAACAGAAGGAGAACTCTAATTTATACTATTTCTCTTCCATTCAAGTTCATCATCTAACTTGATCGTCAGATGTACAACGGGGGAACCAATCCCCATCCTCTCACGAGTTTTTATATATGTAGATTGTTTTGTTTAGCAACCCCAATTCAAGAACCAGACATAAACTCGGAGAAGAAGGCAAACCCCTCATCAATCTCCTCTACCTCATCAAAATTATCTTGTCCTGGATACATACTGATTGTGTGATCACAAGTACATTAACAGTTTGGCACCCATCGTGGGCCCTCCTCTCTTTTTTAGAAGATATGTCAAGTTCTAAACAAGGGCCTGATCAGTCTCATCCTGTAGCTCAACTCCGAAGTTATATCACCCAAGCTAAATGGAGTTCAAAGTTGTGCCACTCAAGCTAAACAGAAAATGGTTTTGACTGAGAGGAATCGACATTGTCCTCTTCCTCCATAGCCTTAGCAACCATCTTGGGAGTATCTGCGAAGTTAGCCATCCATAGGATAGAAGACCTCCCGTTACCTTCAAAGCTTTATTGAAAAAACCACCATGGTTGTCTTTCTGGAAAAAACAACTCTGGCTCCTAGAATATCTTTCTAAAAAAGAATTCCATCATAAGCTTCTATGGTCGAATCATGTGACCTGCAAGAACTCCACAAGGGAGACATGTACGTAGCCTTGGAAGAATCATAGCCAGGCATTCATCGACTGAAAAGTCCTAGAAGAAAGGACTCTCCAGCATCCCTGAGACAAGTGCTTAGGGAATGTTCTCAGTGAAATTGTACAATTTTGTTCATTAATAATAAAATTGTCATTAAGCCAAAATCGACTTATGTCTTCCATTTTGGCATAAAAAACAACCATAAAAGCCCTTGGTACCTTTTCAGGAATAAACCCAAGGCACTAACCATATGGTCGACTCCCACAGTCGCCTCTCGACCATTATGGGATCTCGAAGACCCAGGTATCTACGTAAGACCTGGACACCCAACCTCAAGGTTACCATTTTCCTTATTTTGCCCCCAGGGTAACCCTCTGTACGATGAAAGACCTAGTCGACTTCAGTAAGTCCTAGGCATAACCTCAGGGTTGTAAAAGACCTAGTCAACTTTAGTAAGTTCTAGGCATTCGACCCTAGGGTTGATTAAAAGCTTTTGGTATCTTTTCAGGAATAAACACAAGGTACTAA
The DNA here is from genome assembly GCF_001876935.1 of Asparagus officinalis. Classification (NCBI taxonomy): domain Eukaryota; kingdom Viridiplantae; phylum Streptophyta; class Magnoliopsida; order Asparagales; family Asparagaceae; genus Asparagus; species Asparagus officinalis. The sequence goes on along the minus strand of NC_033794.1, from coordinate 82,174,274 downwards.
CCATATGATCGACTCTCACAGTCCCCTCTCGACCATTATGGGGATCTCGAAGACACAGGCATCGCACCCAACCTCATGGTTGCTATTTTCCTTATTTTCCCCCATGACAGCCCTCTGTAGGGCAAAAAACCTAGTCGACTTTAGCAAGTCCTAGGCACAGCCTCAGGATTGTAAAAGACCTAGTCAACTTTAGTAAGTTCTAGGCATTCGACCCTAGGAATGAATTAAAAGCCTTGGTACCTTTTAAGAAATAAGCCCAAGACACTAACCATATGGTCGACTCTCACAGTTACCTCTCGACCATTATGGGGATCTCAAAGACCCAGGCATCTACGTAAGACCTGGGCACCCAAGCTTAGGATTGCCATTTTCCTTATTTTGCTCCCAGGGTGTCCCTCTATAGGGTGAAAGACCTAGTCGACTTTAGTAAGTCCTAGGCACAGCCTCAGGGTTGTAAAATACCTAGTCAACTTCAGTAAGTTCTAGGCATTCGACCCCATGGTTGAATTAAAAGCCCTTGGTACCTTTCAATAATAAACCCAAGGTACTAACCATATGGTCGACTCCCACAGTTGTCTCTCAGCCATTATGGGAATATCAAAGACCTGTTCACCCAACCTCTGGGTTGTCACTCTGCCAAAAAACCCTTGGTACCGTCACGGGTAAACCCAAAGCATGGAGTTCATATGTTCGTTCACCTTCGATAATGTCATGTCCTAGGTCCACAGGCCCGTTGGCTCGTGCAAGTCGTGGGAACCACCGATAGCAACTCGATATTGGCTAAAGTCCACTACCAAAATATTAACACTAGTTATTCTTAGGCCTTAAGCTTCTCTATTTAAGCCACTAACATTTCTTCATATTAGTCCATGTGGGACTAAAGTGGGGTGTCACAATCACCCTACCTTATAAAGATGACGTCCTCGTTGTTACGCTATAACAATTAGCATATCCCAGTATAACTGTCAGGTGATGTGGACTCTAGAGGTAGTTCCTACGGGCTCTAGAGGTGGCTCCCACCGCATTCACATGATGTAACACTTAGCCTCGTATAGCACTTAGCTCTATACTTTTAGTTGGCAACTGCTCTGATACTATTTTGTCATGTCCTAGGCCCACGGGCCCGTTGGCGCGTGCATACCGTGGAACCCACCGAGAGTAACTCGATGTTGGTTAAAGTCGACTACCAAAATGCTAGCGCTAGTTGTTCTTAGGTCTTAACCTTCTCTATTTAAGCCACTAACATTTCTTCACACTAGTCCATGTGGGACTAAAGTGGGAGTGTCACAAATAAAGAAACTTAGGCAGATCTGCCTACAATTTCTCATCGACAAGACTTGGACATCTCGCCCACCAGCGACATGACATAAGCTAGTCGTCTCGACCACTCAACAGTTAGGTCATCTCTATACGGCCGACTCATGACAATCAACACTTGTTCCAATCGGAACAAAGCTACAAGCTACAAAAGCAAAGCAAAAAACAAAGAATAAAAGAAGGTAAATTCCAAGACGAGCAAAACCAATCTTTATTCCAACAAAGTAAGTTACAAAGCTTTTTTATACAATATCCATGCCTATTTACAAACAAGCATTAAAAAACAACAAACAAAAATGCCAGCGAAAAGAAAGTACAAATTTAAGTCCCTAGACATCTCGACCAGATTCGGGAGTAGGACTTTGGAAGCTCTCAACGGAAATGGAGTTCGCAAGAGCTTCGGCGATAGCAGCTGAGGAAGTGGGAGAATTCTCTTCGATCAGGAGCATCCATTGGCTCATCATCACCCCTAACATCCAGCGCTAGATCCATCCCACCTTCACTCTCCTCGATCTCCTCCAAGAGATCAAGGCAGCAAGAGACACGAGGGGGATAACGGCGATTGAGGAATGGAAGAGAGCTAGAAGGGAGCAGCGAAGCGAGATAGTCGATGTCGGCCTTGCAAGCCAAGGCTACCTCAGTTTTTCCTAAGGGTCCATAGCGCCACTCGTCGACAACCTCCTTCCTATGCTGCGTTGAGTCTAGATGAGCAAGTCGACCCTCCAAGTCCTTGATACTCAAAAGACGACTCGATTGAGTGTCCTCCTCAGTCGTCGCCTTCAGTCGCCTCTCTGACTCAACCTCCCCGGCCAAAACAGTCAGTCAGCCATCCCACTTAGAAATCCTTTGCTGCAGATGATGAACTTCTCCCTTTAACTAGGCCACCTCCCAATGGAGATCATTAACAGAACCCAAGTGCTTGGAAACTTGGATTCTGTAGCATGCTATAAGCCTCTCATTTTCGTCCAGCTCCCACTACCAGACGTCTTCCCTGCCTCTAAGTTCAGCCTCTAAAGCAGTAATTATATTCTCCACCTCTTCCTTGACTGACTTCTCCTGGGCTAACTCGGCGTACCACTTTTGTGCCGCCTCATGCACGTGCCTCATTTGCTCGATCAGCTCCTACTCTAATAATCCCCTTGTACCAAAAAGGTCTTAAGGGCCAAATGCACGCCAACACTAGGCATCTCCCTTAAGAGCCTCTTGTCCTTCGGGAGGTGTCACGCCCCGTTTCCCGAAATACCGGGGAATCGGGACGTAAACAAGCCCGCGACGTATTAGATTGAGAAGAAATATACACTATCATTTTTTTCTCTTTTCTTCTCAATCCAATACGCTAAGCGTCAAGAAATAAATACAATACGAAGTCACAGGTCCTCGATCACAAATAGCAAGAATATAAAGACAACTCAGATAAAGGAATAGACATATCATCAATAGTAAATCATCCCAGACATAAAATATGGGTCCAACATACCCTTATTATAAAATAGTCCAACTAGAAAATAAGAAATACATAGTCCATAAAGAAAGTACTATTATAATACTAAATCCATCATCAACTAAAGAAAAGTACGGAAAAAGGGTTTTAATGTTCATCAGCTACTTTATAATACTAAATCCATCATCAACTAAAGAAAAGTACGGAAAAAGGGTTTTAATGTTCATCAGCTACTACAGAAGAAAACTACTGGGCTTCAGCTTGTTCTTCTACTCCACCTGCAAGGCGCTCCTACTAAGAATCTTCTGGCTCCTGCACGATTCCGAACGGAGGCTGTCCGTCTCCTAAATCTGACGTACACCAGAGAAAATAGGTGTATGTCAGGGTGCATGGCACACGGCAAGATCCCACAAAGAGAATAGGAACGGTTGAATGACCAATGCAATAACAATAATAATAAATAGAAACATGCAGCTGGAATACTAACAAGCTAGATGCAATCCATCACTAGAGTATAACGTTCATAAGAATCCATGATCATCCGAGTAACAAGGACATACCCCTAGATAGAATTAATACTTAAAAATCTACAACTCGAGACGTAGTACGTCGAGCGAAATAATCCAAACAAGGAAACCCTCATGTATATACCATATGTCTCAAATTGTAGATAATTAAATATTAATCCTAATCTAGGTATGGAAAGAAATATAACTGGTTCACATCTCACGAGAACCCATAAACATTCAAACAACAAAGTCATGTAACTAACCATCCTATAACAAGTCACAAGTCTACCTCTCACATATAGTCAAAACTCATATTCACGAATAACCGTTTGTTCACAAATCATCCACACGTATCGTTTCACTGCCACCCTTAGACTCACCCCAGCGCTACACAGGACTATCGCTGGTGCGAGCCTGGAAATAATCAACAATGCCACATATCATAACTCCTCAGACCCACCCCAACGCTATACAGGAATATCGTTGGTGCGAGCCTGGAATAATCAGAAATCACATATCACTACACCTCAGACCCACCCTAACGCTACACAGGAATATCGTTGGTGCGAGCCTGGAAATAATCAACAATACCGCATATCCTAACTCCTCAGACTCACCCCAACGCTACACAGGAATATCGTTGGTGCGAGCCTGGAATAATCAACAATCACATTCAATCACCTGAACCAAGAATTTCCCAGCCCAACTCTCCTCATTTTCTAAGTCAACAATCATAATCCCTATTAAACTCGGGTTCACCACCTAAACTCAGTCAACAAACTCACACATGTCACTAAGTCTGTTCATGACGCACAAGGTCACTAAGTCATGAACTACTAAGGTTCTCAACACATCAACAGATCATAAATATAGTAAGGCATATTAAACATGATTACGCAGGCTTATGAAGCAGAAAGAGAATTGTAATGAACATGAAATGCATAAACAAAGTACTACAGCATGAATGTAAAACATGAGGGTGCTTCATTATTATCTTACCACTGGGATGTCCGAACTTCTCATACAAATTATTCGTACTTACGTATTCTCTAATATAATATTACGGTAAAAAGAAAACTAGAAACCAATGTCGTTTTGCACATAAAATGTCACGCTCTACGACAATCAGTCATACTATCATAAATACTAAATATTCTTTTCCAAAATTATTCTTTAAAACTATTTCTCATAATAACTAATTTAAAACAAAAATATTTATGTAATATATATATATTAATTCTTTTCTGCATGAAAAGTAATATTCTCCTATTTTATAAATTTCCCTTAATTAATTTCTTTTAGATAAAATTTCATAAATTCTAATTTTAACTCATAACTTGTCATTTCATGTCTGAAAATATTTAGATATAAATATACAAAATTATTAATGTCTCGCAAAATCTATTTACAACACATATACTCATCATTTCATGCTCGTTAAATTCTCCGACATAATTACCACAAAATATCTCATTATTATTTCTAAAGTATTATTTAATACTATTTATCAACATTCCACATTAAATATTCACAATATGCACATTACCGACATTATCATATCTAATTAAATTATTTAATCGATAATATTTGTAAAGGGAGAAAATATGGAGATGTGAGATCTTGCCTCGGCGTATTCGTCAAACATGTCGACGCGGACGGCACGGGTCGGATCGGATGCGGAGGAGCACGGCGTCGGAAGGAACTCCGGCGAGGGCTGCGGGATCTCGGCGACGCTCGTCGATGAGGCTGTCGATGTGGGGCTCGGATCTAGAGAGAGGCGTCGGGCGAGCGGGGCTGAGGGGCTGCTGTCGGGCTGGTCTGAGGAGGAGGGAAGATGGTGGAGGCGGCTCGGCGTACAAAGGTCGGCAGCGTTCAGAGCTCGAGGCGGAGCTGCTAGGGTGGCTCCGCGCAGGGTGCTGGAGTTCGCCGGCGTCCGGAGGAGGTGGAAGCAGGCATGCTGGGTGGCTGGTCGGGTTCAGGCGCGCAGCGAGGAGCAGCCTGGGCTATGGTCGGAAGCGGCGGAGGCCAGCGAAGAGAGAGGGCCGGTGGGTGGTGCTTAGGGATCGACGGCTCGGCTGGACGGTTACGGCGGATGCTGTCGGTTGGCGCGGGTTTGCAGGCGAAGGCGCAGGTGCGAGTTCAGCGTGAGGAGACTGTTGATCGACGACGGCGCTGATGGGCGTGTCGTCGGGCGGCTTTGAGCGGCGGCTGGGCTGGCGGCGAACGGGATAGAGGCGATAGGTGAGCGAAACGCGATGGCAGGTTCTGAAGGCGCGCAGAGGCAGATGGCGGGTGGTGGAAGAGCGTGGAGCGAGCATAGGATGCGGTGGTCGCGGGCGCTGGACGCGGTCCCCGTCGGCGGTGGCGAACCAGGGCTCCAACCCGAGGCGGGATTTGGGTGTGAAGAAGAAGAGAGAGAACGAGAGATGGGGAGCTGGCTCAAGCTTTTGGGAAATGGAGGAGAGAGGTAGATAGAAAAGGAAATTATAAGAGAGAGAAAGAGAAATTTATGGGAATAAAAAAGAAATTGTTAAACGTGATTATGGGATTGATTGGGAGTGATTAGGAAGGGGTTATGGAAAGAATTCAAAAGAGAGAAAATTAAGGGAATAGAAAAGATTATGGAATATTTTACATAATATTCAAAATAACATTATATTAATAAATAATATTAAATAATTATTAGCAACCAAATATCTTTATATTTATATTTATATGCTACTATACTATGCTCAGGTTTACATCAACAATAATAAGATTATTAATAATATCAATGACCAAATAATTATTTAAAAATATTCATGATAACTATAAATTAATATTTAATAGAACTAATAAATACAGGATTATATATTTTTTTAATTTATTTATTAATTTTTTCGAAAGCTCAGGAATTTCCAGAAATTAGGAAAATATTGATAAAATAGGATTTAATATTTTAAATACTAGAAAAATTTATTTAAGTACGTATCAAAAATTACGGTTGTTACAGGAGGGTAAACTGGGACACAACGTCGATCGAAGCAATTAAGGACTACATGACCGAGGACACCACATCCATGGGTTCCTCCAGGGCAAACCTGTGGCCTTCGGGAACCTCTTCCCTTGGCGAGCTAGGGGTCAACGGATCCCCCACCAACATGGTATTCGCCATCTCCTAGGATCGGTGAGTAAGCTCATCAAGCCCATGGTAGAATGGCCAGAACTTACTCCGCACATCCACCCTCTCATCCGATTCGAGCCCTTTCGGAGGTGTTGTTTGCTTGTCAACACCCCCAGATGTCCCGACAGGCTCCTTGCCATGCCTGCGGAACTATACAATCGCTGAACTCGACCCAGAGTTCCCCTCGACAGGGCCCCCCGAAACTACCTCCTCGGCAATTAGGCCTACCCCCTCTATTGCAAGAGGGGAAGGGTTGCCCACAGGGATGGCCTCATTCGTTCGATAAGCTTGGACAGACCTCTGTCGACTCTCGACCGATTGCGAAGCTTCGACTAACCATTGTATCTCATCCGGTCAACCCTTGGCCTACTGGACCCTTGATCCTTTTTGGCCTTCACCTTCTCCGGCCTTCGTTTTGCCAGTAGGGTGGTAACCTCAGCCACCCTCGACCTCAAGATGGTCGCTTCTTCAGGATCAAGATCCCCCCTCAGGCTTTTCTAAGATCGAGAAGCCGAACACGATTCCTTCTCCCTCGAATTTCTCTTTACGCTTTTTTCAAAGGGGAAAGCAAGTAGACTTGTCCTTGCTTAGTCGACCGAGGAGGGAAAAATCATGGACACATCCGCCGACCAGAGAGAAGCCCTAACGAAAAGATTGCTCCTCTCCTGGGACCCAGTATAAGAGCCGATTTTTACCAGTTGCTTCCTTTCCTCATCATCAAGAGGACACTACCTTAGCACATCCTCTGCAACTTCGGGCAAATTGGGGCAAGCAAGAATGCCGTCAGCCCCGAAGACCCATACAAAGCGCTCCTTTCAATCCTAGTGGGGCTCCGAAGCGTCTGACACAAGCTTAACATTCCCACTATAGTGGAAAGAAAAGTGCGAGTCCTCTTTCTTCGAATCGACACATACCAAATATCTTAGTAGCCGTATAGTCGGTAAGACTCCAACACGATGGAAAATAATGACAAATCCCACCAAAACCCCAATGGCCTGAGGGGTAAATTGAGAGTGGGAAACCCCCTGAGTAATACAGACGTCCTTGATAAAGGGATGAAGTGGCAGCCATAGACCATACTCGAGATGAGCAAGGTAAAGTGGCGCGCGGTCCCTGCTATGATAATACACAGGTTCGCTCATACTCGGGGCACCCAGTGTAAAAGCCCTCAGAATATCATAAAGATCATAATATGGTTCAAGCGTCCCCGTCAAAACCCTTGAACAGATGTGTCGGAGAAGGACAATCCTATCCTCGTTCATTACAGCCTGCGGTGGAAGTTAGGGAAGCTATTGAAGAATTTAGTTTGTAGAATAAACTTGCAGAATTTCAAAGAAGCGCCGGAGATTTTTTGGGCAAGAACTCGTAAAGAATTCTTTTCACCCCCAACGAGCTATTTATAACTATCAAGAGACACGTGGAGCTATCTGAGCGGTTGCTACTTTTTGAAATGAACGGGCGAGATTCATCTCAAAATCTCAAACGGTTCGATCGAGATTCGAAGCGATGTTCATATTTACTCCACACCTCTTCGCTCAAAAGATGAAATGATGTTATTACTCTGACAACTGGCAGCATCATTACATCATCATTAGTAGTGATGTTTAGTTGCCCCAATAAAGTCCTCTAAAAGCTCGCTAAACGACATCTACTAGGCAAAATCTATCAAGCCCTAATCGACTCGCCATAACCGCCAAGTTAACTTTAAGGATATCTCTCGGGTAATTTGTCCATGTTGCTCAGATGCTGAGTAATGAGTAGCTGACCAGATCGGTCTAAGACTTAGAAAAAACTAATCATTCAAAAGCTGATTTACTCAAGTTCGAGACTTCTCCTCTCTATAGAGGATGAGTCCTCTCAGGTTAATGCTTAAATCTACCAATCCACATTGAAACTAAGTCATCCAGCAAAACATTCTGAGATTATGCAACACAGAGAAGTAATTCTAGAGTGATTCTTTATTATATTTCACTCTCACTCGACTAAAGCCGACTCTAAGAGAAACGAACCAACTGTTATGGTATTCTCATTCGCCAAAATACAACTCCTCACCGAACAACAGGCAAACGTATCTCCATAAGCAAGGCCCCAACCAGCTTGGTGGTCCAAGCCCAGCTGAGATCCTAACTTGGCCGACTCGTTAAGACATTCTTCATGACGACTCGAGAGGCGGGACCAGTCGACCCTCTTGTTGAAGTCGATTTGCCTGAAGCCTACTCGATCTTTTATTCAAATCCTTACGAGGACGACTCGATGGGCATTACTTCTCAGCCAAACTGGAGGATAATATCTGCCTCATGCTTTTCTCCCTGACCAGGTGTCAGCATCATGGTCAACACTGGATAGGTCTCATCATGACCCTAGCCTCGATAGTCTCTATGACTTGTCATATCACATGGGCTCTGTCATGCCGCCAATCGCTCTCCATTCGATGCTGAGGTTATCTTACCAATGCTGAAGCGATCTTTCCCCCAACCACCTGCTGACACCCATAAAGTGGATGCTAACACAACCATCAGCCCATACCTCACCATCACTACTCCATACTCGGCCAGAGTGTCCTATCTGCCCTTCTCCCACAATATAAATACAGGTACTATTCACCTTTGGGGGGGGATTTAAAAATAAAGAAACAAAAGGAGAACTCTAAGTTTTGTTGTTTCTCTTCCACTCAAGTTCATCATCTAACTTGATCGTCGGAGGTACAACGGGGGAACCAATCCCCGTCCTTTCACGAGTTTCTACATGTGCAGATTGTTTAGCAACCCCAATTCAAGAACCAAACATAAAGTCGGAGAAGAAGGCAATTCCCTCATCAATCTCCTCTACCTCATCGAAATTATCTTGCCCTGGATACATACTGACTATGTAATCACTAGTACATCAATACAAGCAAATACAAAAAGAGGTTTCGGTTCAAAGGTAACAACTAAAGTAGTAGGGTTTAAATATAAACTCGGGTAAACTATTTGGTCTAAAGACAAAAAAACTCCTTTTTGTCGAAGCTTTGTTATCAGTAGACCACGACAACGGGTGAGGAATAACTATAAACGAAAATCTTTGGTAATCGTTAGGAAGCTTAAGGGTAAGGTGGCGGTCTTTTTAGATCTAAACCTAAATGGTAAATAGTTCCTGGACTAAAATAACGGGACCACCCCCTCTCACTTTTATTTAGTCTGGCATCTCGGACTATGCCATTTTAAAGGATTGATTCGTATGACTTAATAGATACCCAAAATTTTGAGCCAAACATCTCAGTATTTTATTTTATTTTAAGGGATAAAGACTTATTACCTCAAAAATATACCCAATCCAAACATAATCTAAACGAATAGCTTATGTCAAATGGTTGATTACTGTTATGAAGTAAATAGTTAAGAAAAATCAGTCTGGACCCAATTCTATTTTTTTAATGCCGCCGAACACACTGAGCAACAACTGTGGATAAGGAAGGAGGAAACTCGTTCTCTTAATTAGGTTATGATGTTAACCTTTAGTTTTGTCAACACCAGGTTAGACAACATTCATGAATTGCTCAAAATATGAAATACATTAATTGGATAACTAGAAAACGAAGTTCGCCACACGACTCTAGACGGCTTCGGCGTGTTAAAGTGAGAAGCGGGAAGCACTGCAGAGAGGAGCGGGCATGTTAGCAGTGCTCGATCACGTAGCTCCTCCTCTCTCTTTTCTCCTAGCTAGCCAAGGGTCTTCCACTAGAAGGCACCGTATCACCCATGAAGAATATTGTGAAGGAAAAGGTATTCTGTACAGAGGAGAAAGGGGAGATCGAGAAGAATATGTTCTCTAGGAGAAAAGAGTCCTTCAGGACAACACGAGCCCCCTCCACACAAACACACATGCACGCAGGCATATCTACAAGCATGCACACTTGTGCGCAAAGACTATATATGGTTCTCTCCCTTCTGGCCTCCATAACAGGAGGATCATGGTATTTGCTACTTGAAGTTGATGTTGCAGGAGGTTTCCATGATGGAGGGCGGCGTTCTACTCGATCTTGGGTAACGGTATCTAGCTATGGTGGTTACAAGTAACCGGATTTTTGTGTACGCAGCAAGATGTGGGATTAGCCTTGTATTTCAATTGGAAACGACATCAGAAGAGTCAGAAATGAAGAAGAAAAGGAAACAAACACGTGGTGTGTTGACTGGTCCCACCATTCATGGTGCACTGGCGGTACACCGACTGTTGAACTAATTAGTGTTTAGCAACCTAAACAACCCAAGAGCCATAGTGTGATATCTAGGTGGAAGGGAATCCTAAGAGTCAAAGTATAATAAGTGGGGTGGTATTCTAAGAGATGACTCTTTGTATTCTATGAAAGTAAATGTGTAGAGTATGAAGGATCATGTATAAGTCTATATAAACCCATGAGTGGGAGAATTTGATATGTATAAAAAAAAGAAAAAAAAACACCAAATTCTCTATCTTCTTCTACTTCTCTCTCTCTCTCTCTCTCTAATTCTTTATCATACTAGCCTTAGCCAAAGTTTTCTTCACTACTCAGTTCAAAATTACAATATGGTATCAGAGCTTTGTTACGACAACTGAGTGTAAAGAAACCCTACCTCTACAAAAACACCAACACCCACTATCAAAACTCTTCCAAATAGCCTCCTCAAAATGACCAATACAACCGTCAATTCTCCAACTTCATCTCGGGTTCAAGTGGCTGACCCAATAATCATTGAGTCCGACCCAAAACGTACCTCCGGCGAGATACGAACACTGATCTTCTCTGGGGAGACGTGGAAGTGAAAAGGTACGGGCGGTTAAGCTTCAAACTATTAGAAAAGAGTTTGAGCAAATCTCTATGAGAGTAGAAGAAAGACTCGATGATTTTCTTACTAGATTCACCAATGTTATAAATCAATTAAAAACATATGGTGAAGATGTAACAAATCAAAGAGTAGTTCAAAAAAATTCTTATTTCTCTCTCTAGTAGATATGATCCCATTGTAAGTGTGATAGAAGAAACAAAAGATATAGAGAAGCTTTCATCACAAGAGGCAATCGCATCCATCAAGACGTTTGACCAAAAGCTTGAGAAGAGGAATGAAGCTTCTACCATGAAGGGAGCCTTCCAAAGCTTCAACATGAGCTCAAATCAACAACAGAGCCAAAAGAAAAAGAAGAAGAAAGGAGGCAATCCCAATTTTGCTCCAAAGCCTCAACAACAATAACAAAGTGGCAACTCCCAACAAGGTAGCAAATCCACATGTAGAACTTGCCGCAAGTCTCATCAAGAGAAGTGCTGGTTCGAGGGGAAGCCCAAGTGCACCAACTGCTCCAGATTTGGGCATACCAAAGAGCAGTGCAGGACTCAAGGAAATCAAAACCAAAACTACCGGCAAGTCTTTGCAAACCAAGAAGAGGATGGCGAAGGTAATGTTTTCTTTGCTTGTCATGGAGGAAAAGACAGTGATGGTAGTCTTTGGTATATTAACAGTGGCTGTACTAACCACATGACCGCGAACCGGTCACTGTTGATAGACTTAGACACATCCTATCTTAGTAGTGTTAAGATGGGAAATGGGAATATTATAAAATCTGAAGGAAAGAGTATATTGGCTGTAAATATAAAGAAAGGAAAAAGATACATCAAGGATGTAATGCTTGTACCGGGTCTAGAGGAAAATCTGTTATGTGTAGGTCAAATGCTCCTTAACGGTTATTTTCTAGTTTTTGGTGATCAAGCAGTGAAGATCTATGATGATAGGAGTTTTAACAACTTGGTGGCCAAAGTCAAGATGCAACCCAAAGTTTTCCTCTCTCACTGCACTACTTGAACACTCAAGCTCTAAAGGTCGAAGAGGTGAACTCCTCTTGGCTATGGCATAAGAGGCTCGGGCATCTCAACTTCCAAAGCCTCAAGACTCTTCAAAACAGAGAAATGGTATATGGCCTCCCAACCATTGAAGGAGTTGAAGGTATCTGCTCCAGTTGCATGAAAGGCAAGCAGCACCGAGGCGAGTTCCCAAAGGAAGGAGCATGGAGGGCAACAAAGCCTTTGGAGTTGATCCATACGGACCTATGTGGTCCAATGAAGACGGAGTCCCTAGCCGGCAACAAATATTTTATCACTTTTATTGATAACTTTAGCAAGATGGCCTGGGTCTACTTTTTGAGGCTCAAATCAGAAGCTTTCACCGTCTTCCAAAAGTACAAAGCAATGATGGAAAGACAAACAGACCTGGAGATCAAGAAGATTTGAAGTGATTGGGGTGGAGAGTACACTCCAGCAGAGTTCGAGGACTACTGTAGCAACCTTGGCATCGAGAAGCAAACCACATGTCCATACACTCCTCAACATAACAGAGTGGCAAAAAGGAAGAACTAGACTATCATGGAGATGGCCAAGAGTCTCCTACATAAGAAGAACCTTCCCTACAAGTTACGGGGAGAAGCAGTCAACACTGCAGTGTACCTTCTCAACCGGTGTCCAACAAGAGCATTGAAGGACAAGACACCCTTCGAAGCATTCTCAAGTAGAAAACCTTCCTTAAACCACCTTAAGGTTTTCGATTGTGTTTGTTTTGCTCACATCCCAGGCCAGTTGAGATCCAAACTAGAGGAGAACACAAGAAGGTGTATCTTTATGGGATACACAAGCCATACGAAGGGCTACAGACTCTTCAACCTGAAGACTCAAAAGATCATCATCTTACGGGATATGGTCTTTGACGAATCAGCCAAGTGGAACTAGGATCTCAAGATGGAGGAGCAAGTGCCCATAAACTTCATCTATCGAGATTCAAAGAGCACCCAAGATCCAGATCCAGAGCTAGAAGCGCAAACTCCACAAAACTATTCGAGTTCAACAAGCTCCGAATCAACCACACCAAGATCAAGTGCTAGCTCCTCAAGCACACCATCCAACTCTAGTCCTAGTTCTTCTTCCTCCTCAGATAAAACTCCATTAAGATACAAAAATCTTAATGAGATTTACGCTTCATGTAATTTTTGCATATTGCTCAGATAAAACTCCATTAAGATACAAAAATCTTAATGAGATTTACGCTTCATGTAATTTTTGCATATTAGAGCCTGAGTCATTTGAAGAAGCCATCAAAGAAAAAGATTAGAAGAAAGCCATGCAGGAGGAGATCTCCATGATAGAGAAAAATGGCACCTGGGAGCTGGTAGAGAAACCTACAGCCAAGCCAATCATCAGTGTCAAGTAGGTCTATAAGACTAAGCTGAACCTTGATAGGTCCATCAACAAGAAGAAGGCACGGCTTGTGGCGAAAGACTATTCACAGAAGCCCGGAGTGCACTTCAACGAAACCTTTTCCCCTGTCTCCAGATTAAAGACAATTCGTCTCTTGATTTCTCTAGCTGCTGACAAAGGGTGGAAGGTATTCCAGCTCGATGTTGTTGACCCTAGAGTTTTGATGATGATTTGTCAAACAATTTATCGCTAATATATTCTCTAGTTTTTGTGTTTATGTTTCTCTTTTCAGGTATTTCAACACACGTCAATCAAGCGTTAAAGATTCAAGTTCATATGTGTGGATTTACCTACGTATATGTTTGGTTTACTTACATATATTGTATGATTATATCTAAGCTCAATATATGTACACTTAACATGATTTTTGACGTTTTCTATCATATAAATGATTTTTCATCAAACGTTGTTACAATAACTTTTATCTCATGATTACAGCTCTTTCATACTTCATTATATACATATAATACATGCACAATATATATATACATGTTTACAAGATCTATGTCAATTTTCATGTTCACGAAAAACAGGTTTTCTGAACACTTTTCAAAAACAGGGAGTTTTGATTTTCCAAAAATTCCTTTTCAAACATGTTTATTTCATCATTTAGAAACTTTCCCCAAAGTTTCACTATTTTTGGATTTGATTTGATATTTTTAATGAATTTTCAAAACAGCCCCAAAACCTGTCATATGCAACATATCAGTTTTCGGTCGACCGGTGCGGTCGACCGCCAGTTGTATTTTCCTGAGCTGCTCATGGTCGACCACACCGGTCGACCAAGAGACCTCCAGATACTTTTCCGATCGACCAAAAATTCCGTCGGTCGACCGCCAGCTTTAAATTTTTATTTTCTGAGTTTTTGAGCTTCGCGGTCTACCGGCCCGGTCGACCGCCGAACTGTCAGAACTGAACAACGGCTAGTTTTTTACAGCTGTTTTGAAACTGGTTTTTTTGGTCTTTTACTTGTTTTTGCTGTTGTTTTGGGGTGCTATATATACCCCATTGCTGCTCTTCTTCTATAGATCCAAGAAATCCAAGTTTGGTGTTTAAACAAAATATTATTTGTGTTTAAGAGCTGTTTAATAGTTGATTTCATCAATCAGTTTTCAAGAGAAGTTTTTTCTACAACAAGAAGTGGACTTCAAATCCCATTGGGATCATCATCTATTGTTCTTCTTGTTTGAGAAGTCTTCTAAACTCTTATATAGCTTATTATTTCATTTTCATTTCATTTAGCTATATCTATTGAGTTTCATTCACTGTTATCACACACACTTATTGAGCTTAATATTTTCATACCATATAGTGTGGGTTGTGGAGTGTGATTTAGTGAGTGTGAGCTTCATTGTGTTCTCACTTGTTATTTGAGAACAAATCATTGTATTTAACTTTTATTTGTGAGAATCACTTGTAATACACTTATACACCGAGAGAAGTATGAGGCGAGACACGGGGTCAAATCCAATAGGAGTGGCGTCGATTGACGAACCTAGGGAGAGGTTGTAATCGAGCACTTGAGGAGGAGGACACGGGCTAGATTCCTACACTTAGTGTGATTATTGTTCATATCCATATCATATTTCTTCTTGCAAGATCAAATTGATCAACATAATTTTAATTAGCTTTTAATTGGGATTAGATTAGCATAAGACCCTAATCACCCCCCCCCCTCTAGGGTCTAACAGATGTGAAGTTGGCATTCCTTAATGGGGTGCTATAAGAAGAAGTCTACATCCATCAACCTCAAGGGTTCGAAGTTGTAGGAGCTGAGGATAAAGTCTACAAGCTCCATAAGGTGCTCTACAGTCTCAAGCAAGCACCAAGGGAGTGGTATGAAGAGGTCAACTCTTACTTCACCCAACACAACTTTAAGAGGAGCCTTAGTGAAGCCACACTTTACATTCGAAGAGATGATGTAGATATTCTCATTGTAGCTGTATATGTAGACGATATTATCTATACAGGCAACAGTGAGAAGCTTATGCATGAGTTCAAGAAAGACATAATGGAGGTGTACGAGATGACAGATTTAGACCTCCTTCACCACTTTCTTGGCATGGGGATCCAGCAGGATGAAGATGACACCATGATTCATCAGCAGACCTACGCACAATCAATCTTGAAGAAGTTTGGGATGGCAGACTGCAAGCTCGTCTCTACCCCACTGGTGGTCAGTGATAAACTCAAGAAGAAAGATGGTACCGAAGGAGAAGACCTCAACATCTATAGAAGTATCATAGGGAGTCTCCTCTACCTCTCTAATACTCGGCCTGACCTCATGTTTGCCTCAAGTCTCTTAAGCAGGTTCATGCATTATGCAACAAGAGTGCACATGGGAGCTGCCAAATGGTTCCTTAGGTACATCCAAGGCACCCAGAATTTTAGGATCCATTTTGAGAAGAACTCCTCAGCAAAGCTATTTAGATTCTGCGATAGTGACTGGGGAGGTGATGAAGATGACATGAAGAGTACCTCTGGATACTGCTTCACACTCGGATCGGGTGTGTTCTCCTAGGCGTCAATGAAGCAGGAGTCCGTTGTACTATCAACTACAGAAGCCGAGTATGTGGCAGCTTCTTAAGCAGCATCACAAATCAAGTGGCTGAGGGATGTACTTGAAGACATTGGTGAAAAATAACTACAGCCTACTCCTCGCTTCTACGACAACAAGTCAGCGATCGCAATGGCAAAGAACCCTGTCTTCCACCAAAAGACGAGACATATCAAGAGAAAATACCACTTCATCAGGGACGCGATTGTGGACAAGGAGATGGAGGTCATCTACCGCAAAACTGAAGATCAAGCTACAGACATTCTCACCAAAGTTTTGCTGAAGGATCGATTCTGCACACTTCGAGAGGTAATAGGTGTTAAACCTACTAACCCCTGAGGAGGAGTGTTGAACTAATCAGTATTTAGCAACCATAATAACCCAAGAGCCATAGTGTGATATCCTAGGTGGAAGGGAATCCTAAGAGTCAAAGTATAATAAGTGGGGTCTAGGTGGAAGGGAATCCTAAGAGTCAAAGTATAATAAGTGGGGTGGTATTCTAAGAGATGACTCTTTGTATTCTATGTCAAAGTATAATAAGTGGGGTGGTATTCTAAGAGATGACTCTTTGTATTCTATGAAAGTAAATGTGTAGGGTATGAAGGATCATGTATAAGTCTATATAAACACATGAGTGTGAGAATTTGATATGTATGAAAAAAAATAAACAAAAGCACCAAATTCTCTATCTTCTTCTACATCTCTCTCTCTCACTCACTCACTCTCTCTCTCTCTAATTCTCTATCATACTAGTCTTAGCCAAGTTTTCTTCACTACTCAGTTCAAAATTACAACAGACCTATGGGACTGCCTCTGACTGCCCCCTTGTACCATTTTTGGGCTGTTTTGTATTTTTTGGAATGTTGTTCAGGTTAGAAGTCTCGTTTGGTGTTGTATTCAGTTAACCCTATAAATACAAGTCTTCTAGGTCTTATGTTTGGTAATCTAAGTCAAGAGAGGTTGCATATTGTTAAACAGTAAAATAGGAGTGTAGGCTGTCTAAAAATCACAATAGATAACTGATTTCCTATTAAACACCGATGATGGAAGTTACAATCTGACGACTTCCAGAAGGCTATAATTTGAAGACTTTCACAATAACTGATGAAAGCTCTAATCAATAACCTTCATAATCAACATCGGGAGTTACAATCTGACGACTCTCACATATCAAAGAGCTAAAGCAAAGATTACAAAAGGATGATCTTTGTAACGCTCTGACAGAAAAAGACTACAAATCGACGGTCTCTTCAAACCAAGACGTGGAAGTCCTCCCTGCGTATCATCATCAAGACGCAACACTAATTCGACCGCGGACACAGGTCAAACCTGGCTGCAAACGTAGCTCACATTCAGCTCCAGACGCTGCAAACACAGCTCAGATCCAGCTGCCAACGCAGCTCATATTCGGCCACAAACACAGCCTCCGAAAGCTGCCAACGCAGCTTTCATCCGCTGCCAAATGCAGCTTCCAACAAACAGCCAAATGAGCTTCCAGCTACTGCGTCCGAGCTTTCAGACACTGCGTTCAAGCTTCCAGATACTGCGTTTGAATGCAGAATTTACACCAGAATATGGATTTTACGTTTGACTCATTCAAACACGAGCTGAACGGTTTCAAAACCGTTTCCCACGATCTGAGGGGATCATAAATCCATTCAGGAGTGATTTAAGGGGCGGTTACATCCCATTAGCCCCACTTAAGAGCGAATTAAGGGGACAGTTACACCCCTTAATCCCTTATAAATAACTAAGAAATCAGCTTAGTTCGGGGGCTGGATCTTTCATCCTTCTTTTTGGCAGCAAAGAAGAGATCTTTAGGGGGAATTGCTGGAACTTTGGAGATCAGCAACAAGAGCTTTCTTCATCCTTAGCTTATAGACCGATTTTGGTTAAATCAACTCTTTCATAGAGTTTCAAACTCGTTCAGAGTTCTCCACAACGTCAAATCGTGAGGAGAAGACCACGTTTCAGTGAATCAAAACATTCGGATCGTCAACGGAGAGCAAACTCGACGCGAGCATTCGAGGGAGGCACTCCATCGTCACCGTGAAGAACCCAGAATTAAACAAAGGGGAGAATCAAATTCATTCTCCTCTCTTTTGTAATCGGAATTCAAATTATAATCGAGATCGAGAGAATACAAATCAAATTTTTTTTATTTCTTTTATTGCAAAATTTTCCACAAACAAGGAGCAAAGAAGAGAAATCTAGGGTTTGTGAAAATTTTAGTTGAGATTGAGAGAAGGTTTATTGCGATTTCTGTGAAGAAGGCAAGAAAGATTGTATCTTTGTAATCTCTGGGAATAAGAAAGCTACAAAAATCTTTCAACAGACGACGTAGGCGATTGCCAAACCACGTAAACCCTATGTTTCTTTGCATTTTGTTTACATTTTATGGTTTATTACTTTTCTTTTTGTTTAAATATTGGTTCTTCTATATTTTCCCACTACCAAGGTGGTTGATTGTCTTAGTAAGATGAAGGAGATCTAATTATTGGTAGATCCAAGAGAAGCTTCCCCATTGTACACCAATTCTCAACATTCGGTATCCAAGCTAATTGTGTCAAGATAAGATATCCGATGGTATGGCTTGTTGATCGATGTGGACAATATATCTTTGGGTTCAAGAAATTGGGTCTGCATACCGTGAATAGAAATGTGTTAACGAAATGAACTGTTGAATATTGACTTTGAATTGAAGAGAAGCAAAATTTAACTTGATTCTCCTCTAAATTTTTACATGTAAAATGAGAAATATTTGAGTCAAACATTATAGCCCTATTATTAGATCTCTAGCCCACCTATTACACCCACGCAAATGTATATTTCACATTAGAGGTGAAGTGTGATAGAAGGAGGAGTGCTACGAAAGGTGAGATGCATCGAACAGAGAGAAGAAAGAGAGAGTTAGAGAGAAAAAACAAAATTAGAGAAAAAGAAAAAGAGTTTTGAGTGTTCTCTTCTTTGTGAGTTTGAGGAGATATTTGATAGTGATCACCTTTTATAATCTTTTCTACTTCGATTAGTAAATTCCTCTACTGTCTTTGCCCATGGATGTAGGTCATATTGACCGAACCATGTTAAGTTCTTGTGTACTGTTCTCTTTTTCTCTACTATGTTTATATAGTGTTATGTTATTATCAACTTTATATAGAGATCTTCTGGGTTTGGGAGGCCCCTGTTGCAACAAACTGATATCAAAGCTACAACGTTATTCTTATGGGCTTCAAGATGTCTTTAATAAAATACAAAATGGAGAAGTTCGACAAAAAAAGATTCAATTTGTGTAGAGTCAAAATGAGGGCTCTGCTAGTGCGATAAAGATTGATCAAAGTCTTGTCTAGGAAGGACAAGTTACCGGAATCCATACCCGATGATGAGAAAGAAGAGCTGGAGATGAAGACGCATAGTGTCATACAACTCTTTTTGGCCGATGACATCCTGTGGGAGGTTGCCAATAAAGATATCGTTGCTAGTTTGTTGCTCAAGTTAGAGAGATTATACATGATGCAATCTCTAACGAACTTGCCTTACTTAAAGCAATACTTCTAGTCACCCTTCGCATAAAGGAACATATACGAATTAAAGACTACTTAAATGAAGTTAACGCTATTCTTATGGACTTAAAAAATATTGATGTTAAAATCCAGGAAGAAATCAAGCTCTTATTTTGCTATGTTCATTACCTAACTCCCTTGGGAATTTTGTCAATAACATGCTTTATGGTAGAGATACACTTTCTATGAAGAATGTCAAATCAGCCTTATATTCAAAAGAATTAAGGTAAAAAGTGTCTGTAGTAGGAATTGAGAAACAAACGAAAGGCTTGTTTGTCCGTGGTCATCCTGAAAAGCGTGTTGGTGGTAGAGACAAATCTAGAAATATGTCTAGATAAAATTCAAAACCAAAAAATATTGAATGTTATTATTGTCACAAGTTTAGACATATAAAATATAATTGTCCAACACTCAAAGCAAAGGATAATTCTCAATCAAAGTATTGGGAGGTGAAATCTCCAATTGCCACTAACACTGAAGAGTCTTCTAGTTCACATGAAGTTCTTTCAGTTTATGTTAATACTCATTCATAAGATAAGTGTGTTCTTGACTCAGATTATTCCTACCATATGTATGCTCATAGGGATTGGTTTGTCCCATATCAGTCTATTGATGATGGAAATGTCTTGTTGATAAATAACATGCTATACAAAATTATTGGTACCAGGTCAATAAAGATTAGAGTACATGATGATATTGTTAGAATATTGAGTAATGTCCGGTAAATACCAGAGTTAAAGAAGAACCTTACTTCTTTAGACACCCTTGACTCAAATGGTTTTAAATTTTTAGCTGAAGGTGAAGTTTTGAGAGTTAGTAAAGACTCTCTTGTTATGATGAAGGGAATGAAGGTAAATACCTTCTATATCTTTGTAGGTAGTACAGTGACATGTACTGCAGCAATGTCATCCTCAGAGGATTCAAATTCTAACACTATATGTTTGTGGCATATACAGTTAGAGTATATGAGTGAGAGGGGACTGGATATTTTGAGCAAACAAAGTTTGGTTTTTAGTCATAAAACTAGCAAGTTAGACTTTTGTGAGCATTGTATTTTCGGCAAGCACCATAGTCTCCTTCAGTACTGGTGTTCATAGAACTAATGGTATTTTAGATTGTATCTAATTAGATGTTTTAGGGTCCCTCTTAGTTTTTATCGCAAGGTGGAGCTCGTTTTCTGCTAATATTAATTGATAATTATTCTAGAAAAGTTTGGGTGTATCCTTTGAAGTACAAGATAATATTTTTTTTAACCTTCACGCAATGAAAGCTATGATTAAGAAGAAAACATGGAAAAAAATTAAGTGCCTCAGAACTAACAATGAGATGAAGTTTTGTTTTATGGAGTTTTACCAGTTCTACAAGAATGAATGTAATGTGCATCATCATACAGTTCAATATACACCACAAAAAATTTGAGTTGCAAAAAGAATGAATAGAACACTTCTAGAGAGAGCCCAGTGCAGGCTCTTTAATACCGATTTGTCAAAAGACTTTTGGGTTAAGACTGTCAATACAGGTTGCTATTTGATAAACAAATCTCCTTCTACATTAATTAATTTTAAGACTCTAGAAGAGATATGGTTTGGCGCCCCTGCTAATTACTCTCATCTAAGAATATTTGGTTGCTTTGTTTATTTTCATGCTAATAATGGTAAGCTTCAATCTAGAGCAAAGAAAGCTATCTTTCTAGGATATACTACTAGGGTGAAGGGATATTGATTGTGGTGTTTTGATTTCAAGTCACCTAAGTTTATTGTTGGCGGGGATGTTAATTTTGATGAGAAATTTATGCTTCACTCAAGAAAAGAGTTTGTTATTGATATTGCGAGTAATGAAAAGGAGTCTAGCAAGCAGGTGGAGCTACAAAACTTTACTTTAAAAGGAGTTCTTGAGGGCGCTCATGTTGAACTAGTTGATACTACTGAAGATTTAACTTTAGATACTGATACACCATAATAACAACAATGCAATATTACCACCGAGAGAAAAAATGATAGATCATGATTGCTACGCTTTGAGCATAACAGAATCAATTGAGATTCCATAGCCTTCTACCTACAAGGAGGCTATTAGTGACAGTGAGACTGTAGAATTGTACTGTTGTGATGACTGCAGAGATAGAGTCTCTTCACAAGAATAGCAAATGGGTCTTTAAGAAGAAAGTAAAAACTTTGAATATAGATTCTGTTAGATAGAAAGCATGCTTGGTAGCTAAAGGTTATAGTCAAATAGAAGATATGGACTGTAATGAAGTATGCTCTCCAGTTGTAAAGCACACCTCAATTTATGTGTTGCTTACCATGGTTGCTTACTTTGATTTGAAACTTGAGCCCTTGATGTGAAAACACATTTTCTATATAGTGAGCTTGAGGAGCAAATCTTTATGAATTAGCCAAATGGGTTTGTTAGTGAAGGTAAAAAAGGTCATATATGCATGTTGAAGAAATCTCTTTATGGATTAAAGCAGTCTCTGAGATAGTAGTATTTAAGATTTGATACTTTAATATTTGAGCATAGTTACTCTAGATGTAAATATGATGGTTGTGTTTGTCATAAAACGCTCAATGATACTTTTTTGCATATTTAATTTTGTATGCTGACTATATGTTGATTGTAGTTAAAGATATGTCAAAGATTGATAAGTTTAAATCTCAGTTCAAACGGAGTTTGAGATGAAATATTTGGGAGCAACAAAGAAGATTTTCAAAATAAAGATCTACAGGAATAGAAGAGAAGGAATATTTTTTCTATTCTAGGAGAAATAAATCATGAAGGTGTTGAAGATATTTGACATGTTGGATGCTAAGCCTTGAAGACTCCGGTTGCTGCACATGTTCGTCTTTCAGCAGATTTATCACCTCAGACTAAAATAGAGCAATAAACTTTATGAAGCGTTAGATATA
Source organism: Asparagus officinalis (assembly GCF_001876935.1). Lineage (NCBI taxonomy): Eukaryota > Viridiplantae > Streptophyta > Magnoliopsida > Asparagales > Asparagaceae > Asparagus > Asparagus officinalis. Next base: position 82,151,569 of record NC_033794.1, on the reverse strand, counting down.
TCACGAAAGAACCAAACATATAGATGTTAGATATCATTTTATCTGAGATATTAAAGTCATTAAGGTTAAGAAAGTTGGTACTGCAAATAATCTAGCAAATATGATGACGAAGCTCGTACCTTCGCGCAAGTTCAAACATTGTCTCAAATTGCATGGAGGTCAACAAAGCAGAGGTTAAACCCACGAGGGGCTTCTGACGAGAAACTAAGAGTGAAGAGAAGATCTTTCATATTCAAAGTTAAGGTAGAGATTTATTAAATATTGACTTTGAATTGAAGAGAAGCAAAAATTAACTTGATTTCTCCTCTAAAATTTCACATGTAAAAAGGAGAAATATTTGAGCCAAATATTTTAGCCCCACTATTAGATTTCTAGCCTACCTATTACACCCAACCTAATGTCTATTTCATATTAGAGACAAAATGTTATAAAGGGGGGGATCCGTGGAGGGTGAGATGTAGCGAACAGAGAGAAAAACAAAAGGAGAGAAAAAGAAAAAGAAAGAGAGTTTTGAGTGTTCTCTTCTTCGTGAGTTTGGAAAGATATTTGAGAGTGATCTCTTTTTGTAATCTTTCCTACTTTGATTAGTAAATTCCTCTACTGTCTTCGTCTGTGGATGTAGATCGCACTGGCGAACCACATTAAATCCTTGTGTGATGTTCTCATTATCTCTATTATGTTTACATAGAGTTGCATTATTATTCACTTTGTATAGACATTTTCTAGGTCTTTGGAACCCCGGGCGGCAAGATGAACGAAGGTTTAGTTTTTGGATTTGGGGTTAGATAGCAACCTCACAGTCTTACCATATATCTGCTATAACTACATTTGTAATAAAGCTCATGTCTCATTTATTTGTTAATTTTGACATAAAGTCAACTAAAACTGCCTTAAATTTATTTTTGAAGTTCTCTTGTTCTTAATATATTTCGAGGTCTTAAATATTTGATTTAAACTAGACGACCAGTGGATCTGATTTATTTCGTTTTCACCTCAATTCAAATCAATTTGGTCTTTGATTAGAATTCAATAAATTTAGTAGCAAAATTTAGAAACTTGCATATGGAATTAAATTGAACAAATTCAGAAGCAAAATTAGATAAACATCTACGTGGCCTGATTAGAAGCAAATCAATAGATACTTGCATGACATGACAAAAAGATATTTCACTACGTGGATGTAGCATCCAATATTTTGATGATGGTTAACCAAATAGTCAAATATTTTGAGGTGAGTTTGATGAGGGGATGCTCACTTTTTCGTATATCTGGTTTTGAGTAGAGCTGCTTTCAGCCTGTATAAAGTAGAAACTCGTGAGAGGACGGAGCTTAATTCCCCTATTGTACCTCTGACAATCAAATCAGCTAGTAAACTTGAGTGGGGAAATGAAGAACTGTAAGAGTTCTTATGTGTAGTGCAGTATCATTAGTAGATATTCCAAAAGCCAAAATTCACAATGTTAAAAAAAGTCCCTTCTATTAAGAATTGTACCTCAATTTATAGTGTTGATGGAAGGGTAGAATGGACACTTCGGCCGATCACATGATGGTGGTGAAGAAGTATGAACTAGTAGCTATATTAGTACCTACTTTATACGTGTCGGTCAGCGAGTGGAGGAGAGATCACTTTAGTATTAAATGAGAAGTGATTGGAGGTATGACAATGTTGACATGGTCTGATGAGTCATGAAGACTCAGGGCTAGAGGTATAATACACCTGCCAAACATCAAATGAGACACTGACGTGCTGTCAGTGGGAGAGACTTGAGGCTGAAGTCGTCCTATAGCTTCGCTGAGAAGTAACACCTTTCGAGTTGACCTCACAAGGCGTTGAATAACTGGTTGATTGGACTCACTGTGAGTCATCTTCAATAAGAGAACTAACAAGTACTATCTTTTGTGTTGACATAAGGAGATGTAGACCTGATGGGTCGGCTACGCGGGATCCTCGATTGCTTGACCATCAATTTGGATTGAGTGGTGCGTGCAGGGGGACACCTGCTCCTTACTGTCAAAGGACAGTACTTTGACGACTGAAAACACCATAACAGTTGGTCCTTTTCGCTTGGAGTCGTCTTAGGCCGGGTCCGAGTGAAATGAGAAGCTTTGGATGGACGTGGATGTGTATTAAATGAGGGAACTAAAAATCCATGTCAGATTTACGTGGCCGACGTCATTGTACATTCTTTTTGATTGCCACAACTCTGCTTTTCATGGCTAATTGCAGGTTGTTCGAGGTGAGTGTGCTGTGCCTCAATCCTTGAAGTGCCACTTTAGATTCTAAGAAGTAATATTGGCCGTTGGCCATAATTGGATCTGGCGGTTCAGATTCTGGCAGTTTGTGGATTCAGTTGCCTATATATAAGGCTAGAGCCATAGAGATGGTGATTATTATCTTTTGAACTCCCTTTGAGAACTCAAAATCTTTCCCGCTCATCTATTTCTAGCGATCATCTGTGCATTCTGCGATGACATCATATCCTGTTGACCGACGAGCTCTTCTGGTGGAGTTCCATTCAAAAGTGACTCAAGCACAGAAGAGAACGTTCCATGGGAGATTTGATATCCCCAGAGACTACGAGTTGATGGCCCTGATGATGTCAGAGGCCATTTATGATCACGGGCAGGATCGAGGTCCGCTCTACCTGAGACATCAGGAGTGTGGCCTGTAGCTACCCCTGCACCCCTTCCTCCAACAAGTGTTCATGGTGCTAGGGGTATCGCCGGCCCAAATGAAGCCGAACGCCATCGCCATCTTTGCGGGATTCATCATGGTCTGCCATTGGTTGGTGATAAAGCCATCCCTATGAGTCTTTGGCCTGTTGGTAACTGTGAAGGTGAACCAGACTAAACTCCACTTCCATTTTCAAATGGTGGGGGAAGTTCAGGCTCATCACCGGCCTTCCTAACTCGTACAAGGACCGGAAGGAGAGGTTTGTTTGGGTCTTGGGGGACGACCTCAAGTTGGGCTACTCGAACTGGCCCGAAATAAGGAGGGAGATGCTCATAAAGGGTGACTTGCTCGATGCCGGGAGAGATGTGCTTGATCAGATCAAGGCGTATGTAGGCTCTCATTGAGTTGATCACCTACTTAACAACTCGGTCTTATGAGTTATCAACGTGTCGGCCGTGCCTCTTTTTACCAAGGACCAGGAGAGGGCTTCAGCCCTTATCTTAGGGATAGCAAAAGCGACGATGGTGTCGGCCGCTCCTTTGGCTGACCCTAAGGAAGGGTCGTCTACTAGGCCCTTGAAGCATCTCCGCCACGATGGTGTCGAGCCCGGCCCTTTNTCCGGTGCGGGCGCCGACGAAGCGGCCCGAGCCCAGAACCTGGTTAGGCCTGGATTTTTAGGCCATGCTCGGGCCCGGGCTGGGCTTGGGCCCGGCCGAGTCTAGTCCGAGCATTGGGCCAGTCCCGGACCTTGGGCCCAAATGGACAACCCTAAGCACTTATATATCCTCACTTGTTTTTTAAAACTTAAATTAAAACTTATACTTAAATACCCTAAACTTTTTAAAACTTGCACTTTCATACCCTCAATTATGCAAACGCCGAAATTTACTCCTTAAATTCTCTTGCAACACTTATATTTTAATTTTCACGTTTAGGTCATATATGGCAATTTTCATGTTTACATAATAAAAGATATTATTCTACTAATTTTATACAATTTAGGGTACATATATGCCATGAAAAACAAGTGAGGATCGATAAATGCCACGAAAAATAATTGAATCAGAGGATAGATTTGAGTTAATTCCCTTCTTGACATAGGAAAGAAACCAAAGATCAAGCGTTTTCTTCACATACAAAAGGGCTAAAATATCAAATTGGTATTTTTTTACGAACCTGTTTGCTAGTTTGGTATTTTAAAAAACTCCAGCGACAACATGGCATTTATTCTCGGCTTTTTAGTCAATAAGGCACATCCTATTCACCGGCGGCCAAAAAGCAAACGCGAGTGGCTCACGTGGCAAATTAAGTGGTGATATGGATGCTGAGTCCGCAGGATTGTAATGATGTGGATGTTAATGCCGTTGAAATTATCCTCTTCCCCATTCCCCACTCGCGCACAAATTAGGGACAAACTTGAAATTTGGGTTTGAGCTCCTGCCTCCTCCCCTTTCATTCAGATCTTCAAATTAGTGGCAGCCCCAACATGGCCTTGTCAAGCTCAAGTTCAAGTTCAAGCAGGAATAGATCTGGAGTAAACTACAATATTAGTTTGTATTAGGAAATATGGTCAAAATTTGTTCTTGTGGAGCTGAATGTAACTACTATACATCAATGACAGATGCAAACCCCGGGAGGAGGTTCTATAGATGCTGAAACTATAAGGTAAATTTTTTTGTTCAATGTTCAAGTTTTAAATTTTGTTTGATTTGTTGTGATTGATAGTATGATATCAAATTTTAAATTCTAGAATGGTAGTTGTCATGTTTGGGAATGGGTTGATGGTCAATTATGTAATATGGCATCTCAATTGTTCCCTCTATTGAGAGGAGATATTGAACCCGAGGAACAATGATATACTGAAGGATGAATTGATTGAACGTGTTGAGAATGAGATGAGAGAATGCCATGCTGATATTGCCAAGACTAAAGAAGAGCTACGCATGTGTCAAAGAGAGGCTAGTGCTTATTTATTAGAGATTTCAAACCTGAAGAAGATAGAACAAGATGTGAGGATCTGATCAAACTTCAAAAGAACAAGCTCAAATTGTATGAGATGGTAATTATGGTCTGTGAAGTTATTGTAATGTGCTTAGGGTTCTTTGTTGTAAATATGAGATGATAATTATATGAGATGCTCTCGTTTATGGCAATGTAATAGTGTATGATGTACTCTTCAAATGAAATGCTGTAATTTGTTTTAATTTTTTATCAGATTCATTGTTTGTGATGTAGTTTTTAAAGAATATTCCTTTGACACAACAACATGATCCTCTTTGCTGTAGGTACAAAACAACATGATTCTCTTTGTGACTTCAAACATGTGCAAACCCACAACAACAACATCAACCCTATGCAAGCCCACAACAACAACATCAAACATGTGCAAACCCACAACAACAACATCACTTCCAAACCTGTGCAAACCCACAACAACAACAACAACATCACTTCCAAACCCAGAAACTAAAAACTGGACTCAACTTCAAACCTGTGCAAACCCAGAAACTATTTGTGCATAAAATAACATGTAGCATACATAAACTATTATTTAAACTAGACAAAATGTAGTTAATGTCTAAGCATATCCAACAAAGAGAAATTACATCCACTTAATTAAAATTTGGCTGAACATTGGCTGATGCTTGAGTTGATGGTCTTTGGATAACTCTGGCCTCTATGTGACTTGTTGCTTTGTATATTGCCTCACCATGTTCACCTTGCCATAGTCCACATCCTTCAGGCATTGTGTTATGAATAGTCCTCCCTCTGTCTGTACCTCTGCCTCTTCCCCTCCCTAAAGTTGAAACTTGTGACTGGGTTTCACCTTGGATTCCACAAATAATATGAAAATTTAAACTATACTTAATCTTATATTGTGTGGCTAGTGCATGTAATTAAGCACAAGAAATAAATTGTACCTAAGACCCCTTGTATACTATTGCTTCTACCTCTACCTTTACATCTTCTCTCTAATAACTTTAATGCTGGTGTCGAAATATTTGTCTTGCCATTTCCCCTACTGTTAAGAATAGTTTGTTTCAATACCTTCTTTGATGTAAACTTCAATCCAGGTGCAAAGTAGACTGAGATAATAACCACGTCCTCATTAAAGAAAGGATACTTAATCTTCTTCCTCATCCTTAGTTTTCTTAACCTGAGATGATGCTTGGGCTTAGGCTTGTGCTTGGATTCTTCATTGTCACTTTCATCTAAAGGACCTTCATCCTCACTATCTCTTTGCTCAGACTCATACCCTCCCTCATAATTCAACCAAAAAGATGGCCAATTAGATCTATAGCCTACAGTGCCCCTTGTGTTTTTATCACCACCCTCTTCCTCTACTGTATTTGAAGTTGTATTACCTTAAACTTTCTCAGTATTAAGTGGCCATGCATTTATGTTAGTATTAAGTGGCTATGCATTCATGTCAGTAGCTCGTTCATTGTGTACTGTATTTACAACTCCTCCCACTCTAGCAGGAGGTCCCTCATCATCATCTCACAATCTATCACCAGCATTGAATGCTATTCTACCAATTGTAGCACTTATCCTTATTCACCCTTCTAATTTAATACAACTCCTCATCATCATTGATCAAAGCCCCCTCAGCCTCACTATCAACCCCCTCCATTGAATCATCACTATCAAATCAAGTAGAATTGGGATTTTGAGCCATACTGCTACTCCTCTCATTCACACCCTTCTGTTTTACTTTTCCTTTCCCAGCTTTGCCACTAAACTCATCAACATATGCCTCAGCATCATCCTCATCTGCTTCATTATCAAATGTTTCGGTAGGGTCCATCTTATATGTTTTTCTTCTACTGAATCATCATCATCACTAGATGATGAATCTTGGTGTATAGGGGTGTTGATATTCATGTCAGTAGCTTCTACTTGATTGAAATTTATCTGAGATTGAATAGAATCCTCCACTTGACCTTTACCCTTACTTTTTTTCCTTATTAGTGTCAACTTCTTTCTCTTTTTGGGTTCTTTCTCTTGCACTGGTTGATTCTCTTGCATTGGTTGCTCTTGCACTGGTTGATTCTCTTGCATTGATTAATTCTCTTGCATTGGAGCTATTTCATCATGTGCATTCGCATGATCTATAGCTTGCTCTCTTTGACTATAGGTTGCACCACCTTGGTTGAGTTGTGTTCCTACTTCATTAACATCTGCTACTAACCGAGCCCTGTCAACACCATGATTTGAAAATATCTTCATTACCCTTTCACTACGAGCATATTGTAACATCTTATCCAAATCATAATCTATATGCAGAGGCATCAGACCACCATCATTCAAACCCCTACCTGGATCACCATACCACAATGTGAACATATTCGTATAGCCAAATTCTCTTACTTTATCTCTGACAAATTCAATAGACATTGCATCCTCATCTATGAACTTAACATCATATCTACCATTGATATAATCACAATTCTCAAAATTAAAATAGCCACCATGTCGGAATTTAACGAGTAATAATACTCCCATCTGCATAAAATTAAATATAACTTAATTAGAAACAATATAATTTATCCAACATCTTAACAGATTTGAATTTTAAAAAACCCCAAACTAGGTTACACGTAGGTCTCTGAATTGGTGTAAATGAACATTAAGACGATGATTTCAACATCCTTGAACCCATAATGGCCTCAATTACAAACAAATTTCAAAAAAGTATCAGCAATTTCAAAAAAAAAAAAACCGGGTTTCACTTAAAACCCTAAATTGGTTGCAAGTAAACACGGATCTTATGATTTCAACACAATTATACCCATAATTTACCTTTATAATCAACTAAAGATAATGAAGATTGTAAAACAAAGTCACATGTGCTCTCCACGACTTAAAGACTGTAATACAATGTCTTATCTTTGCCTCCACAACTTGAAGATTGCAGCAATAGAGAAGACCCACCACGCTCACATCCACGATCTCTCCCTCAGAGAGATTCTCTGCAACTGCCGATTTGAGGGTGAACTCACTCCTGCCGAGAAAGTTTAAGTCTTGAGGGGGGGGGGATCTGGCAAGTAGGGTGGATTTGGCTAATTAGGGTTTTTTGTTGGTTAAATTATCGCCTTCTCTTTACAATCCTGCGGACTCAGCATCCATGTCACCACTTAATTTGCCAGGTGAGCCACTTGCATTTGATTTTTGGCTGCCGGCGAACATGATGTGCCTTATTGACTAAAAGGCCGAGAATAAATGCCTTGTTGTCGCCGGAGTTTTTAAAAATACCAAACTGGCAAACATGTTCGTATAAAAATACCAATTTGGTATTTTAGCCCATACAAAAGTACATGAATAAAAATGACTCCATTGCACAAATAGGTATAAATCTATACCCCAGTTCAATGTCTTGTTATGTAATGACCTTTAGATGTTGATCAATTGTGCAAAAAGTAAAAAAAAAAAAAATATTCATATGTGTTATCGTGTTTAATTATTTTTCGGACCCAATCAAAATTCCTGCCTCCAACTACTGCCTAACAACGACTCAAGTTTGAAATAATACAAAGTTCATTTTGATCATAATCGATGAACTTTAAAAATTAGATAAAACCCCTAAACTTTGAGTAATTTCAGAGAACTCTCTGAACTTTCAAAAAGTTCCATAGACTAAAATATCCTTTGAAAAAAAAACCTCCTCTCTTAATTATATCATAAAAAATCTTCCACCTTCATTTTCTTTCGGCTTACCTCAGTCGTCGTCGGAAAACCTTGGAGCGGTCTTTTTTTTTTGGCCCCAAAGTTAAAGTGAAACTTTTCCAACAGTTACAAGGTTCTCTGAAGCTCTTAAAATTTTAAGATGGTGTTCGCTAATTTGGAAGCTTTAGAGGGCCATTTGCAAATCATTCCAAACTCAGGGGGTCTTGTGAAATTTACCCTTCGGGACTTATATCAGAAATCTTTAATTAATCCCGACTATATTTGTTTACTTTACGCGCGCGTGTATAAATATATCTCGGAGAAGCTCCTCCCTTCCCCTTCATAAATCTTCCTCAAATTCTCAAATCCGCAATCTGGCTCTTCTCTCTCAAGAAAAATAAAACTAGGGTTTTTAATCTCTCTGCTTCAAACGGTTCAAAGGTGCGATTTTTTTCTGATCTTTTAGTCATTATGCGACTCTTGATTTGCGTTCGATATTTCTGTTGACCTTCGGATCTTTTCGTCATCTTTCAATTCAATCATTCGAATGTGTTACTGGTTCTCAGCGATCGCTGTAGATTTTAGGGTTTTTTTCTTTGGGTTTTGTGTTTCTTGTTCGTTGATCAGTTTTGCCAAGTGTAATGGTGAAATCTTCTTGAGGTAAGAGTGCATTGGGGGGTGATAGGCTTCTTGGGTTGTTTGAAGGCTTTGATTTTGTCCAGTTCCTATTTTGATTAGGAGAAATATGCTTTTTAATTTTACAAGGTATAAATTTTTTTGACGCAATTAGGGTTTTTTTTGGTGGTGTGAGCTTTTGAAGAAGGCATTGAGGTTGTTTCTTGCTTCGTTGTTATTTTCATATGAATTCTGCTCATGGTTTTGAAATTGGTTTGCATAATCTGTGATATGATCTACCCACAAATGCAAGACAGGAGAAATTTTTTAAATTGGACAGGATTGAGTGATAAGAAGTTTGATGCCTTCTTTTCTTTTCAATAATTGTTCTTCTCCTTCTCCTTCTCCTTCTCCTTCTTATTTACCAGAATTGCAAGCTGATAGTCTAGAACTCAATAAGATCTCCTTATATGATGATATTCTGATCATTACCCATTAATATTGCAACTTTAACCATTTCAGAGACTAAAGATTATTTTTTGCTCTTATCCATATGTTTATTCTAATCCATACTGTGTTGATGGCATTGGTTATATGGCCCTTCCCATGGGCTATTGGCTGCGAAATAATTAGTTCAACATGTTGCGCCTTCAACATTTTCGGTTTCTGCTCCTACCGCTCAGATCAACTTTGAGGGTTTATTTGTTTACATATTATGAGCCATTTCTTGCCCATGTTACTGTTGTATTGGGTGCCCTGTTCACCTATCGCTTATAGCTATATGTTTTGAGCTTATTCTTCCACTAATATCTGTCCTCTTTTGGGACTTGATGGGTATAGTGAGCCACAAGCGATTTCACAAGGCCAGCTTGAGTTTAGAACATTGATCCCACCTTTCCTCCATACTACTTGTTGTCTCCAAATGCTTTTGTTTGTCGCTTCACCTCCATCATTTTGAATTGCCCGATCCCATGCTTATTGTTCTCTGTAGTGAGCACCTTGTGGAGCAACGAACACACCACCATTCTCATCATGTTCATGATTCAGTGATCACATTGGCATTACCTCACTGTTTCCCCTCTTTCTTGATTCTTTTAATGGCTTTATACTTTCTTTTGATTGGTTCAGCCACAATGATGTAACGGGATTATCTTCTCTTTGCAGGCTTTTCTTTAGCAACTAATATATCCATTTCATCAGTTATCTGGAGTGCCTCTGAGAGGGTGAGGGTGTAAATGTGACCACTGAGTTTAGTCGAGCATCTTTGACTAATTGAGCATTTCAACCAAGGTTTGTGGAATTCTTGTGCTTTCTTATTCTTTTTTCGAATTGAATTGTTTGTTTTAGTTCTGTTAGGACGCTTTCTCTGCCACTTCTATTTTGTTCATAACCTTAATGAATTATAAGGTCTCCATGGTCCTCTCCTAAAGTTAAAACAAGAAGTCCCTTACTTCTTATCTGTTTAATAAACTAGAAGTTCGTATTTGCAATTTTAAAAAATTTCAGATATTAGCTAAAATCAATTGTTAATTTCTGTTTCCTACCATTAAATAAATAATAAACAGAGGATATATGCTTTCTTCCAATTTCCTCGAAGTTGGATACTATTCTTGTATTAAACTTTCTTCCAATTTGCTCGAAGTTAGATACTATTATCTTGGCTCTATTCTCATATTAAACTTTTGTCAGTATCTTTGGATGATTATTGTTGGTGAACATTTTTTCTTATATCTTCTCTTTTTCTCATTTCATTTTCAGGGTATATTTTTCTCCATGATGACTCCTGTTTTCAGTTTTAATTTTTTTTTTAAAGTTTTTCACTGAATCACGCCTTTTCCCTGTCCAAGGGTTCTTCTAATTTCATTAGATCATATATTTTCCCTTCCAAAACTAATACTTGTAAAGTTTGTGCTATATTATGTATGTTTTGAGTCATTTCCTCTCTTTTTTCTGCGTTTATTTTGAATTTCACCAGTGAATAGCATTCTTTCTTTTTATCAACGGTTATATGCTTCTTATGTTGCTTATATGTTTCATCTTTTTTAACAATATTACAATGAACTAGACTACATGGGACCAACAAAAATGTCACGCATGGTGAACAAGCGTACGTCTAAAGCTAGCAAAGAGTGGCCTGATAAGGTTGTGACAAATGCAAACAAAAGCAAGGTCAAAGTAAGTTCTTTGCCTCAACTTATGTTAGTTATAATCTTTCTATCTTCTATTTGTTGTCAGTTTTGTCTCTGGTATTGGTGACCAACAGAAGGGAGTAAAAAGAAAAGAAAGAAAGAAAAAAGAAAGGTCTTCTACTTGTGTTAATTAAAGAAGACCGTGTGCTTAAGTAACAAAATCGCATAATATTTCCCATAAACTATGTGTTTCAATTTTATCCAAAGTGGCAGGCCTGTTGGTTCTTTAGTTAGGAAACTGGGTGTCTACTTTCTTTGCTAATGTTTTGTTGCACTATAACTTATTCTTGTATCTCATAAAAGCTTTTGTTTTCCTAAGGCATATGAATAGCTTCAACAATTGTATTTTATCTTAGGCACTTTGGCTGCATATCGCTTGTGCCTATAAAAGTTAACCTTTTTTTTTTTTTTTTTTTTTTTGGGGGGGGGGGGGGGGAGGGGGGGTTGCTAGGGTTCTGATTAGTTAATATTTTTCTTCCGTTCGACTGTCTTTGGGATTCATTTTGATTTGTAATACCTATTACCTACATCTTTCTTTATCCTGGTTCGGATTAAGCATCGGTCGCATACAGTATTAAAAATAATATTTTCGTAGCTGGGTATTGCTTATAATTTGAAATTTTCAGAGTGATGGAATTACCTATTACCTTCAATCACATTATGTATAGAAGTTTCACACTTTATAGTTAAACAAAAATCTCATATGTTTACAAGCTGATAGTTTCCTTTTGCAAAATGTAAATAAGTTCTAATCAAACAGACACAGAATAGGACTGAAGGATAACCTTCAAGAGGATTGCATGCACATGCTAGATAGTACTTTATTAATTATCCAGGACAAGGATTTGGTCAAATTGTCTGGGGATGTCAACCTCATCAATCAATGCTTTGCCAAATGTTTTTTGACAGGCACATTGCCAAGTATATTAATTATTAAGCACAGACGGAGTTTGTTGTCATACCACACAGACACACAACACAGACACACTCTTTATTTAGTACATATGTTATCAATGTTATCTGGTTTAACTTGAATGTTGTGACTAGATTTTGTTTAACACTTTTGTATATTGCATAGCGGTATTATTAAAGTCGTTGGACATGTATTGCAAGTACACATTACATGTGATAGCATCTTAGACTGTAGTGTGATTCCTAATTCCTTTTAAACATGGATGCAGAAAAGGAAATTGTCTGACATGTTGGATTATCGATGGAACAAGGAAGAGCTGAAACAATTCTATGCTGCATTTCGCACGTATGGTAAAAATTGGAGAAAGGTCCGGGTTCATTATCTTCAAAACATGATGTATTTCTGCATTTCGCACGTATGGTAAAAATTGGAGAAAGGTCCGGGTTCATTATCTTCAAAACATGATGTATTTCAACATAGAAAAATGTAGGGCAAGCCCGATTAAAGGTCCGGGTTCATTATCTTCAAAACATGATGTATTTCAACATAGAAAAATGTAGGGCAAGCCCGATTTTGAGTTTAATGTGATCATGTTTCTTATGACAACTGTTTACATTTTCAGGTGGCTGAATTAATAGGGAACAGGTCTATAGACATGGTGGAAAGTCTTTATAATTTGAATAAGGTGAGCATACAGCCTGTACCATACACACACACACACATATGTTTTTGGTGTCATTTCTAGTTTCTCAAATGTGCGAAACTTTTTCCTGCATAGCATTTAATAATTACTTCTAGTGAAGAAGCCTAATAGGAATCTTATTGCGATTTGTATGTCATGTATCATATTCCAGCTTGTCCATAAAATTAGAGAAGGAATTTAATAAATACAAGGATAATGATTTCATTCAGTGGCTGTGCATAATCTGATTGAGTCGAAGGTGTTAATATGGTTTAATGATATGAATCTGATGTGGAACTCACATAACCTCCTATGTTAAGATGCATATTCAAAAGATCCCCAAATCTTTTGACGCTCAAGGCTCGGTACCTAGCTGTAAATTACCATGAACCACTGTCTTCAATCCCATAACTGTAGTTAGGGGCTTTAAGACCTTAATTTGGTCATATAGAACCAATTAGCTTTCGCGAGGTTAATCAAGTTTAAAATGTTGGCCATTACGATATTGGTGCATGTTCCTGAAGTTTTATAGATCATGAAATTCGGTGTGAATTATCTAAAAACTGTAGGCTCTCTTGTCATAAGAACTTTTCACAATGTCTTCACGGTATTATTTTCTATTTTTCTCTGTACTGAGCATGAACGCCACATGTATGCGTACATATTGGATGTTCATGCATGCATGTATACATACATATGCATAGGCACACAACAAAGTTTTCATTTTAAAGAATCTTAAGTGATTGCTGTTTAGGACATGGATGTTTAATTTTAACATCTAATCTTTCAGTTTACATGGTTAAAATCTGGGTTCAGATCCTTCAATGAACCAAAGTGGGCCAAACTAACTCTTTCAGTGCTTCCAGAAGGATTGTTAAAGACTGCCAAGATATGGAGAGAACTTAGATATTGTAGCATGGATATCTTTTATCCTACAACTGATTAGGTGGTTGATTATGAAAGAGAATATTTCCTTTCATGACATTCTAAGGCTAAACCTTCTCATCTCAAATGAAAGATCCACATTACTCCAAGTCAAGTCTCAAAAGCACATGCAAAACAAATTGTCATACAATTTGAAGACCTCTAGCCTGTGGATTAAGTGGTTTCATGATTATGGGGTTTTCAATCATGAATAAATGCGACTACAAGATATAAGGGAAAAACTGTACAGTGTGATGGGTTTGCATTTGGTTACATTTAGGCCATAGCAGCTGTTATGCATGCTTCCAAGGCTGCTATGGAAGTATGAAGAATTGGAGTTTAAGTGGGGTCATAGACATATAGAAGGGAAGTTAAAAAATTTTCTCATAACAGCTGGCACATCATTTCAGCATACATCATATTTGCATGGCTACATGGAGATATATCTAACTATATGCACGTGCCTCGTGTGTGTGCACGCACGCTTGCGCTTGAGCTTGTGGGCGGGTGTGGACATGTACATGGGTGTGGGCATGCATGCATAGGAGTTTGTGTGTGTGCGCGCGCGTCTGTGCATGCATTTAATTGGGAGTTTGTGTGTGCGTGGGCGCTTTTGTGCATGCATTCATGCAAGTGCATGCCTGATTAGATGGCTGTTTGGGTGCTCGCCCTCATTACATAAGCATTAGTGATTGGAAACCTATATCGCTTATCCTTGTTGTCTTAATATTTTTTGATGTTCTTGATTAGTGTTTAAAATATTTTGGTTTTAAAATTTATCTTTCTCTGCTTGTGTCACATGGTTTTCAGCAGTTGGCACATCTAATTATCTGCAATTTTAGGCGTACTTAAATCTTCCTGAAGGAATGGCTACTGCAGATGGATTTATAGCAATGATGACTGATCATTACAATAATCTTGTGAGTTTTTTGACGTACCTTTTCAATTCTGATTTTGGTAAAGATACTTAGTCACTATTACACTAGCTGTCACCTTGTAGTCACTGACTGAACAACTTTCAGGATGGTAGTGACAATGAGTATGAGAGGAAAGGTGCACCATCAAAAATTCTGAAGCCTGTAAAGTCTTCTTGTGCAAAACGTGAACTGGACATATTGAAACGATCTGATGGACCGTGCTTGCAAAATCAATCAGTGAAATCAAGTCACGGGTGCAAGACAAAGAAGCATTTACAAGGCAAGTTTGATCTTCAATTACAGAACTACTCCTTTTACTATCTTGTCCCAAAAATCTTCCATATTTCTTCTAAGACTTAAGTGGCGTCCGGTTGCTTGCAATTGTCAGTTTCATGCACAGAAACGTGGCAACTATTATTGCATGCAAATACAGTTGCAACTGTTTGGGTTAAACTTTAATATTTTACACCTTGCAATTGTAACTACAGTTGTAACTATATTGTTCTACTTGCAACTTCTCATATGTGACTTGTCTTCAATTTGAATTAATTGAAAAAAAGGTATTCTTAAATTTACTTTTAAACATAGTGTTTCTTTTTTTTTGGGGGGGGGGGGGGGGGGGGTTGTTGGATTTTTTTGAATATTTATTAGTTTTTTTGTAAAAATTTAAACATTTTTTAAAGAAATTGAAAACAAATATTTTTATATTTTTAGAAAGCCTTAAGATATTTGAGTTTTATTCTTCTTTGAGTTTTAAAAGTATTTTGTTATTTGGGTTTGTTGCAACATGCAACTAAGTTATTAATTGTTTCAGTTGCAAGTGCAACTTATAATTAAATTTGCACTGGTCGTGAGCTTCAATCGAAGGGGTATATGCAATAATAGTTACAATTGCAATATCTACCTGCAATGAAGAAAACAATTATAACCAGGCAAAGGAGACCCAGTTGCATGCAACTTCAGTTGCACCACACCCCCTTAATTTTAGCATAGATACATCTGTTAATTTGTGATGATTGCTTTGGGATTAACTTGTTCCAGCACTTATGATGGGGAATGGGGGGAGGGCTACAATCGGAAGGAGTGTGAATCTTGAACATGAGGTCTTCGGAAACGATTTGGATCTGTTCTACAGTTTGGAGTGCAATCGGCAACATTTGTAAATGGAGGATGAGGACACATAAACATCACGATAGTCACCGTTCACCCACAAACAGTAACTCAGATTACTCTCTACCCATGAACAGCAGTTTGAACTACTATATGAACAGTAATCCTACAGGGATTTGGGCTGCTTTTTATTTTGTGGGCTAGAATTTTGAGAGGATCTTTGGAATTAAAGGCTCAGATTAATAGGCTTCACACCTAAAGGCATCCCATCCAAAGGCATCACATGCCAAAGGGCAAGGAATTCAAATGCTTAGAGAGATTTCTCAAACTCACATTTTATTAAGCAAGGTCTATTCCCATGGAGAATTACACTAGCAAATGACATTTGGAAGAAAATAAAAGTCCTAATAAAATCTAATCTTAACATAATTAACAAAAATTCAATCAAATAACTAAACTAGAAGAAAATATCAAAATGAAATCCGAAAGAAATCCCAACTAAAATAGAAGATTACATAGAATCAAATCTAACCCTACCGACAAACCTAAGATGCTAATAAATCCTATTTGCATCAAATCTAGTGTCCATGATCGTCGTGCATCTTACATAAACATTGAACATCATGTGCATAAACCTTCTCTTCCACTCACTGGGACACACAAAAAGTAGTATTTTACATGCATTTTCTTTCCAGGTGTAAATTGATCCACTTATCTTTTTCCCATCATACGATTTACTTCTGCTAGTTTGCCTAAATATCCCCCCCCCTGCCCGCCTTTCTCTCTATCGATCGAGAATTTTAATGTTGCATTTAGCTTGGATTCAAAAGAATGCTATGAACTATGGTCATGGCCATTCTTCTCATTCCTTTAGAGTCTAGTGGACATATCACGTGTCCCTAACAGAGACAATATATTACGTTCCAGCAATTGTTTTCATCGTTATCTGCCTTCATACTAGTTAGATTGATATGTTGTATGGTTATCTAATTTAGTTGTTGGTTTTGTGCTACATGTCCTTGAGCTAGAACATGATTCTCTTTTTAAATTATTTCCAGCTTTCTTTACGGATTGCTGGCCGCGTGCTGTTCAGAAAAGGACTCCTCGTGTTCCCATAACTCATAGCCAAGGTGATGGGGACAATTTTGTCTCAGCTAGTAAGTGCATATTAAAATCGGCTCATGATGAACACACCCATACTGAAGCATTAACATTAACAAATGGTCCACATGGTGGAGATTCAAGTCTAATTTCAGGGTTCCAACAAAGAAGTAAACTCATTGAAAGTATTAAGGAAATGGTATTTATCTCCATTACTACAATTCATTACTCCATTAATGCTTTCCTCTATTATGATATTCATAATAAAAAAACTAAGTATCAATTGTCTTTTTCTTTTGATAGTGTGCTGAAACAGATATGACCAATTCAAGTGACATTAGTAAGAAGCCGGATGACAATTGTTTGGAAGGTTGCTCGGGAAGAAGGGATGCTGATAATGGCCTTCTCGGAAACGATATCAGAGTGCAGGATGCTGATCGTATTGATCAAAGTGTAACTCAATGTAAGTATATGATGCTTCAAGAAGTGATGAAAAAATCCCTGTAAATAATGGCAACAAATTTAAAGATATAGGAGAAATATCTAGTGATAGGGGGAAATGGATTAAAGCCAGGAAATTTTAGGAT
Source organism: Asparagus officinalis (assembly GCF_001876935.1). Classification (NCBI taxonomy): domain Eukaryota; kingdom Viridiplantae; phylum Streptophyta; class Magnoliopsida; order Asparagales; family Asparagaceae; genus Asparagus; species Asparagus officinalis. Next base: position 82,134,190 of record NC_033794.1, on the reverse strand, counting down.
AAAATGGATAGACATTTCATAACTGGAAAACCACACACTCTTCTCAGGGTCAAAGGGAGAGGTGTCTCTTGGAGAGATGACTAGTTTTGAGTAATTCAGTTATATCTTTCTGTCTGCATTCATATTACCAATTTACTAAGAAACAAAATTTTCTCACTGAAGTTTAACCCTACAACCACACTTTCTTGTTACTGAATGTATTTAGACCCATCGTGCTTCTAAATTAAATCACTGGAGGCAGATGCTACATGTTTAGAATTAGGCTTAAACTTAGGAATCTCTAGTTGACAAAGACCCTGAAGTTTGCATGAATTTGTAAGTACCTAAGCTATTGATGCAGGGCCAATGGTCAAATTAAATCCTTTCTAGACCTGTTGCTGGCATCTTCTCAGATTTTGAACTGAAATGCCATCCTGTCCTAGCAGATGAATGACATGCAACCTTTTCGTTATATGGCATGCACCATGGCACTAATTCTCAACAAATCAATAGAGTTTAGATAACTGAGAGCAAAAAGCGAGTTATTATGTTTAATTAGTCATAAAACTTTTTACAGATAATAAGTATATTCCACATCACTCTTTTCCAATTTGATAATTGCTAAGAGTGGTTCTCTTTTTCTTTCTTTTTGTTTTTCGTTTTTCCCCTCTTTTGGGAATGATACCTACAGCATGTTCACTAATATTTTTATAATTTTCTGCTCGCTATTAACTACTCTTCTTTTTTCCATGAAGGCTCTGCCGTAGATCCTCTTCAAATCCTAGCAGATGTGTCATTAAACATTGGGTTGGAAGGCTCTGCTTGTGAATCTTGTTAGTTTTCTTAATCCCTGTAACCTTTAATCTAAACAGAAATAGGAGTTCCCAACTGATTGCAAGTGTTGATGATCTGAATTAACAGGGTGAATCATAGGGATAAACTCTTCATTTCGCTGCTTTGCATATAGATTAGTTTATGAACCTTCTATTTTACTGTTTTGTTAATATAAGCATAGCACACTCTTACTTTTTATTTCACATACTTAGCACATGCTTTACCTTTTTCTTTTCTTTTATCGCTTGCTTTTGTTGAAACCTTTATGCACCTTATACTGTATAATAAAACGTGGTTGTTACTACCTAATTCTCAGAAAGTATGACACTGGGACAAGAACACCGCAGAACATAGTTTATGTGTGTGTTCAAGAAGATTATACATAAATGAACATATATTCCAACAAAAATAAATGCACATATATGTAGGCATGCATGCTGATGAAAATGCATGCACACTACATACATTTCTAAATCTAATGATAGGATAATGTATGCCAACTCTTACGACTATGAATTCTAAATAGACCTTAACTGTTCATCTTTCTATAGATTGATGTATCTCACTTCTTATGTTGAAATTCTGAAGTGTCTAAAATGTGTAAGCATACATGCATATTTAAGAGGTCTGTGCTTGTCTCACCTTAGCAATCATTACATATTTTTTCCCCCAAAATTCTGAATTCATCTCTTTTCTTCGTAGTACAAGAGTCATCTCTCCATGGTGCAAAACAAAAAGGTGGAAATGGTTTCTCTTGCCATTTTAACAAACATGGATCACTATCTGCAAACCCTGAAAATGATAACTCAAAGTTTTCAGTCCAAGGAGTTGGGGAGTTATTTTCTGTTCAAAAGTCTAATCTACCTGGATCAGTCACAGGATTTCACGAACTTGTTAACTCAAGAATCTCATACAGCAGGGATACAGAGTATTCTTCGACTGATTTTAACAAGACTAATGAGTCTGAAACATTGTTAGCAAATCCTGAAAGTCATAAGCCCAAAATCTTAGTGGAAGTAGATCAAGAGTATCCTTCAAGTGTTAGATACGATGAGATCCTTTCGAAAGAAGCTAAACTGCAGCAGGTTATAACCCCTGATGAAAACACTGTTGGAAAAACTGTTTCTGATGCAGAAGAGGCAAAAGGTCCACATGTCACTATGATGGAGAAAAGTTTTGCTGAAAATGTAAGAAATGTATGATGTCATCTTACTTCTATTTGATTGTCTTTCTTTCAAAATTTTACCTCCTTAATCCCCAACTTTAATTGATCTATATAATCTCTTGTTGGAGGCAGATTGCTGAAATTGAGGGTCATGCATATTCTTCTCTGGATGAAAGTGAGAAAAAGGAGGTATAATTTCTCACCATTGATCTTCAAGTTTCGATCGAGTTCATAAGACATTTAATGAAATGTTATTAAAAAATTTCTGGTTAGATGCATGTCTCTTTATTCTTTGATCATAGTGTATCCTAGTGAATTTGTTCTATGCACGCTCACTCAATTATTGGTTCTCCTTGAGCTAGTGTCTTGTTCTTTAAAAATAGATTTTCTTGCTTTCAAGTGGAGCTGTAGTCTGTTTGCTATTATTTACTTTGAAGTTCTTAAGTAAGCAGGACCGTGAAAAGTGGACACAACAGTATTAAGGAAAGGTAGCTATATTTCACTTGCGTGAATATGCTACAAAAACATTTGTCTGAAATGACAATTTTCTTGTTTTAAGGATAAAGTTTCAATATTTTCATTCCATCTACGGTACATAATAGATGAATATACCCAGGATGTAACCTAGTAGCTAGCCATCCAAATCCAGCATCGTTTCTTGCAGTTTGTGAATCTTATTTTTAGTCTTAGACATGCTTAGCAAGGATTCTTGTTAATGATTCTAATTGGTAGTCAGCATTTTTTTTCTCACAATATTGAGGGTATTCCATTGCAACCTTGTCAGAATGTTGGTCAATGTCTTGGAAATCAAAATGGTATTGCTGCTCGATTCTGCGAAGTTTCTGGTAAAAATCAAGATGCATGTTTTCAGGAGCGTGAATTAAGGAATCCTGCAAAGTTCAACGTGCTGCCAAAGGAGCTACATGACAAGATTGTTCTTGATCAAAGTTTGGATGCAAATGGAATCTCTCTCAACCCATCTTTTAAACTTCTATGCATTACATCAATGAAGCAGGCGACGGTTAGCTGCTTTTTTCTGTTTGCCTTTGTACTTTTATAGAGACCAATATCTTTATATTTATGATAAATAACATTTATGGCAGGGGGAGACTGTCAATGCTATATTAAAGGCCACACCTTGTGCAGATGAGGAAGTTGCTTCTTCACCGCATAAAAGATGCAGCCAACCTTGTATGCTGGCAAAGGTCCAGTCAAGGGAATCTGACATCAAAACTATTGCTGATCTTACTCGCGCCCTGGATAAAAAGGTTCTCATCACAAGTCATCCTGTTTGTCTTTGCATTCTATGGGAAAACTTTAGTCGTATACCTGAAATATATGACACCTTCATCTGATATGCTTCATTCTACATACCTCTCTCAGCGCGCCATATACCAAGTGATGACATTCTCACCTATATTTAATGCTATAAAGTTTCATTTCAAAGACATTTCATAAGCACAAATTGTAGTATACTTTTTTGCTCATACATTGAAAGTCTGAAAGTTTTTTAACCTAGATGCCATTCTAAAGCATGAACTGTTAACAGATTAGGTTTCTTATAAAAAGTTGCAACTTAAACAATGATACCTTCAGTACGAGAGAATTTAATTTAAGGTACATGTAGCTTTCTTCACGTAATTACTATTGTATGAGCAACTCGAGGAAATATAGTAATACGGATAAGAAGTTGTAATATGAATATTCCAGGGCTTAGTATCATGACTATTATCATTCAAAGTCAGTTTGGATAGAGAAGAAGGCTGGGGAGGGGGATGATTGAACTAAACACAAGGGCAGAGAAATGAGAAGAAGGGAGCGTGATGTAACTAATTGTGTTTGGATAGACAACTAGGGAATGGAGAGGGAGGCGAGCGATGGAACTAATTTGTGTTCCCCTCACAAAAAAATGTAAACAAACATAATTTTAGAATGGTTAGCGTCGTAACCTCCCCAGTTCCTCCCCTCCCTTCTTAAAAAAAGCGATCTAAACCCACCAAAAGTTTTTCTGGTGTAATACTATTTACTTTTTCATGATAGTTGGGGCTTCTTTCGCTTACTGGATCAGATTTATTGAAATTCATTGAATTCCTTTTCTTTAATTTCTTTTTCCAGGAAGAAGTGCTGAAAGAACTAAGACAGATGAATGATGTTGTTTATGGAAGAACAGATGAAGCATTAGGTGCGGAATCTAACCATGTCATAGAGCATTATCGTAAAATAGTTAAACTGCTGAATGAGGTCAATGATGAGGTAGATATCCATAGTCATATCCACTTAACTTTTTTTCCCATCAACACAATGGGTTCATGAGAAAGTAAATACTCAGTTCTCTTGTTTCAGGTTGCTTCTGCTTCCTATAATCTGAGGCAGCGCAATACCTATATTAAGAATTCTACAGCTCCAAAGTTTAGCTTATTGAAAGATTCAACAGAATATGATGGACTTCCTGGCACCCTTAGTGCAGAGTATCTTTCTAGTCAAAATTCAAGTTTGTATATAGAGGAAATTGTTACAAATGCTCGGGAGAAAGCAAGGACTATGGTTGATACAGCTGTATTGGTAAGTCAAAAAACATAATGCACTTAATTTCTTCAGGTTCTTGAGATACTTGTTGTGTTTATTAACATATATAACAAACTATGTTTTACCCATCTAAAGTGTTAACATTGTCTTTGTCAGTTAAAGAGTGCTGTTAAGCTAATATTTTGGTGACATTTTAGAAGTGTTTGAATCTATTTCCCTAAATCTTCAATTAATTTCTCTTTCTTTCTTATTCTTTATGTGTGTGTGTCTCGCTACAAATCAGAAACACACAATCTAAACATGCTTCAATGTTTCATGGTATTTCCTGATATCTTTTTCCTTAAAACTTCAATTCCATATTTTTGTATTGTTAGAACCATAAAATGCACTTTTTGAATTTTTTTTTTGTTCTCTTCTTTTTTTTCCTTCTTCTTTTCTGTTTTTTGAGGTCGTGTTCAAGATTCACATCTGAGGCTCACCTCAATATGTTAAATTTGTTCTGTTCTCTAGTTTTATCTGGTCTACTAAACTTGGTCTCTTGCTACTTTTGTCAGACAATGTCCTCACTGAAAGAAGGAGAAGATGCTCATATTAGAATTAGAGGTGCTTTAGATTCTGCTGTCAATGACCAGTCTGGACTTGATTCCAAGCTATTGGGAACTAGATATTCTTGCTCAGCCCCATCAGCATACCAGAACAGAGCACCATCATTTACAGCAACAGCCAATGCACCCAAGGGAGCTTGTTTGTCCTCTGCAAATGAGTCTGAGATACTTTCTGCACTAATGTCAGAGTGCATAGCTACTATGTTCATGATTCAGGTAAACATTAAACTTTAAATGGTGTCTTATTCATTCTAGGTTACTTTTGGTAACCGGATATGGAATATCTGGATTAATCAGTTTGGGTAGTCCTTGGTCCAGTTGGGTAAGCTAAACCACTTAAACAAACCAACGTGCTCTAGATTTCTGCTAGGATGCAAATTTGTTTTTCAAGTAAGCATTAAATATTTAGTATAAGTTCCAAAATTATAAAAGATAATATATCTTAAATATTTGTTTTCTAATTACTAAAGATCATTGCTAAAGAAAATTTGTGAAGAATCCTAAGACCAGATTCAGGATCCAGGGGCACACCATAATCCTCACGAATAATTCTTATTTCAAACAAAATCCAATTCACAAAAAAAAATTGTAAAGAAGGCCCCCTTATAAAATCATAGAGAGAGAGAGAGAGAGAGAGAGAGAGAGAGAGTAGGGGATCGCGACACATGTTTTAATTGGAAATTCCCCGCAAAACCTTTAAGGTTGGATGGTTATTAACCACCAAGTTTAAGATTTGAGGAACGTAAAGTTGGATCGTTATTAACCACCAATTAATTAAGACGTCAGTTTTTGGACTTTAATCTGCAGTAAATGGTGATTTTTTAATGTAATTCTTCTACTTATGGAAAATTTGTATTAACCAAGTTCTTTCCCCTGTACTAAGAATCGTTGATAATTTTTTGGTTTCTGAACTTGCTAATTAACGGGAATTAATTAGAAGGTTGAGTAAGAATCAAGGATCGATATTTCTCATCAAGCTCAATCTCCTTCCATTTTCAAACAGTTTCTTGCACTACTTCCAACGTCTGTTTTAATATGCAGAACACTTCAGAGAGACGGTTTCCACCGGCTGACATTGCACGGATATTAGAGCATGCAGTTGAAAGCTTGCAACCTAGATGTTCACAAAACCTTCCTGTCTACAGAGATATCGAGAAATGCATGGGCTACATCAAGACTCAAATGTTGTCACTTATTGAAACACCAAATACAAGCCTTCCTACAGGAATCTCGGTTTAATAAGCAACTGAAGTTTTTGGCCAAATCAAATATTCTTCTTCTGTTCGTGGAAGATGAGATATCTAACTTATAACAAGAGTTACAATACTTTTGTAGAATAATTGAAGGATGATGATCAATGAATCTTTTACAGCTTTTGTTTCGTGTAAATTTTGTCGCATTTTGTTCCTGTAAAGCTATGTTAGATAGATTAACCGTGTACAGAACTGAACTACGTGAAATGAAAGTTTTCTTCAGTTTTGTACAGAGTATTATCAAGTATTTTAACTTCCAAGATTACTTGTTTACGACTCTAGCAGCATCATGGGCCTTAAAAACTTTGTAGCTAGGTTTAGAATTGACTTTCACAGTTCTCCAATCCAGAGTTTGATGATGTGGAAAGATCCCTAAAATTTTGCATACCGTTAATCTTTACTTTGCATAATTAATTTCCAAAGGCTACGCCCTCTTGTTCAGGATTCACACTTAAGAATCGGCACGGATATCTAAAAGATAGCGCACCAGAAACAATAATGCCAAAAAAAAAAAATTCTTGCCATTAATTTTGATAATATCATCATTTCTAAGTACTAACGTTACATGTTTTCACCAAGTTCTGTAAAGAATTGAGGTTCCACCCGTATAACAGTCGTTAGAGGTTCTTGTAAGCAGTTAGTTATGCATGGACTATTTCTGTCGAATTGAAGAAGATAACAAAAATAAGCAATAATTGCTCTTCTACCACCAATCATTTGTGTGGATTCTTGTATTGCAATTACAGTTACATAGTGTTTGATGCTGGCATCACAGTTACAGCTGTACAATCACCTAAGGCAACTTAAAAGAAACCTTGAGACAACAAATCCTGATAATGCAAACCCAACAAAAATCAGACACGGGTATCAGATATTTCTAAACAAAAATTGTACACATAGGAACACTCTGTATCCAGGTTATACAATGGTCCAGTTTATACAGTGATCCCATTTATAAAAAATCCGTCTGCTATTGCTACAAATATACGTGATCGATTACGCACATATTTTCCCTAAACAAAACTCTACATGAAGAACTCATACAGCTACAAAGTATTGATTCCTCAGATTTCAGGATCATATTTACATGGACAAACCTAAAAACGCCAAGCTTTAGATGACTGAAACTACCAAAACACCTCAGTGCCAACTTCACACCCCAGTGACCACTTCCATTAAACTGATTACTGTTCGAGTTGCTGCCTCTCTTTCTGTATCGACCTGAAAATCCTTGCTGCTGACTCCGTCGCAGACCTCGCATTATGAGGTGTGACCTTAATGACCCGAATCTGAAGTTCTTTATCATTAGACTCTCCACGCTGAACTGAAGCTTCTGCATTCGGCGCTATAGGGAAAAGAGGCAATGCGTCCCTCCCTTCTCCTTGTGCCCTCTCACAAGGACTACTCGCGCTGCTCCCTTGCAAGTCACTGTCTTTCGACATGGGAACTTTCCAAGGTCGTCCGGTAACTGCATCACTTTTCGGAAAAGATATGTTGCATGAGCTCCGAGAGTTTTGTTCAACAGGCGGATTAGGTCTTGGACCAGTCACGGGGTTAGTTTGTTCGATAGCAGAGCTGGAGATCATCGGGTTCATTGATGGATGGACATAAGGATTTGGCACGTAGTTTCCATAAACGGGGGTCATGAAACCTGCAGGTGGAGCGCACGTGCCGGAGTATGGCTTGTAAATGAGCCCTTCAGAAGGACATTATCGCGTACAAGCCACTGATGTGCAGATGGTTGGAAACACCAAGGGTTTGATCTGTTATCAGAAGCTGAAGGTCTCGGCGGCTGAACCGGTGCTTTGTTGGAAACTTCAGTGCTCTCGGTTTGGTACTCGGTATTAGGATTAGGGTTTGGAGTCTCGGGGACATCTATTTGTTTAGCTGTCGGTGGCTGAGGTTTGATATAAGACTCTATATGGAGATTCTTAACAGGTAGTTTTTGTGGAGTTGTACAAGTGTTCTCTTCGAGAAGTAGATGCGGCGAGGCGGCCAGCAATTTTTGAACCTGGTTGATGGAAAAATAAATTGTATTAGTACTTGAAGCTACATGTAGTAAGTTTAGAGTAGGTTGGGTGAAGGAGGTGGAAATTACTAACCTTTATCAATCTGTGTAGTTCAAACACTTGAATTGCAAAGACCCTCTGTTGGCTGTACAGGATAAAGATGAATAAGTTGATTATAAAAAGGAATAGGCATCAGTAATTACACTGAGAAGAGGAGGTAATTAATTAAAACCATATACTTTTTCACTTTCTTATAGTTAATTTAGTTGAATGTCAAGAATATGGAAGCTGCAGTCTCTGTTATGTGTAGATTGATCCATGGAGTCGTATTGGTGATGAAAGCCCTTTCCATGCATGAGCTCAGAACTAAACAACTTGAACTGAATTTAACTATCAAATGATTGATCTAAGCAGCAAGCACAAACAACAAAAGCATATAAACATATGAAGAGGGCAAAAGCTAGTAACAGACAACAACACAACAATTTTTAAAAGGAAAACCCTATTCTTGTAAAAACCCCAAAATAGTCATATCCTACCATTTGATATCTTGACATCTTCTCCTTGATCATTAGAAATATTCAAATTCACCTCACAAACCCTCGTGTCGCGGAATTAGATGATCAAGGAGGAGATGGAAGGTTCCTCAAAATAGATCCTAATGTCTCAGTCGCCGGGCAAGATGTTATTTCACATGCAACACAACTCCAAAATAATGGAACGGAGAATGTAGTTATAGAATCACTATGTCAGCAGATTAGACACAAGAGCATAGTCTCATGCTGTAGCCAACATGAACATCCTCCACAAGAGACAATACCTGCATATTTACACATAATATGGAGGACATGATCAAAAGCTCATCTAAATAAGAGAATACGGAGTTTCACTGCCACCAGAAGTTCCTCTTCCAAAATTAATGGTTTCTAACCTTTTAGATAATCAAATTATAGAAGTTTAATCTTTGCATGTATTAAACACTTCAATTTATGCAGCAACACCCAACAAAGTTTCACAACGCTTCCGCATTTGTACTTCTAGCTAAATACCAACTATGATCAAATACTATGTTTATGCACTCAATCTTTGTCAAGATTAATTCGAGAATTACATGGCCCCAGAAATGCATTTTATGTCTATAATAAAAAAATATAAGGAAGTGAATCCTTTTTACCAAAACTGAGAGCAAATAACTAAAGGAAGGAGCTGCTTACAAAATTTCCATATCCCAATTAGAAACTAGAAAGAGGTCAATAATCAATTAATCATTCAAGTAGATTTTTTTCATTGTGAATGCGATCTATTCACACAAACTTTGGGGCGGACATGAGTAGCTTCATACAACCATACAAAGTACCTTTGTTTGAACAAACTATAAAACTGTGTCAAAATACTCATGAACCATACAGTATAAAAGGTTCAACATGTATAATAGAGGAAATATGCTCTTTGAAGAGCTTCTCCTAACAACTATGGGTAGCATTTGAAATCAGCACATAAACAATAGAGTGAGGAAGCATAAATTTCTGTAAAAGTTGTGAATCTAATTACATAATGCCAGGGTTATTCACAAACATCTTTGCTGCTCAACATTACATGATAATGGGAAGACATAAAAAGACAAGCATCGGTATCTATTCAAGCACAAGTTCATGACAAGTTATGATGGTACTAAGACCGATGCAAGCAACTGGTGATCATATTGAGGTAGGTACAGCAGAGATGAGAGTCATTTCAAGAGAGGGATTCAGGGCATAGCACAGATATGTCACACTGAGTGTGGAAGTTGGATGTTTAGCCCATATACAACATCATTAACCTTACAACATTCTATCCAAATCTAATATAAACTGACTCGAATTTATACAGGTTTAGTTCGGGTTTGAATTGGCCTTGGCCCTCGTACGATCTTAAGCCAACATCAGACAAGGCATGGGTAAGGACAGCTTTCTGGGAGTCGAGTTGGATTTTTCCATCAAGCTAGTTAATTTCAACTACTCACAGCCCTCTTTCGTGCAATATCAACAAACTTTCATAGACCTAACAGTGCAGTACGAGAATTGAATATTACTCTAAAGCACAACGAATTGGTTATATTACTCTAAAGCAGAACACAATGAGCAAGACAATAGCCAAATAGAAGTTTCCCACAAAAATTCTAAGCGCAAATTTGCATGATACAAAACAGCAATATGTCTGATGTGAAATATAAACCAGTTGGAGACATGCCGAAAGTCTAGTCCGAAAAACCTCTTAGTTTAAGCCACTTGTCATACTACCTACAATCATTAAGCAAGTGCTCAGTTGATCTTAGTATGTGCTTCATTTACCATATCCCCTCCTAACTATATTTTTTTAATAAAATAAATCATCTTAACAAGTTCACATTTTTTTTCAACATACAGAATCTCACAGGAACCAACTTGTTTCAGGATAAAGATCTCATAAACACCACCGACCTTGCAAGAAGACAAGCAATTGGGAAGGAATAGAAATGTTTAAAGATTTTGAAAATTATTATGTACATAATGTAAAATAGTTCCAGTGAACAATAAAACCACCTCTCGTCGTGAGTCTCTGCGCAAGTTATTAAGGAATGCATAAGTATGAATCTCTGCTTTCTTATTTTAGTGCAAAGAAAGAATCAGTTGCCAATTGAGAGTACATAATGCTACAGAAAAATATGACTAACTGAAGAGCTGTAGATTCAAAACGGCAGGAAATATCACCATTAAGAAAAACACGGATATCGAAAAAGTAATCCGCAGAGATGCAAAGATATAAGCATTTAAGTAACTAGACGCTTACTTACTTGACAATAGTTCTTCTCGCTTTCCAAAACTGCTTTGGACCAATTACTCCTACAACATCATCAGGTGATATCTCCAACCCTGATATAGAGTCGACCATTGACGTGTCAGACATTTCATCATTTCTCTCAGCATCACTTTGCTCCAATGAGCTATTTTCCTTATCATCGGTTGTCTGATTGCAGACATCAGCCACATTCATAGATCTGTGACTGACTGATGCTTTAGAGTGAGGGTCACTCTGAGCCGTGAGCCCATTCAGAGGATCATTACCACATGACTTTAGGCAACTTGCAGTAGGTTCTCGGTCAGAGGATGACTTGACAAATCTTGATGATTCTGCAAGCTTTTCCCCAGCTTCTTGATGTGCTAAAGCCTGTGCCGTTTGCTCTCCCAGAACTGACATATCATTAAGCTTTTGCCTGCTACTTCTTTCAAGTTTTCCAGACTTTGGATCTGAATGACTGGTTTGTTCCAGAATCCTTTTACAAGAGCTTGATAATTGCACAGAAGAATTAAGTGTAGTTAACATTCGTTTTTCAGCACCACTCGTATCCTTGTACAGATTTAAAACATTTTCATAGTTAACATAAGTAGGGACCCTAAAATCATCATCATCATCAACTCTCTTCCAGGATGAATTCTTTGTATTAGAGGCATCACGATGCAGCGAACTACATTCAGCAACTGATCCTACAGCATTTGCAGATTTGAAATTCATGTTCCTAACGGCACTTCTCTCAAATTCTCTTTCTCTGGATCTTGCATCTTCTCCATCAGAAGAACGAGAATTAACCTTCTCAACTGTAACGGCCACTGTAGCAGATGAATAGAATGGAGACAACACATTCCCCTCATGACCATTTCCCTATGTTAGCAGACTATTTATTAGAGCAAGTAAATGCAGATCAACAAATGAACAATGCATTTCAAATCTTAATGTGCTATCAACAAATGGATTAGGAAATACATCATATAACATTCACAACTATGTGTTAATACCAAAAGCAAGAGTAATGGTGAAGAAATTCAGTGTCGTTATGGCCAAGCTAAAAACAAAGATGGGTGAGGCATCGGTAGATGTATTTGTTAATATGGACAGGACCAACAAAATTCTGAATTATGGTTCATTCCCCAAGAAAATCTGATCATGACTAAAAGGAAAGGTAGGAAAAAGGAAAGATATCCTACAAACTTAACGATGAACACGTGGGATAGGGTAGATCGTCATCTATGTTGCATGGAAATGAATACAGGCACCAGTAGGGGTGTGGGTGTGGGTAGAGGTACAGGCCATGACAAATTTGTAGAACGTAGGGTACGGGGATACGTCTATATAAATATTTATATGCACATATATATATAAATATTGAAATTAGCTATTTACATAAGATCAACATTAGCTATTTACATAAAATAATCCATAATACAATAAGAAAAAGCCATATCTAAACACTCTTGTTATAAAATTCAATGCAAAAATAAACCCATGGAGCAAATTTCAAGAATAACTCACCTTCTTCAAAGAAGAACCGACATTTTGAGCGTTCTGCGACGGCAGCAACGAACTTGAAGAATTAAACCTCTGTGAAGGGATACAAAGCTGTTCATAGAGAGCCATCTTGTTCCTCGGTGGCGGCCGGGGACCGCCTTTATCGGTATCATTAACATGAAGCCTTGGAAACATAGGGCTACTAGTCTTCTCCTCCTCCTTCACCCCCTTCATTCCCCCACAAATTTCAATCCCTCAAAGGCCTTAATTAATCAGTCTGGAATAAGAACTAGGGTTTTTTTTCTTTCTTTCTTTCAACCCATGTACAAGACTGACCCACAAGCTCCGATTTTACAACAACTGAGACTGGTAAATTAATGGGAAATTTGTGAGGGGCTCCTTTACCCCTCAGCTCCTTAAAAGGCCTCGGTTTGAAACAACGAACTCCAATTTTTAACACCGAAATCTTAAATGGGTATCAGGAACCAGACCTTACGAATCGAGCAGACAACGCAAAATCTGACCTTGGATATAGAAACCGGCGGTTGAAAGAAAACCGTCGCACTTTTGAATCGAGTTTTTTTTTTTTAATTCAATTTATGATGAATTTTACCAGATCGGAAGTGTGGATCTCGGCTTCTCACCCAAAAAGTATTGGTTTTGGTGGGGCCCGTGTGGATTCTTACTTGTTTATCGTTACTCTTCGCATCCTTTCGAACAATGGAAGTCAAAGGGGGGTCTGTTAAGTTGCTTTTCTTCATTTTCTAAATGTCCATTTTTCTTCACTTTTTTGGTGTTTTTTTTTTCAGATTCTGTATAGTTGCTTTCCTTCATTTTTCTAATGCCTATTTTCCTTTAAAGTTTGGTATTTTCTTCACATTCTTAAAAGAGTATTTCTTATACTAGTGTTATACCCGCACCATGCTTCGAAAATATTTAAAAAATTAGTCTACTTCTGTATTTTCAAAGTTGGATAGACGACTTTACTTTATTTACTCTAAACGCTCAAGCAATATGTGCAAAATTAAAGATGCTAAAAAAAGAAAAATAATTGAAACATAGTTGGACATATCTAAAAAATCACACAGTATTATATCTCCAATTGTCCCTGTAACTATGAAAAATGTTACAAAATTTTCTAACCAAACAAATCTTTATGTATTCTAATGTTGTGAAAATATTCCATAAATATAAAAAAATTAACCAAATGCTCAATTGTATTTGAATCATTTGGCTATATTACAACGTAGTCAATCATTAGTCATACGGTGGAATAATATATAATTCATGTTAATTTTTTCATGCTAGCAATGATGATATGATAAATAACTCAATACAATAATAAACTAAGAAGTTTTAAAAAACAAAGGAAGCAATAGGAGATATTTACCTTCTCGTTTAACCTATCCAATATCTACATGAAGAATCCCTTACCTAGAGAATATGATCAATTGAAAGGAGATCAGAATAATAAATTTATATGAAAAGACCAATTTTTCTCACATTTTGGAAGAGCATTTAATCAATGATCTTAATCTACTGCAATTGAAATTTAGATTTTGAAGACATTAAATTTTGGGCTTTTCCGTTAATAGAATGTAGAGGGGACAGAGATACAAATGGTCATTATTCAAATATTAGTTCATGAATATCAGTTACTTTCTAAGAGTAACAATAGAATTTGAAAAGGATTTCGGTTCACAGCTAACAACAGAATCTTGATAATAATACAGTAAATTAGTATATTGTATGCTATAACATTAGATATAGATATGAGAGAATATTAAAAGTCAAATCTCTAAAATCATGCTACATGCCTTCTAAGGGCTTTGTTTTACTATATAGATAAATAGATAGATAAATATAGATATAAATAGATGCAATATTGAAGCATATATATTTGATTTTTTTTAAAATTTTTAACTAAATTTCTAATTTTCATTCTTCTCCTTAAAGCGTATCCGATCAAGATTGATGCATAAATAGAGTACGCTATGGAATAATACTTAAAAAAAGCAAGAATGTGTGTACATTAGCATTTGAGACATAATAATAGTAGTTGTAATTGTTATTTGAATTTGAATGGGTTCCTGTCGAGGCAAAAAGCTTCTTTGATCATATCACAACTAAATGGATATTTTAAATTTTACAGTACATTTTGGGAAAAGATATTTCGTTTATTATGAAATTATGAGAGATAAAAGAAGGTAATATAAATAAAGGGGTTGGAAGTTAAGGAGGCAAATCCTTCACTAAAAATGTTCTTCTTTGATCATACATGCTTGCCCCTCAATCTCAAAATGACAATGAAAGATTAATTAGCAATTGCTTCGTATGCGGTATTGAGAATCCTATGATGGTGGTACAGGATCAATTATGGGTCTACTTAGTGCAGGACTTCCTCATGCACAACTGGGATACTTAGTGCGCTTTCCTCCATCTCAAACAAGTCAAAGTCTTAGCTCATCTTCCTATTATGGAAAAATACTTCTCAAAGAACTCTGTATTGTGTGACTCGATCTTAGGAGTTATTTTAACTTTTTGTGCTCCAATGAACACCTAACCATTTGAATGTTTTGTTTTACAAATAAAGATGGATTCTCCCCTTGGGGCCTACTTCTAATGTTGATGGGATGTGGTGTGCACACAAGTCACCAAGCCCCATGGCCTCAAATTGCCCAAGTTAGGTTTTTCACCAGTCCAAATATCAAAAGGTGTGGAATCAATAACATTAGAAGGTACGCATTTAGTACATAGGCTGCAGTCAACATCACATCTCCCCAAAAGGATATATGTAAGTTTGCTTGAACCATCTTGGACCTCACCATGTCAAATAATATTCTATTCTTTCTCTCTGCCACACAATTTTATTGCGGAATATAAGGAGTAGTCATTTGTTGAACGATCCCTTTCTTCTCACACAGTTCCTTAAACTGTTTAGATAGATATTCTCAACCACGATCAGTTCATAACACTTTTATGCACTTGTCAAACTGATTGTCAACCTAATTCAAATAACACTGTAAGCAACCCAGTGCTTCAAACTTGAGAGAGAATAGGTGGACATGACCATATTGTGAATAATCATCTATCAAGGTAATGAAGAAAGGGGTTCAAGTCCGAGCCTTCACACCTAATGATCCGCAAACTTCAGAGTGGATCAGTTGTAATGATGTAGATGCATGTTTAGCTATTCCAAATAGTTTTCTTGTAGCTTTGACTACAAAGCAAGGCTCATAAGTGGGTAAGACGACTTTAGCGAACGAACCAAGAAGTCTGCCTCGAGCTAGACTAGTCATTGTTCATTTCCTATGTGTCCCAATCTAGCATGTTATATCATAGAGTCATACAGAAAAATAGAGTTCATAGAATAGCTATAAGGTTCATTAGCAATTGTAACAAAATTGTCCACATCAATAAACTATAAACCATTTGAATTTTGCCCAACGATATTGCAACCATATCCCATAATAAAAACATTGTTTTTGTTAAAATGAATGTGATAACCAAAATGAAATAGCTTAAACATCAAAAGGAGATTTTGCCTAATCTTCGAGACAAGCAAGACTGTAGGAAGGAGCGAAGTGCTTCCACCTCCTAGATCTAGCTAGAATTTGCCAATATCGGCAACTTCCTTGCTCGGATCATTTCCCATGAAAAGTCATTTGATTTTCATTGAAAAGTGATGATACTCCATAAATCCATCCTTATCCCATGACACATAATCTATGGCCCGTGAGTCTATTCATAAACTAAGAGTCAATAATCTTCGAAAGAAGGATAAGGAGGCTTCAGTTGAGCCAGTAGCGGAGGCATTTATCACAAGAGGAAAGAATCCAAACCAAAAGAATTGGAAGTCACAGTCTAGAGTAGAGCATCCTACAGTTGGAAAAGATCAGTGTGCTTGGTGCAAGGAGACTGGTCATTAGAAGAAAGATTGTCCAAAGTTTGACGAATGGATGAAGAATAAGAAGAAGGGAAAAGGGAAGCAACCATCATCAGAAGCAAACATCGTTATATCGGATGGTAACATTTTTGATACTTCTATTTATTCGCTTTCCATCAGTCCTACAGGTAGCTATTCGGAGGAATCCGAGTGGATGTTGGATAGTGGTGCGACCTATCATGTGTGCCCTAGAAGGGAATGGTTCTCCGGTTTTGTGAAGTTGGATAGTGGTGTGGTATATATGGAAGACAACCGTGCATGCTAGATCCTTGGGATAGGAAGAATTCGCATCAATATGTTTGACGGGATTGTTAGGGAGTTATATGATGTGAGATTTGTTCCTTCCTTGAGGAAGAACTTGATCTCAATTGGAGTTTTGGTTAGAGAGGGTCTGAAGGTTCGTGTTGAGGACATGATTCTCAAGATCGTGGAAGACTCTTTGATTGTGATGAAGGGCGTCAGGAGGAATAACCTGTACTATTTGATTAGAAATACAGTGACAGGTGGAGAACTGGCGACTTCTGTTGATTCGACTAGACTACGGCATTTGGGGCTTTGTCATTCCAGTATTGATTTGGAGATGAGTGCAACAACCTACAATTTGAAATCCAATAAATAGTTTGGTGTGAGCAAGAAGATCGAAGTGAAGTTTGGCATCTCTATTCACCGCACGAAGGGTGTTTCATATGGGGTTCACGTGGATGTTTGAGAGCCTCCCAAGGAGGCATCACTAGGAGGAAATAGATGTTTAGTTTCCATTGTTAGTGGCTGTTCTAGGCATGTTTGGGTTGCAACCAAATTCCCTTTTGATAAAGTTCTAGTAGTCTCAAACAGATTGAAGAAGTGTATGATAGACAGAAAGGTGAAGGTACTTTATTCTGGTTTTGGTGGGAGGTACAAGATGGACTTATTTCTGTATTGGAGTCGAGCTCACGGCATTTCGAGACACTTTCTTGGAAAGAAAATCTTAGGGCAACTAGATAGGGTGGAAAATTTGGAGAACCGTGCCTTGCTGGAGGAGGATCAGTGTTTGTTGTCAAGCAATGGTTTGCAGAAGAGTTTCTGGAATAAGTCTTCGACATATTTGGGTCATCCTATTAAAGAGTTGTCAACTGCTGTGATTGGAGGTAAAACTCAATTGGATATTTGGTCTAGTAATGTCACATTGGATGAGGCTTCGATGAGGGAGCCTATTGGCTCTCAGCAGGTGGAAAGTTTTGGAAAGATCATAGAGGTATCATAGAAGGTGGAGAGTGATGCTACTTCACATTAGGTGGAGATTACTCCACATATTCCAGATTATTCTGTATTGGTTGGAATTCCAGCTGAGGTGACACAGTTTGGGAATCAATTGGTTTTGGATACAAATGATGAGTTAGGTTTTGATTCGAGCGTAGCTGATAGATGTAGTTTGGATATGGCCATTGGTTCACCTCAGGTGGAGGTGTTTGATTCGTTACACTTTGAGGCCATTGGATGTGCTATCAGCCGCAGAGTTGATGATATTGGAGGAGGGTTACGAACTCTTCTATTGGAGTGAGGGCCTTTGGAGGCCATTGGGTAAACTACGTGAATGCTTGATTCCTTGGGTAAGAGGATACATATGCAGTCTTTATGATGCAACCGATTTAGGAGTAGATACCGACGTTTGGAGTTTGTTTGCATTCTCATTTGGGTTCTCGACTTGTTGTGGATTGAGTCCGTTGTCGTGAATTGTTTCACTTCTGGACGCAACAAGTGAGACATTTGGTTTGGTTGGTGTTGGTTCAGTTTTGAGAAAACTTCGCCGAGGTAGAGAATTGTTGGGATGCAACATGCGTGGGGGCCAGAGGCAAGTGTGAACGCGCGTGGGGACCACATGCAAAGTGTGAACGTGGTTTTCTTTAGAGAGACGAGGTGATGGCCCACCCGATAGCTAGGTTTATAAAGAAGCCTGCGTTTTCCCTAGGGTTTTGTGCAAGGGGAGAATCACAGAGGGAAGCAGCGACATGAAAAGAAAAACTGTAGAAGAAAATGCAGTGAGCCGCTGACTTTCAAGAATAGATTAATTGTGATAGATTTGAGAGTTTATTTGAGGGGTTTTATTTGTGAGATTTATGTGATTGTAAACCCTATTTGTATTCTCTCTCTAATAGTAGATCTCCCTCCTCCTTGCCCCGTGGACGTAGGCAACTTGCCGAACCATGTTAAAATTAGTTGTTTGTGCTGTGATTTGTAATAGCTTGCTTAGGTTCCCTCGACATGTCAGTCCTAGAACTGATGAGAGGAAGAGCTGATATCCAACTTTGTTGAGATATTTTGCTTTTGGTTCTTGTTTCCTTTGTGAAACAGGGATTTAGTTGAGATCTACTCTCTTATCGAGCACCAGAGGTGCTGCCGAAATTTCCGCTGCGCACAACAACATCTCCTTTATATGAAAACAACCACATATTCTTGTTAAACAAATTAAACATTATTACCCAAGATGCGATTTGGCTTGGTGGCTAGCAGCATATTTTCAAACATAGACATAGAAGTCTTTTGAGTTCAAATCTGGCCAAAGCATATTCCAGTGATTTTATCCTTTTTAATAATAAAATATCAACTTGGCATAGTGTGTGCAGCAAGATATTTGCGTGTAAAAGATCACTTTTTTTTCATTAACCACATATAAGAGAGTATTATATTGGGAAGCATGTGATCTAAAACAGAACAGATCAAAGCATGATAGCCATGTAGTCTCAGCTTAAAAAGAGATACTCACACTTATCATCCAAACGGAACTAATTGTTTAAGCAAATAAAAGGATAAAAGATTAACCAATCAAAGAATTTTAACAGGTCAAGATATAAATAATACATTCTCATCTAAATAAGCATAGATATATGTTGGGCGCAGAGTCACGCCCACCGCCGCGGAAGCGATATCAACTGAGAGAAAGCCCTGGCTTTTGTTGTCACAAAAGCACAAGTCAACCTCTATATTCTTGTTTCTCAAAGGAAACGAGAATAGATAATGAAATTCTTATTTCTCAAAGGAAACAAGAATCGAAAGTGATATATTTCATCAAAGTGAAATATACACTCTTCCTCTCATCAGCTCTAAGACCGAATTTTGAGGGATCCTACAAGCAATAGCCAACAACCCAGAAAACAGTAAATACACGAGATTTACGTGGTTCGGCAAACTTGCCTACGTCCACGGGAGGGGTGAGGGGAGATTCCACTATGAGAAGAACACCGACGACTTGTACAATCCACAAGCTCGTCTGAAAGAAAAAGATCTAATTTTTACCCAAAAGAAATTAACCTCTCTTTTGTAAATCTCTCTTTTTCTCTCCTCAAAATCTCTCTTTTTCTCTCAACAAACACCAGCAATTCCCTCTGCTCAGCCGCCAAAAGAAAACAAAATCCCCCTCTGACTTTTGCGATTTTTCCCAGCAGCTTTTTACCAAGCCGCTGTTCCCTTGCGTTTTGATTTCCCACACAGCCGAAAACCCTAGGGACATTAGGCTTATATAGGAGATTGATGCGGTTATAAGCCTAATAAATGGGCCTTGGCTTTTACCCGCTGGAATTGGGCAAAGCTCCTCATGCACACGTAGAGGTGTGGCCCCCACATAAACACCCCTGTTCACAATTCTCCACCTCGTACATCATTTGATAAACCTCAAATTTTGGACGAACACCAGAAGAACACTGCGAACATCACCAGAGAGATCACCATCAGCAAAACCAGGCTAAACCAGCTGCGCCACTTTACCGTTGCTGCCTACGTACCCTCCATCGGGATCAAGCTAACCGTAGTTCAGGATTTGTTCTCCATATAGTCTCCACCTCACCCCATCACCGCCCCGAAGGGTCATGCCCTCTTGGGCAGATCAACACGGGCTGATATGAAGCAAGTCCAAGCAATGCTTAAACTTGCTACCTATGACCACCTTGGTCAACATGTCTGCTGGATTCTCATTCGTGTGCACCTTCATGAGAGAAATATCACCTTCCTCTATGACATCCCGCACAAAATCCAAGCAATGCTTAACCTTGCTACCTGTGACCACCTTGGTCAACATGTCTGCTGGATTCTCATTCGTGTGCACCTTCATGAGAGAAATATCACCTTCCTCTATGACATCCCGCACAAAATGATACCTGACATCAATATGCTTGGTACGAGCATGATGAACTTGATTCTTCGCCAAGTGAATTGCACTCTGACTGTCGCACCACAAGTTCACGTTTTCCTGCTCAATCCCTAAATCATCTAGAAGACCCCACAACCACAATGCTTCCTTCACTCCCTCTGCCATAGCCATGTACTCGGCCTCTGTAGTAGAAAGTGCCACTGTAGCCTGCAACATCGATCGCCAACTAACTGGAGCTCCATGTATTTTGAATACATAACCAGTAGTAGATCGCCGTCTATCTAGATCGCCCGCATAATCAGAGTCAACAAACCCGTCAATCTGACATGTATCTCCACCAAAACACAGACCCGTATCTGCGGTACCTTTTAAGTACCTCAGGACCCATTTCACTGCTTCCCAGTGCGCCTTTCCCGGATTCGCCATGAACCTGCGGACCACACTAACCGCTTGTGAAATATCTGGACGTGTACACACCATGGCGTACATCAAACTGCCAACTGCACTAGCATAAGGAACACGCTCCATGTGTGCCTTATCTTCCGCTGTAGTGGGAGATTGTTTACCTGAAAGCCTGAAGTGTGGAGCCAATGGAGTCACCACCGACTTAGCACTTTGCATCCTGAACCTCGCGATCACCCGTTCTATATAGCCCTTCTGACTCAAAAATAATCGCTGATTCGCCCGCTCTCTTTTAATCTCCATACCCAGTAATTTCCTAGCAGCGCTCATGTCCTTCATCTCGAACTCTTTACCAAGTTAAGATTTCAGCCTATCTATCTCCACCCCGCTCTTAGAAGCAATAAGCATGTCATCCACATACAAAAGGAGATAAATATAATCACCTCCACGAAGCTTCCGAATGTAAACACAACAATCAATCGCTTGTACCACTGTCGAGGAGATTGCTTCAATCCATAAAGTGATTTCCTCAAGCGACATACATGATGCTCCTTATCCTCAACCTTGTAACCCTCAGGTTGATGCATGTAGATCTCTTCATCCAAGTCTCCGTGCAAGAAGGCCGTTTTAACATCGAGTTGTTCCAGCTCAAGATCACCATGAGCAACAATACTCAATAGCACCCGAATAGAAGTGTGTTTCACCACCGGAGAAAAGATCTCATTGTAATCCACACCCTCTCTTTGTGCAAACCCTTTAGCCACTAGCCTCGCCTTGTACCTTGTACCACCGAGCTCTGAAGGATCTTCCTTTCTCTTATACACCCACTTACAACCAATAGCTTTTCTTCCTACGGGCAATGGGACCACCTACCATGTTTGGTTCTTCCGAAGAGATTCCATCTCCTCCTCCATCGCAGCCAACCAACTCTCACTATCTTTATTCCGAATAGCTTCCTTGAAGGAGACCGGCTCATCTTCCTCCACCGAGAGTGCGTATTCAACCAAATTAACATGCCCATAGTGCTTCAGGGGTTGATCAGCCCCCAGCTTCTGTACCTGCTTGTATACTCGCCTTGGCCTAGTGGAAGCCAAGCTATCATCGAGCTGCTGTTGTTGTAGTGCATGTGTATTCTCCTGCTGAACCTCCTCCTGCTCAAGCTCATCA
>NC_033794.1:82071856-82105025 GCF_001876935.1 Asparagus officinalis | reverse complement strand
TTTACGTGGTTCGGCTAACTAGCCTACGTCCACGGGAGGGGGTTTCACTATGGAGGAAAAATACCAAACTTATACAAGTTCTCTCTTTCTCTCTTTCTTTTCTCTCAAAAATCCACTTAAGATTTTTCTCACTAATTTCCCCACACAACTAAAAAAAACCCTAGGTCATCAGGTATTTATAGGGAACGAACAACAAAGTTCTCGCGTGAACTTCTGGGCCGCACCTGGGCTTTTGTCTCCGCTCGTGGGTGTGCCCATCCACGTTTACAATTCTCCACCTCGTACATCATTTAATAAACCTTAAATTTTGGATGATCACCAGAAGAACCCCACGAACTTCACCAGAGAGATCCAGGCCAAGAAACCAGGCCAAACCAGCTGCGCCACTATACCATGGCTGCCTACGTACCCTCCACCGGGATCAAGCTAACCGTAGTTCTAGTATTGTTCTCCATCGTAGTCTCCACCTCACCCCATCACCGCCCCGAAGGGCCATGCCCTCTCGGGCAAATCAACACGGGCTGATATGAAGCAAGTCCAAGCAATGCTGGAACTTGCTACCTGTGACCACCTTGGTTAACATGTCTGCGGGATTCTCATTCGTGTGCACCTTCATGAGAGAAATATCACCTTCCTCTATGACATCCCGCACGAAATGATACCTGACATCGATATGCTTGGTACGAGCATGATGAACTTGATTCTTCGCCAAGTGAATCGCACTCTGACTGTCGCACCACAAGTTCACATTCTCCTGCTCGATCCCCAAATCGTCTAGAAGACCCCACAACCATAATGCTTCCTTCACTCCCTCCGCCATGGCCATGTACTCGGCCTCTGTAGTAGAAAGTGCCACTGTAGCCTGCAACATCGATCGCCAACTAACTGGAGCTCCATGTATCTTGAATACATAACCAGTAGTAGATCGCCGTCTATCTAGATCACCCGCATAATCAGAGTCAACAAACCCGTCAATCTGACATGTATCTCCACCAAAACACAGACCCGTATCTGCGGTACCTTTCAAGTACCTCAGGACCCATTTCACCGCTTCCCAGTGCGCCTTTCCCGGATTCGCCATGAACCTGCTGACCACACTAACCGCTTGTGAAATATCTGAACGTGTACACACCATGACGTACATTAAACTGCCAACTGCACTAGCATAAGGAACACGCTCCATGTGTGCCTTATCTTCCGCTGTAGTGGGAGATTGTTTACCTGAAAACCTAACATGTGGAGCCAATGGAGTCACCACCGACTTTATATTTTGCATCATGAACCTTGCGATCACCCGTTCTATGTAGCCCTTCTGACTCAAGAACAATCGCCGATTCGTCCGCTCTCTTCTAATCTCCATACCCAGTATTTTTCTAGCAGCGCCCATGTCCTTCATCTCGAACTCTTTACCAAGTTGAGATTTTAACCTATCTATCTCCACCTTGCTTCTTGAAGCAATAAGCATGTCATCCACATACAAAAGGAGATAGATATAATCACCTCCACGAAGCTTTTGAATGTAAACACAACAATCGTAATCGCTTCGGGAAAACCCATGCTTTAGCATGAAGGAGTCAAATCGCTTGTACCACTGCCGAGGAGATTGCTTTAGTCCATAGAGTGACTTCCTCAAGCGACATACATGATGTTCCTTATTCTCAACCTTGTAGCCCTCAGGTTGATGCATGTAGATTTCTTCATCCAAGTCTCCGTGCAAGAAGGCCGTTTTAACATCGAGTTGTTCCAGCTCAAGATCACCATGAGCAACAATACTCAATAGCACCCGAATAGAAGTGTGTTTCACCACCGGAGAAAAGATCTCATTGTAATCCACACCCTCTTTTTGTGCAAACCCTTTAGCCACTAGCCTCGCCTTGTACCTTGTACCACCGAGCTCTGAAGGATCTTCCTTTCTCTTATACACCCACTTACAACCAATAGCTTTTCTTCCTACGGGCAATGGGACCACCTCCCATGTTTGGTTCTTCCGAAGAGATTCCATCTTCTCCTCTATCGCAGCCAACCAACTCTCATTATCTTTATCCCGAATAGCTTCCTTGAAGGAGATCGGCTCATCTTCCTCCACCGAGAGTGCGTATTCAACCAAATTAACCTGCCCATAGTGCTTCAGGGGTTGATCAGCCCCCAGCTTCTGTACCTGCTTGTATGCTCGCTTTGGCATAGTGGAAGCCAAAGTATCCTCGAGCTGCTGCTGTTGTAGTGCTTGTGTATTTTCTTGCTGAACCTCCTCCTGCTCAAGCTCATCATCTACCTGATTTCCCACTTGAACATGACTAGAACCTGGTTGGTCTTTAGGTTCTATCTCAATAACCTGGGACTTTGAAGTCCCAACAGTCCCAACACCATCATCCTTGGGCGCCCTAGCAATCATGGATTTTTCATCAAAGGTAACATCCCTGCTGATCACGAACTTTGAATCTTCTGTACACCAAAGGCGGTAGCCTTTTACGCCCTTCGCATACCCTAAGAATATCGCCTTCTTAGCCCTCGCGTCAAGCTTTCCCTCGTTGACGTGATAATAGGCGGTACATCCGAAAATTCTGAGCCTCTCATAATCTGCATGTTCCCCTGACCACACCCTATAGGGTGTATCACCATCCAATGTCGAATGTGGAGAACGGTTCACAATGTAACATGCTGTAGCCACCGCTTCTGCCCACCATTCGTTGCCCAATCCAGCATAAGATCGCATACTCATTGCCTTCTCCCGCAATGTTCGGTTCAGTCTCTCCGCGACCCCGTTCTGCTGTGGTGTTGACCTGACTGTCCAGTGTCGAACAATGCCCTCCTGATCACAGAACTCCTTGAAAGCACCGTCTGTATACTCTGTACCGTTGTCAGATCTTAGTGTCTTCAATTTCTTGCCCGTCCTGTTCTCAACCATTGCTTTCCACTTCTTGAATGTCTCGAATACCTCATTCTTATGCTTAAGAAAATAAATCCAAGCATATCTCGAATGATCATCTATGAACGAGACAAAATACCTGGAACCACCCTTGGAAGTTGTCTGAGCCGGACCCCAAACATCCGTGTGCACATAATCTAGTATACCTCTGCTCTTGTGATTGCTTTTCAAGAATTGGACCCTGTGCGCCTTTCCGTACACACAATCCTCGCAAAAATCCATGCAAGGTTTCTTCAGATTCTTCAGCAAACCCTCCTTACCAAGCAGAACCAGACCCTTCTCTGACATGTGCCCAAGCCGCCTATGCCATAACCGGGTGTGCTCACATGGGTCTCCACCACTTCCATCAGTTCCAACCGCTGCATCTCCTGTCACCGTCGTACCCGAGAGAGTATATAGATTACCGTGACGAACACCCTTCATCACTGTTAGGGAACCTCGAACAACCTTCTTTACTCCGTTCTCTGTAACAATCTTGCAGCCACCGGAGTCTAATGCACCCACTGAGATAAGATTCTTCCGCAAGTCGGGAACGTGCCGCACGTCCGTTAGGGTTCTGACCACTCCATCATGCATCTTGATTTTTATATCACCGAGCCCCACCGTTTTACAAGCATGGTTATTCCCCAGCAATACAGTTCCACCATCAATGCTCCTATAGGTAGTAAACCACTTCCTATTTGGGCACATGTGGTAAGAGCAACCTGAATCAAGTATCCACTTACCGGAGGTATCTTCGCCACCCGTAACAACATAGCATTCTTTATCGCTCCCTTCCTCCGATGCGTAACTCGCCTCTTCCTTGCCTTCTCTTCTCTCGGTCTTGTTGTTGTTCTTTTTCCCACCTACTCTCTTGTTAGGACAGTCAACCTTGAAATGCCCAACTTCACCGCATTTGAAGCACACTCTTCCCGCAAGAGGTCTCGATTTAGATCTAGACTTTCCTCCCTTGCCTTTTCCTCGCTCATTGCTCCTTCCTCTAGCAAACAATCCCTGCGCTTGTTCTTTGTTACCACCAGTAGTCATGTCACCGGTTGCAATCTTTCGAAGGTCATCCCCTAGAAGCGCCGTTCTAGTCTCATCCATCGTCAAATTGTCTCCCACAAGCATCAATGTTTGCACCAGGTTCTCATAAGACTTCGGCAGAGATAGAAGTAATAGAAGAGCCTGATCCTCATCTTCTACAGTCACATCGATGTCCTTCAGATCCGATATAATCCTATCGAACTTGTTGATATATTCCCGGATTGATGAGCCCTCCTCCATCTTGCAAGTATACAATTTGGATTTCAAATAGATCCGGTTTGTTAGACTCTTCGTCATGAAGGTGCTTTCTAACTTCAACCACACGCCCGCGGTCGTTTCCTCTCCATCTACCAAGAAAGCTACATCCCTTTCAAGGCAAAGGATAATCGACGCCCGTGCTTCCAGATCCAGCTCCTCCCAATCCTCATCAGACATATCCTTGTGCTTCTTCTCTTTTCCCGCCAAAGCTTTGTGCAATTTCTGCGAAATCAACGTGTTCTTCATCTGCATCCTCCAATAGGAAAAATCATTCTTCTCATTGAATTTTTCAATCTCGTATTTTCCCACTTTAACTGTTTTACTTGTTGACGCCATTCTCCGCTTGTCTCAGGAAATTACCGAGCACCACCTCAAATCAGAAGCTACACCACTCCCAATCTGAATAACAGCTCTGATACCAATTGTTGGGCGCATAGTCACGCCCACCGCCGCGGAAGCGATATCAACTGAGAGAAAGCCCTGGCTTTTGTTGTCACAAAAGCACAAGTCAACCTCTATATTCTTGTTTCTCAAAGGAAACGAGAATAGATAATGAAATTCTTATTTCTCAAAGGAAACAAGAATCGAAAGTGATATATTTCATCAAAGTGAAATATACACTCTTCCTCTCATCAGCTCTAAGACCGAATTTTGAGGGATCCTACAAGCAATAGCCAACAACCCAGAAAACAGTAAATACACGAGATTTACGTGGTTCGGCAAACTTGCCTACGTCCACGGGAGGGGTGAGGGGAGATTCCACTATGAGAAGAACACCGACGACTTGTACAATCCACAAGCTCGTCTGAAAGAAAAAGATCTAATTTTTACCCAAAAGAAATTAATCTCTCTTTTGTAAATCCCTCTTTTTCTCTCCTCAAAATCTCTCTTTTTCTCTCAACAAACACCAGCAATTCCCTCTGCTCAGCCGCCAAAAGAAAACAAAATCCCTCTCTGACTTTTGCGATTTTTCCCAGCAGCTTTTTACCAAGCCGCTGTTCCCTTGCGTTTTGATTTCCCACACAGCCGAAAACCCTAGGGACATTAGGCTTATATAGGAGATTGATGCGGTTATAAGCCTAATAAATGGGCCTTGGCTTTTACCCGCTGGAATTGGGCAAAGCTCCTCATGCACACGTAGAGGTGTGGCCCCCACATAAACACCCCTGTTCACAATATATATTTAGATCAAAGTTAATTTAAATAAGCCATCGCAGCTAAGAGATTAATGCACGAACCAAATGCTCCGATACCATGTTGATAGAAGTGGGGAGAAATTATACTTTGGATCGGTGCTCTGATTTGTAGCTAGCGACGACCTACTCGGATCTCGACAATGGAGGGAACTACGACTGATGAGACTCGCCCACACTATTCACGACCCACACAATAACCTCCGTTTCATTCTCTCGAGTCCTTGCCAATTTGAGTATTTTTAGTTGTTTATTAGATATGAAGTCTTTATCTCTATTTATCGTTCAGTTAGCTACCAAATCCTTATAGATAGGAATAATCAACCCAAAAGATTAGATCTCCCTAGCTAACATCTTGATCCTATGGTATATTTCATAACGAAGGCACATCATGATTTTGGGATATGGCAGCTGACTAAGGGCGCCCAAAATCCCAACATTGATCACTGACTGTAGAAAGAAATAATTCAAAGAGGGCTATGTAGATGCATCTTTCTTCTCGTTAAACATCACATATGATGAATATTCTCAGTCTGTTTTATACTTCCCTTTGCACGTATGTTTTTTGAGTCTATCAGTTTGCAGGCTTGTTGGATTGGAATCATGTTAGATTTATAAGTTTTATATGAATGAGATTTTAGATGTTATCATGTCGATTTGATGACTATTAGAGTATTAAATTATAACTCTCAACCTTCACACGTTGATGACTTCACAGAAAGAGAGATAAATATAACGAGATTCATTTGTTACAATATATGACTAGCTTAACTTAGCGGCCGGAGAAAATAGTATAGCTAAGTTTCATCTAACAAAATGAGTTACCGGTTGCGATGTTGATAAGTGAAAAATTAAACAAAATGAGTACTGGACTGAGTCTATGATAAAGATTCTTGATAGAAACACACAACACAGTAACACGGCAATCGCACATGCTCGTACAAAGGCAAACATTTGTTAGGAACCTAAATTGGTTCTTTTCTTCTTGTGACGATTCATACCACAAATTACTCATTGCCATCCACTCGACCGCTTTAAGATTCCAGATGACGAGAAGGGACAAGATTGCATGATCTTGGCCGATCGAAGCACCATCAAATTTTGCGTGTGGTTGTTCACGACTTGGAGTCTTTATCATGTTTGCACTTACTAGACATAAATGATAATATAATTAACTTAGCGGCCGGAGAAAATAGTATATATGTAGCTACATAACTAAATGGAATAACAGAGTATATGCAGTTGATGCGAAAAATGGAATTATCATGTTTGACTTTGTTTATATATATCAAAGTTTTCGACATAATTACTTTTCCATAGGAAACGAAAGCAACAATAAATTACTTAGAAGAAAATATACACATTCAGTCAAAGTCATATTGTTTGTATAGAAGCCTAGATCACAACAAATGAAAATATTCGTTCAGAGTATTTGTGATGTACGTACGCCAATACGTTTATGAATATTACAGAATACAACCAAACACTTCTCTGCGGGTTATGCCAATTTTGAGCTTTCAGAGACGTATTCAATTAAGCGAGTGAGGTTCTCATAGGAAGACCCCCCTTCTTCCATCGCCTTCCAAGCATTTTGTGCGAGTTTTGCAGCCCTACCCCTCCTCTCCTTGCTTTCTTCATCAGTTTCATCATCCATCAATCTCGAAATAGCCTTCTCCACAGCTTCTCCCTTCACCGACACTTCGTTTTCCTTCATCATGTAAACGGGTATCCTAACGCCGATATCGACACCGACCTTGAGCACTTCCACAACCAGTTTTTCGTTAAGAAACTGGTCCGCAAAGTGCGGCCACGTTATCATCGGCACTCCCGCGCAGACCGCCTCCAGTATCGAGTTCCATCCGCAGTGCGTCACGAACCCTCCGACAGAAGGGTGAGAGAGAATCACCGCTTGTGGGGCCCACCCCGTGATTACGAGGCTTCTTTCCCCGGCTTCCATCCCCTCGAGCTCTTCGGACATCCATTGCCTGAACTCCGGACAGCACTCCTCCTCTTCCTTGAGCACCCAAATGAACGGGCGGTTCGATGCTAATAATCCACGTCCTATCTCGATAAGTTGGCATACTTTCGTGCGGACAAGGCTACCAAAGTTGACGAATACAACGGATCTTGTCTCCTTCGAGTCCAGCCAGCTCGACACCTGACGCTCATCAACGGATGATTTCTTACCCCTTGAGGCCTTGCTGGTGAAATCTTTGTTGTACAAAGAAAATGGCCCGATGGGCCAGACGGGCTTTTTTATCTTTTTCCTATAGCATTCGACGAATTCGGGCTCCAATTCATGGAAAGTATTTACAATGACACCCTGGGCCGATACCTCTGCCTCCATAGCCTTGTCCCGGACCTCTTTCCAATCCGGCCCGGGAAACCAGCCCGGGGCTTGGGCCCTTGAGATTTTTACCTGTTGGGCCATGTCGGGTATAACTATGGGCTCAAACTCATCCACTTCGTGATATTCCTTGTGCTCCCACAGGTTTTGAAAGCATAGAATGTAAAAACACGATGGCCCGTGGAAGATTATCCTCGGAATATCCATCTCCTGAGCGATCCCGGCAGTGAACGAGCTGCAATAATCCACGATCATGCAGCTCGGGACGGGCTCAACATCTCGAACAAAAGATTCAAAAGGCCCGCGAAGCAAGCTTACCGCGTCGAAAAAAGGCCTAGTTAGATCCATGGATGGGAGAAGGTCGACGTTTTCACAACCTTCCGGGAGTCCGCTTTCAGCACAAGGGAACGTGAGCTCGACGAATCGGATGGGGAGTCCGTGGGACTTGACTCGATCTATAATGGGCCTTATTCGGGCCGCATTGACAGGAGTGGTGACGAAGCTAACGAGAGCGCCACGGGCCGCTATGATTTGGGCCATGTCCACCATGGGTATCATATGGCCTTGGGCCATTAATGGGACTAAAACGAAGTGACATTTGTGATCATTGGAGCCATTGAAAACGGTTAGCTCGCCCATAGTGTAGTTTGGCCTCAGAGTGAAGGAAGAATGGGGTTTGAATTGGTGTTGTGAGCTTAAAAAGAGAGGAAAGATAAGACGATTTGAATGAGAGGACCCCAATTATTAGAATAACGTGTGGCCTTTTACCCCCCACCCCCTCTCGTGTGCGTCCCTTTTAGTGGTTTGATTGGGGAGATGAAGTCTAGAGAGAGTACGTGGTTTCCAACAGCGGACCATTGTCTAGATTTTGCCTGTATCTTGTATACTTCTGTAGATCCCAATGGAATTTGTTTACTTTCGAACGGTAGTCTTAATCATCTTGCGTATGTTTTCTTTTGTTTTTGAGCGAATGGCCCAACTCAAATCTTGTGAATGTCGGCCAAGTTGTTTGTTACGGTGGGCACAAGGAGACGAGAAGAAAGCACCACTGATGGCGCCAAGATTATATTTCAGAAGTGCCCTCATAAAATTTATCGAGGTTCTTTCTGAAATCTGTATTAACAATGTTATTATAACTTAATCCCTTATAGTGGCGTCTTATTTTAATTTCAGTGGTGTCCTAAATAGTAAAGATATATAAAAATATATTTATAATAGATAATCCAGTGGTCCTAGACACTATTGGAAGCTATGTGGCTCCGCCACCAGGAAGCGCATCATGCTGAGTTTTTGGACAAGCCAAAGGTGACTTGTCGTAAATGAAAAAAAATTGTTGATGGAGATTTTACAGTTTGGAAAAGGTTTCAGTTTAAGCTCTGCTTAAGTAAGGTATCTTGTGCATTACAGTGATTGGAGAGTAGGAAGAAGCAACTAGAGAGCATTATGTCTTCAAGTCCTATTAGGTGCAATGTCTCATTCATCAACAATTTGATCGATGACACAGCACCCTTCACCAAATGTCCGCAAATTAATACAAGCCGCTCGCTCTATTTTTCGAATGCAAAGTATATATAAATTCACATATATTTTCTTGGGCAATGGCACAATAAAGTTGAACGATAGGAAACCTTTCGAAGTGTTGGGATATTTAATATTAAATTCACCAGTCAAAAGAAAATTAAAGAGAAGAATTTTGAAGGTTAATTTTCTTGAAGCTAATAAATGCATAAATGAAGTTCAAAGATCATATTGAAAGGTGTTGTCATTAATGATGGGAAAATCTAGAATCTAACTTCACCGTTGAGGGGTGGAGGAAAAGGGGGTGGAGGACTTGTTATTTGCATTAAGTGATCCAAGAAGAATCTTTGTGTTCTCTAAAATTATTCTCCTCTAAATATTCTGCAGTTCGTAGCCACTTGTGTTTATGAGTGTCAAACATACTGTGAGTGGATTGATAGAAGAGGAGTTTACTGTTGTGCGCGGCGGAAGCTTTCTAGGGCAACACGAACAATAACTCGAACTAAAACCACAAACAATATGCAAACCACAATCACAGCAAGAACACACAATTTACGTGGTTCGGCAAGTTGCCTACGTCCACGGGGCAAGGAGGGGGGAGTTCTTTCTACTAGAAATCAAGAAAATACAAATAGGGTTACAAATCTCTCAGACCAAACCCTAAAACAAAGCTCTAGATCTCTCAAAGCTCTCTCACAATTGGATGCAATGATTCTCTCTCTTTGGCTGCTCAAATTCGTCCAACCTCTACCCTAAACAAACAGGTTTAGGTATATATAGAACTTACAAAACGAATCGGGTCGAAAACCTGAAAGCCCAGTCCAAAACAGCGTCGGTCGACCGGACCGGTCGACCGCGATCAATTCCGGTCGACCGGCCCGGTCGACCGATCACCATCCAGCAGAACCCCTAAAACTCCAGAGAACCGTCGGTCGACCGGGCCGGTCGACCGATCTCCTTGTGCACGAATGCGGTCGACCGGACCGGTCGACCGCCGCCTGCTCTGCCTCTGTAGTAGAGAGAGCCACTGTGGACTGAAGCGTGCAACGCCAACATACAGGTGCACCTGCCAATGTAAAAGCATAACCTGACGTAGACCGGCGTTTGTCAAGATCTCCAGCATAATCTGAATCCACATAACCAATACAAGCCTGCCCGTCCTTCTCATCCTTCTGAAACACTAAACCAACATCCACGGTGCCTCGAACATACCGTAGAATCCACTTCACGGCCTCCCAGTGACCCTTCCCGGGGTCATGCATGTATCTCGATACCATGCTCACGGCCTGTGACAAATCTGGCCTCGTACACACCATCGCATACATCAAGCTACCTACTGCACTAGCATATGGGACCTTCGACATATAATCTCTGTCCTCAACTGAAACAGGTGACATCAACGCTGAAAGCTTGAAGTGGGGAGCCAATGGTGTGCTAACTGCTTTTGCATTGCCATCAAAGCTGAATTTCTTCAACATCTTCTGCAAGTAGCTCTTCTGTGTAAGCTTCAATTTCCCCTTCACCCTGTCTCGCTCGATCTCCATACCCAATATCTTCTTTGCCTCTCCAAGATCCTTCATCTCAAACTCGGATGATAACTCCTCTTTCAGCTTTCGAATAGCTGAAGAATTCCTGGAAGCAATAAGCATATCATCAACATATAAAAGCACATATATGAGCTCACCATCCTGTAGCTTGTGAATATAAACACATGGGTCATATGGGCTCCTTGTGTACCCTCGGCCAATCATAAAGCCGTCGAATCTCTTATACCACTGTCTTGGTGACTGCTTCAAACCATAAAGAGACTTCTTCAGCTTACAAACCAAATTTTCCTTTCCTGCAGCTTTGAAACCCTGTGGTTGTGTCATGTAGATCTCCTCATCTAAATCACCGTGTAGAAAGGCTGTCTTCACATCCATCTGGACCAAATCCAAATTCAACTGTGCCACCAACGCCAATAAAATCCGAATCGACGAATGCTTCACAACGGGTGAAAATACCTCGTTGTAATCAATGCCCTCAAGCTGTGCATATCCCTTGGCAACTAATCTGGCTTTGAACCGAATGTCCCCAATAGAAGATCCCTCCTTCTTCGCATATACCCACTTGCAACCAATAGCTTTCTTACCCTTAGGTAGATGTGCAAGTGTCCAAGTGTCGTTCTTCTGAAGAGACCGCATCTCCTCCTCCATAGCTTCCCTCCACCTGATCGAATCGGGGCTAGACTCTGCCTCCCTGAATGTGGCTGGAACCATATCATCAACGACCTCCACTGATAATGCATATGCGACCATGACATCATTATACCTAGCTGGCCGACGAATCTCTCTCCTCGGTCTATCTGCTGCAATGGTCCTCTGAACATGATCCTGTTCCTGAGTCCCATGATCTACTGTATCCTGTATCTGCCCATCTGTCATCTCATCTCCCCCCAGTGTCACCTCTGTAGGAGCCTCAATGGATACAGTGTTCTCTGGAGTGGATGGAGTCACATCATCCTCCACCTGCTGCAATATCTCTCCTGTCTGGTCTCCCTCCACCTGCTGAGGGGCTCGAGGCCTCATCATGTACGCCTCGTCAAATGTGACATCTCTGCTAATAACTATCTTCTTGTCCTGTGGATCCCATAACTTGAAGCCTTTGACTCCATCCCTAAATCCCACAAAGACTGCTTTCCTCGCTCTCGGATTTAATTTGCCATCACTGACATGATAATAAGCTGGACACCCGAATATCCGAAGCGACTCATAGTCACTAGCCTCCGAATCAAACCAACGCTCCAAAGGAGTCTTCCCGTCTATCGCAGTGCATGGTAACCTGTTCACAAGATGGCTCGCATAAACCAACGCCTCGGCCCAAAAAGATCTAGGCAATCCACTCTACCAACGCTCCAAAGGAGTCTTCCCGTCTATCGCAGTGCACAGCAACCTGCTCATAAGATGGCTCGCATAAACCAACGCCTCGGCCCAAAAAGATCTAGGCAATCCACTCTGCGTCATCATACACCGCACCTTCTCCAGCAAGGTACGGTTCAATCTCTCAGCCACCCCGTTCTGTTGCGGTGTCTCTCGAACTGTGAAGTGTCTTCTAATGCCGTGATCCCGGCAAAACTGCAGAAACGGATCACTCTTGTACTCTCCACCGTTATCTGAACGTAGAGTCTTCACCTTTCTACCTGTCTGCAGCTCCACTTTCTTTTTCCACTCCACAAAAATATCCAGGACCTGATGTTTATGCTTCATCGGGTATACCCAATTCCTCCTGGAATAATCATCAATGAAAGTGACAAAATAGTTGGCCCCACCAAGAGATGTGTTCTTGGAAGGACCCCAAACATCCGTGTGAATATAATCCAATGTACCTTGGGTGTTATGAACAGCGGTGCCGAACTTCACTCTAGTCTTCTTCCCAAGTACACAATGCTC
Source organism: Asparagus officinalis (assembly GCF_001876935.1). Taxonomy (NCBI): domain Eukaryota; kingdom Viridiplantae; phylum Streptophyta; class Magnoliopsida; order Asparagales; family Asparagaceae; genus Asparagus; species Asparagus officinalis. Next base: position 82,092,329 of record NC_033794.1, on the reverse strand, counting down.
ACACAATTCCATCTTGCAGGTCTTAGCACCTTTCAATAGCCCCTGTTTAGCCAATGACTGTAGGGACTTATCTCCTGTGTGTCCAAGTCTCATGTGCCATAAGGTGGTAGTGTCCTCCTCTGTAGTGATAGAAGCTGCCAGACCCCCTGTAACTGTCTTGCCCTTCAAGTAGTATAGGTAGTTTTCCCTGACACCTCGCATCACCACCATAGAACCCTTCGTGACCTTCACTGTAGCATCCTCTAAGATCACTCGATATCCTGCTGCCTCCAAAGTCCCAAGAGAAATGATGTTCTTCGTCAACTGCGGCACGAACCTCACTTCCTTCAATTCCCTCACTACACCATCATGCATCCTGATCCGGACTGAACCAATACCACCAATAGGGCATACGTGATCATTACCCATAAGCACGACATCCCCTCTTTCCAGCTCCTCAAAGCTAGAAAACCACTCCCTCTTAGGGCAGATGTGATATGTAGCTCCCGAATCCATCATCCACTCCGTGGAATCCGCATAGCAAACCGACGGTAAAGCAGGGCATGAATAGCCTGAAGAATCTGAATCTGAATGCTCACCAATAGCTTTTGCAACATTCACTTCTGAAGCTTGTGCAGCTTTCCCCTTATTCTTTCCGGCTTTTTCTTTCCACTTTGGGCAGTCAATCTTCCAATGTCCTTCTTCTTTACAATACCGACATTGATTTCTACCAACACTCTTATAGGCACTCCTATTCTTTGACTTTGAGCGGTTGAACTGACGACGGTTTGGATCTCGGCCTCGAACTGCTAACGCATCTCCCGATGCCTTCTCGGAGGGTTCACCATCACTCTTCCTCAACTCATAGTTCACCAAAGCTGAGGTCACCTCCTTGTAGCTAACTGTAGTTCTTCCATTGATCATAGTGAGAACGAACGTACCATAATCATCTTCGGGCAACGAACACAGAAGTAGCATCGCCTTGTCTTCATCCTCAACTATAATATCAACATTGGCCATATCTGAAAGTAGCTTAGTGAAATTGTTGACATGCTCCCTGATGGAAACCCCTCTCTTCATCTTGAACTGGTAAAATCTCTTCTTCAAGTGAAGCCGATTCTCAATGCTCTTCGTAAGATATTTCTCATTGAGTGTTTCCCACATCTTCTTCGCCGACGTCTCGTTCATAACATCATAAATAAGATCCGGCGTCAAGCATGACCTAATAACACCACAAGCTCTACTGTTCATCTTTCTCCAAACCTTATCCTCCAACTCAGCGGGTTTCTCTTTTAACTCAAGAGTCTCCTCCAAATTCTGTGCATCCAAAGCATCCATCACCTGACACCTCCACAATCCAAAATTGATCTTGCCATCGAACTTCGGAACATCAATCTTCGTGTTATTGATGCTCAGACTCTGTATCGCCTTTGTTAGAGACGAACCTGACGTGCTTGCATCTCCCATGTTGTCGATCTAGCTCTGATACCAATTGTTGTGCGCGGCGGAAGCTTTCTAGGGCAACACGAACAATAACTCGAACTAAACCACAAACAATATGCAAACCACAATCACAGCAAGAACACACAATTTACGTGGTTCGGCAAGTTGCCTACGTCCACGGGGCAAGGAGGGGGGAGTTCTTTCTACTAGAAATCAAGAGAATACAAATAGGGTTACAAATCTCTCAGACCAAACCCTAAAACAAAGCTCTAGATCTCTCAAAGCTCTCTCACAATTGGATGCAATGATTCTCTCTCTTTGGCTGCTCAAATTCGTCCAACCTCTCCCCTAAACAAACAGGTTTAGGTATATATAGAACTTACAAAACGAACCGGGTCGAAAACCTGAAAAACTGATATCCGCTTCGTCGGTCGACCGGCCCGGCCGACCGCGATCAATTCCGGTCGACCGGCCCGGTCGACCGACCAGCTCTCAGTAGAAAACCCAAACTCCAGAGAACCGTCGGTCGACCGGGCCGGTCGACCGATCTCCTTGTGCACGAATGCGGTCGACCGGACCGGTCGACCGCCGCCTGCCCGGTCGACCGATCACCATCCAGCAGAAGCCCCAAAAATCCAGAGAGCCGTCGGTCGTCCGCACCGGTCGACCGAAACATCTGCGGTCGACCGGGCCGGTCGACCGACCTCCTTCCAGACGCACAGGAACCCTTGTGCACGAATGCGGTCGACCGGACCGGTCGACCGCCGCCTGTTTTTTCTGATTCTGCTGCTGATGCTGAAATTCCTTCATTTACTTCATAGACCGTAGAGAGATGAATGAGAGAACTCTTTCTCTTGTAATATTATTATCTCGAGAGTGAAAGGTTCTTGTCATGTTACCCGTCGACATAGGCTTAGGCTGAATCACGTTAATCTTATTTGTCTCAATTCTATTTCCTTTTATTGCCCAGTCTGGGAAAAGGTAGATCTTGGCCCAACATTGGAATCAGAGCCAAGTTCACTAGGGAAGGTGCTCATAGAAGCGGTGAAGAATGGGGAAGCTCGCGGGCAAACGGTTTGAGATGGAAAAATTTAGTGGCAACAATAATTTCGAGTTGTGAAAGATGAAGGTTCATGATATCCTTGAGCAGCTCAGTCAATGCAAAACCTTATCGGAAAAGGAAAAGAAGCTAGAGAAATTGTCTCTACTTAATCAGATCCTATTAAAGGGCGCTTCTATTCCATGACGATGAAGGAGGACAAACTCAATCTTGATGATTTGGTTACAACATTATTGGCCACTGAGCTGTGGGTGAGGTTTACATTGGAAATCTTCGAAGCAGAGAACCAACTTTTAGCAGCTCGAGGGCGATCAATTGAAAGTGGTAGATCATCAAGGGCGCATTCCAAAAGTCATAACAGTAAATCTGTTTACTTAAACTGCAACCTGAAGGGCCATGTGAAAAAGTTTTTACCAATTCAAAAATAATAACGGCAAAGAAAAAACAGATGAGCAACATGGTGGCAATAAATAGTCCATGGCTGGAATTTGCCATGCTGAATTGTTCATTGTCGGTAAAAGTTTTAATTTTAATGATAATTGAATTATTGATAGTAGTGTAGCTCATCATATATGCTCCCAAAAATCATGGTTTAGTACTTACAAGAAACATGAAAATTTACTTCTCATGAAGGAAAGCAATTCAACCTCCAAGGTTGAGGGAGTGGGAACGGTTCAAAATAAAATGGATGATGAGGAAGTGGTGTCCAATTGGGCTTCGGCCCGAACCTAGCTCGATGTTCGGCTCGGATCCAGCCATGCCCAAACTTGGCCCGGGCCCAAGAAAAGTCACGAGACATAAAAGTATACTTCTAGAGTTGCAAGTGCACAACCATCAAGTTATAGTATAAAAAGTTATCAATCTCACAAGGAAGGTGTTTGTAGTAGAAAACCAAAATCGGTTATTATGTTGTGTGTGTGACAATTATGAGTGATGGACGTGATTGTGGAGGGATAGAAGGAGTGAGAGTGATTGTATATAAATAAAAACAAAACGAGATTGAGAGCGGAGATAAAAAGTGGATGTGATAAAGTGTAAATGTAAACAAAAGGGAAGAAAGAAAGATAAAGGAAATAAAATCAAGGAACAAATGAGAGAAAAATCAAGAATAAAGAGGGAAATAAAGAAAATAAAAGATAGATGATTTAATTAGAGATATGAGGAATTTAGAATTGAATCCACTAGCTAGTTTCATACAACTTCTAGAGTTCTTACAAGTATTAATTCCACATCTTAAAAAAAGAGCAATTCCCTAGTGGGTTCTAGCATCAAGGCGAATCAAAGAAAAGTAAAAATAAATAAAAATAAAAACTAATCCCAAGAGGGTTCTAGTCTTAAATCAAACAGTGCAAGAAAATAAAATATAAACAACAAAATAAATTGCAAGAAATAAATGCAGGAATTTAAAAGAAGAAAGTAAAGACATGAAAATAAATCTACTCTATTAAGCATGAAAATAAATCTAAGATAAGAGGGTTCTAGCCTCTTGGCTATTTAAACAAGAAAAGAAAGCAAACAATAAATTTATTAACAAAGAGAAAATTTACATCCCAATAGGGTTCTAGCCTCAAGGTGATAGCAAATCATCATCTTGATCTTCATCTTCATCTCACTTTCATCTTCATAATCAAACAAAGAGAAGAAAATAAAAATATGAAGATGTGAAAATATTTCTGTTGATGTTAAGTGATCACATAGTCAATTATATTCGTGGTTGGATGGGGGTGAAGTTGATGAGGGGCCCCCTTTCTTCCTTGAATATCCAGTTCTATGTTGAGTGGCTGAAAAGTCTGCATGTATAGAAACTCGTGAGAGGACAGGGACTGGTTCCCCCGTGATTCCTCAGACGATCAAGTCAGCTGGTGAGCTTGAGTAGGAGAAATGAAGAACTGTGAGAGTTCGTGTGTGTGTGTACAGTATGATTTACAGAAGTAGCTCAGAAATGGCGTTTTTTGCATTACCTTGGTATATAGAATAGTGTCCCTATTTATTCTGGTGGTATAAGGGGCAGAATCGTCATTGTGACCGAGCACAGGTTGGCGGCGAAGAAGCATGGTCTGGCGGCGAAGTCAGCTCCTGTTTTACAGGTGTCGACTGGGGACTAGAGGAGAGATCACCTCAGCATTGAATGAGAAGTGATCGGAGGCATGACGGTGCTGACGTGGTCCGATGAGTCATAAATATTATCAGGGCTAAAGGCATGATGGCACCTGCCAAGCATTAACTGTAACGTCAACATTGTCAGTGGAAGAATCTCGAGGCCGAAGTCCTTTAGCTTGACCGAGAAGTAACTCCTTTCGAGTCATCATCGGGAGGCGTCGAATAGTTTGTGAACTGGACTTGCTATGAGTCGTCTTCGACAAAAGGGGTGACAAGTACCGCCTTTCGAGTCAACATGATGGAATGTCGACTAGGAGATTCGGCTGAGTTATAACCCTTGTTGGTATTGGCCGCCAATTTAATTAGGACAATGTATGCAGAAGTACACACGTCCGTTGTTGGCAAAGAGTTGCACTTAGGTGATTGAGAACACCATAACAATTTCTTTAATAATTGCAATAGAAAGTTATAATTTAGAAGGTCTTCTCAATTAAGAGTAATGCTCCTCTGTAAAAGGAGATTTTACAAAATATTTTACTCAAAGCCATCACTCTCTATCCCTATTTATATAGAATTACAGCAAATATCAGCCCTTGGATTAGACTTAATCCCCAAGTTAATAAATTTTAGCCTTTAATCCATAACAGTAAACTTAGTATTGATATGGGTATCGATACCGGTATCGATAGTCAGTCATCTTGTTCTTTTGCCGATCTTCTCTTGTGTGTATAGGCTTGAACTTCTTAGGCTTTTTGAGAGATGAGTTGTTGAGTTCTTTTGGACTTTTATTCATTAAACTGTAATCATGATAAACATGTTTATTAGTGATATTTTTATTTAAATCAAATAGATAATGATTGTAGGTGTCAAAAATTGCCCACGGATTCCCGCACGCGGCTTGAGACAGAGAGAGAATGATGAACGTTACTATCCAGGTCACAGAAACTTAATTGATATTGATAAACGCATAAAGTAAGTCGACGAACCGTGTGAAGCAACAAAACTGCAGAATAATGAAGATGCGAACTGATCGGGAGCTACGCTGTACTTACGAAAGACGAAGTGCCCCTCGTGTCTCATCTACTCTACATATGATTCAACCATGGAAGATTTTAGATCTTCTCGTCGGCTTTCCTTTGCACTTTGAATCATACAATTCCGATTTCGGACGACGAAGATATGACGGAAACCGACGGGACACACCAAACAATTCCCTCGGGCCTTAGCGGAGACACTCCAAGTGTCTTGGTCTTGGTAGAGACTGTCTCGATTTGAATCTGAAGAAGATCAAAAGATGAAAGTTGTAGATCTCCTCGATAGCTTTCCAATGCATCTTGGATCAACTCATTCTGAGATCGGATGAGAGGGTTAGAAGCAAAAGAGAGGAGGGACACTTGCACTGTCTCGGCCAAGGCTGAGACAGTTGGACTGTCTCGGGCCTTATAGAGCCGTTTTAACCATGATTCGTTTCAAATATGAAAATTCTCAAAAACAAAAGTTGTATAGATCCTTGTTAAATTTCTAACGTATCTTAGATCAACTCATTCGGAAATCTTATGAGAGATATATAGCTAAAATACCGAAGATAGTACAAACTACCTCAGAATTCCGAGATAGTGTTGATGTCTCGGAGAAGAATGAGATTTTGGCCATGATTAAATTCAAATATAAAAAAGCTCAAAAGATAAAAGTTATAGATCTCTTCGTCAGATTTCCAAAGCATCTTAAATCATTTTATTTGAAGGTCATATGAGAGATTTAGAGGCAAAACAAGCGGAGACACTCTGACTGTCTCGGCCAAGGCCGAGACACTCTGAGTGTCCCATGGCCGAGACACTGCGGGTGTCCGCAGGCTCCAAAAAGCCGTTTTACGTAGTTTTGAGCCGTTTTTTGACTGTTAACCACCTGAATTTGTTTCAACTGATCTAATATCATCCAAGAACGTGATAAAGTGGTTACAACCGAGGATAAGATTAAATCGTTCATTCTTATCTAAGAACGTGATAAAGTGGTTATAACTGAGGATAAATACAGCATTATGGCCTTCATTTGCACAGATCCGGAATTCTCGAGCCTCGGCGAAGCCTTATTAAATTGGAGACCGAAGGAGCACAAATTTCAGAGAGGAGGAGAAGATCGGATTGAGTTCTTCAGCATAAAGAAGAAGGGTTCGTCAGATCTACAGTTTTTGGTTCCTTCCCTTGAGATCGTACCTAGCTGCGATCTCGAGAAGAGTGGTTATCTCGCTGTTGTCGAGATAATCGCTTCGATTTCTTGATTCCTTCGCGAATTAACAAAACTTTGGATTGATCTGATCATTCGGTGGGATAATCGCTTCGATTTCTTGATTCCTTCGCGAATTAACAAAACTTTGGATTGATCTGATCATTCGGTGGTCCACAGATATTAACGTCCCCGTCACAGCGCGAATTAACAAAACTTTGGATTGATCTGATCATTCGGTGGTCCACAGATATTAACGTCCCCGTCACAGGCAAAGATCTCATGCAAACAGTAGGTGATAAATGCCCGTTGTGTTTGTTTTGACAAGAGTTATAATTTTTTTTATTTTCATTATGTAAGAGTCTTATAAAAAGACTATCTTTTTTGTTTTTATTGTAACGACTAAAGTTGTAATAAATACATCAATGAAAATATTAACTTTCCACCCAAACAAGTTGGCGACCACAGTGGGAGCCAACAGCCTTACTACCAATACTGTCGTGCCGTAGCCGACGATCAAGATCCGCATGGCTGAAGAGGTCGAATACGAGTTCGACCAACTAAAGTTTGAGGAGTTCGTCTCCTCCTCCTCCTCTAGATCCGCCTCTTCTCGTAAGTGCAGGAAGGTCTCCTCCTCCCAGAAGATCCGCTGGTCTTCAGATCTGAAGACCCAAGAAGGTGATCTCCCCGCTACCGCCACTATAGTTGCGTCTCACAACGATCCACCGGTGTCCGATGAAGCCAAAACCGTAGATCCGGACACCACCTCCATTAAGGAGTTGACTGCTGAAGGCGTGCCTACTTTATCGAAGATGGCTCGTCAGAGGCGCCGCCAACGTCTCGCCCGCCAATTTTCAAAGGCTTTAGAGAAAGTGGATGGGCTCTGCTACCAAGCAGATCTGATGTCCAGGAAACGTCAAGTGGCTAAGCCGCCGCCACAACAAGCATCGGGATCCTCCTCCCAACCGTCAACTGACAAATGGGTTCATGTCAAACGAACCCGTTCTACTCTCGAGGAGCGCATCCAGAAGCACCACGTACTTCTTGTACACACCCGGATCCTTGTGCATAAAGCACAAGGATTAAAAAAAGAAGAGGTGTTCAAAAGGCCACCAAGATCTAAGCAGGTTTGGGTACCGAAGGCCAAGTCAGCGCTTCTACCCGACAAGAGACACCAGTCGTGTCTCTCACTCGATTCCAGAGCCAAAGTTGGTTCCCAGCTTTCGTCAAGTTTAGATCTCGCTCCTTCTAATCCCGCACCTCCGGTGAAGCTCCGCGATAGTATGGACATATCCAAAATCAAGAAAACAATAGTGAACCGCCTAGGTCCTTTGCATGAAGATCGAGGCAATGTTCCCGTAAGAGAACGCTTAGGCCCAGGGGATGAACCCCGAATAACTCATCGAGCTGGGGGTCGCATGCATTTTTGCAACAATTTGAAAGCTTCCTATATAGGGAAAACCCCCATTACTGATCGCCTCAGACTACGTGTTGAAATCCAGGAGCCCGTTGAGGTCCCGCGCTTATAAAAGCGTAACTCCAAACGTGTGAGACTACGTGTTGAAATCCAGGAGCCCGTTGAGGTCCCGCGCTTATAAAAGCGTAACTCCAAACGTGTGACTCTTGAAAATACTAACAAAGTGTTATATCCCCAGAAGGAAATGTATTCGTCTGACGATGATAACGTTATACCTGAGAAGTTGTTCCAGCACACGATAGGCTGCTCTGGCAATCATGCCGATGACTTGTACTATCGGGCTGGGGGGTACAAACAAATCTCAAAAGAGAAGTACCCAGGAAGCGTACTCTCACTGTCCGTGTACCAAAATTATTAGGACAGTATTATCAGCGTGTAGCTACCCCAAGACCGCTTCATAGAGGGTCTCGGTATTCCAAAGGCTTTCCTCTGAAGCATCAAATACTAAGCCAAGACGTTTCCGTAAGAAACGATCAGCCGTTCAAAATAACGAACTTCCAAAAGTCATAATTAACATGGCTGATAGAGGAAAATCAACTCGACCTTTTAGTTATGACTCGCTCATATCGCATTGTCTAACCCGGTTGTGATCGGGAACCATTAGACAAAGGGATTATCAAAGAATACATAGGGGATTATCTTCGGATGATGAAGCATCAGATGCTAACTCTGTAATCGATTCTGACAATACGGTATCAAGCCCAAGACAATCCCACGACGCACTTATGGTCAATACCGAGCAAATGGTCAAAATCATCGAGGATGCTTTGGCTAAGCAAAAAGAGAACTTCAAGTTTGAATTGGAAATGGCCATGATGCGGATGAAGGAAGAGCATGACCAATAGATTCGGGTTCTGTCCAATCAACTTGGTGAATCCAGCCATCGTAACTGTTTGTTGGAAAATTTGCAGTAAAAAGGCAGTGAAAGAAAATTGACTTGTATTCTCTCAAAATCGATTACAATTTGGATTTTCTGATTATAAAAGAGAGAAGAATGAATTTGATTCTCCCCTTTGTTTAATTCTGGGTTCTTCACGGTGGCGATGTAGTGCCTCCCTCGAATGCTCGCGTCGAGTTTGCCCTCCGTTGACGATCCGACGTTTTGCTTCACTGGAACGTGGTCTTCTCCTCACGATTTGACATTGTGGAGAACTTGCGTGGCAAGTTTGAAAATGACTCTTAACGAGTTAATAACTCAGAGCGAGTTTTAGAAGAACTTGCAGAGCAAGTTTTGAACTCTGATCGAGTTGATAACTCTGAACGAGTTTGAAACTCTATAAAAGAGTTGATTTAATCGAAATCGGTTTGACAAGCCAAGGCTGAAGGCTTCAAGGAACTTTTTCACTGCAGGAAGCTCCAGTAATTCCCCCAAAAGGTCAGCCGAAGATCTCTTCTTTGCTGCCAATTCTCAGGTCCAAAAAGCTAGCCCGAACTCCATTGAATTTACCCCTATTTATAGGGGATTTAGGGGTGTAATCGCCCCCTTAAATCTCTCCTTAATGAGGGTTTAATGGGGTGTAACTGCCCCCCATGAATCTCTCCATGATAGGGTAGTGATCCCCTCAAATCGTGGGGAGAAAACGGTTCTGGAACCGTTCAAATCGTGTTTGAACGAGTCAAACGCTGAAAACAGTGTTCTGGGCCCAAACTCTGCATTTTAGACCTAAAACGCATAGTTGGGCCTGTTTTAGGCTGAAAACGCACAGCTGAGCCTGTTTTAGGCTTAAAACGCACAGCTGAGCCTGTTTTAGGCTGAAAACGCACAGTTGAGCCTGTTTTAGGCTGAAAACACATAGTTGGGCCGCGCAGAGATGAACTCTGCATTTTGGACCTGGGATGCAGAGTTGGTTTCTGCATGAACTGTGCGTTTTTTGGACTTGGGACGCAGAGTTAAGCTCTGCATGAACTCTGCGCTTTGATGTTATATCACGAGGATGACCTCTGCGTTTTGAGGTTATAACGCAGGTCTGACCCGTGCATTTTGATGTTATAACACTGGTTCAACCCGTGCGTTTTGATGTTGCAACGCAGGTTCGACTTGTGCGTTTTGATGTTATGACGCTGGTTCGACCCGTGCGTTTTGATGTTGCAACGCAGGTTCGACCCGTGCGTTTTGATGTTATAACGCTGGTCCGACTCGTGCGTTTTGACTCTGTAATGCAGAGGCGAACTTTAGGCGGGCTTGGCGAGCTTCAGGCTAAGTCCAATGTTTTGACGAAGTCCAGTCTTGCAGACGGACTTCAGAACATAACTTGCTGTGAAGAACAGGTCATAACTTTCAAACCGTAAGTCGGAATTGGACGAATTATATATGAAAATCTTTCAAACCGTAAGTCGGAATTGGACGAATTATATATGAAAATCGGCTATCTCGACGAGACGGAGCCGATCAAACCTACCCTATAGGGTTCAGTTTGCTCTGTCAGTTTTGCCAAATTCCTTACGGTTTGAGAGATATCTGTGTTTTGATTTGAAGAGACCGTCGATTTGTAGTCTCTTTTGCTAGAGCGTTGCAAAGATCGTCATCTTGTAATCTTCGTCTTGGCTCCTTGAAAATATGAGAGTCGTCAGATTGTAACTCCCAATGTTGATTATGAAGGCTGTCGAATTAGAGCTTTCATCGGTTGTTGCGAAGGTCGTCAGATTATAACCTTCATCGATCTACGTGAAAGTCTTTAAATTATAGTCTTCTGGAAGCCGTCAAATTATAACTTCCATCATCGGTGTTTGGTAGGGATAAACTATCTGCAGTAATTTTTAGACAACCTACAGCTATCTGCAGTGATTTTTAGACAGCTTACAGTAACATTGCTAACCAAGCAGGTAGCGATTCAAATGTGGACGAACATCTCGATGAAGACAACCCTCCGGCTGACCAAAATGCTGGGGGTGGTCCCACTGAAGATGACAATGTCGGGGGTGACCGTATTGTTCCTCTTAGAAATCGTCCAAAGCATAATACAGATGAGGATGAAAAGATGAAAGATCTCAAGAGCAAAATCAACACTCTGATGTCTACTCGAGAGGTGAAAAAGACTGGTATTCTGTGTCCTTACCTAAGAGAGTGGGAGTCAATCCCGTATCCGACGATGTTCAACCTGATCAACTTCACGATATTCGACGGGAAGAGTTTGCCCACTTAACATCTGATCTACTTCAAGTCCTGTTTGCGTCAAAAATTGTTGTATTCATTATGGTATTCATTACAACTTTAGTCGTTACAATGAAAACAAAAAGATAGTCTTTTTATAAGACTTTTACACAATAAAAACAAAAGTTATAACTCTTGTCAAAACAAACACAGGAAGATCGTTTATCGGTCTTCTACTTGCGTGGGTGCCTTTGCCTGTGCCGGGGTTTATCCGTGGACCACCTTAGATCTGGATCCGGTTGATGGAAAATTAGGTAGAGCTTCGCCTTCATCGAGGGAGTGTTTGATTCGAAGCGCTGAAATCGACCAAGCAAAATCAGGGCTCTTCTCGAGATTAACACCAAGCCTAATCTCAAGGGACAGACGGACGGGGTTCAGATCCTTCGAATATCTCCTTCTTTATGTCGAAGTTCACCAGGATCTGATTTGCCTTCGCTGAAATTCGTGCTCCTTGACTCCTCAATCCAGCAGCACCTCCACGTCTTGATAATAATTCATCCCGTACTAATCAAAAGCAGCCCCGCGAAGGGTGCCCACGAATGACCGAATCATCAAGGCTTCGTTGCCAAAAATCATGCCCAAGTGGGACTTGCAGGCGTCTAAAAATGCCTATAGGTGTCCGTACATAGCTCGAGACGAAGAGAAGACAACGAACGTCGTTATCCGATTCTAAGAGGATTATCTGTTGTCAACAAGCGCCTGAAGCAAAACGGCGAACCAAGTGGCTTGCGGGCTTAACAATCATATCACGCCCTCGACAATCAGTCCATGTGCGTTGGTTAGCTCACGTGCGTCAAGACATTCCGCTCGCACAAGTCAATCAGTTCGTGCGCGTCGGTCAACGCGCGCCCAACAATCAACTCACGTACGTCAAGTCAATCCGCTCGCACGCGTCAATCAGCTCGCGCGCATCAATCAAACGCGCACCCAACAATCAACTCGTGCGCGTCGGTCAAATCGCGCGCGTCGGTCAACTCGTGCAGAGCGTACGAATCAACAAGACGATCAAATACGCAAAACGGTGGAAAATACAAGTCCCGGAAGAACCGGAAAACATAAGAAATCAGTGAAACCAGAAATCCCAACGCGCCGCACGGGACGGACCAAACCGACCCGCGCCCGCGCGGGTCGAAATAAGCCAAGTCCGACCCGCGCCCGCGCGGGTCGGATCCATCCGACCCGCACAAGCGCGGGTCAGATCCGTCCCCGCGCGCTGTTTCGACCCCTGTTCAGTTTTTTAACGGTTTTCTCGGGATTTGTTGGTTCCTGAGAATCCTAACTGACTTGATATCATCCCCAAACATGGTTAGGCTGTTGTTAACTGAAGATAGAGCCAAATCACTTGTTCTTATCCCAAAACCCGCATCCGGAGCCCTATAAATACAAACCTAGGGCCTCCTTTGCTGTCTCAAGCCTGGAAGCGTCAATAGCTGAGATGACATGGAAAGCTCATTCCTCGGCAATTTCTTTGATGATGACACTAAGATATCAATCAGAATGCTCTTTGAGGAGAAATAGGAAGACGAAGAGACGGTCGACAACTTCATCAAGCGTTTCCGAAATAAAGCGATGAATTATCATGATCCAGTCACAGAGGATTTCATCCTCCAAACCTGTCATAACAACCTATCCATTGATATTTTAGAAGTTATGGGAGTATCACCGTCTAACACCTGGAAAGAGTTGAAGGTACGCTTCCTCAGAAGGAAGAAAGATGAAAAAAGCCAACCGACGGCTAATCCTCCGAACTCAAGCTTCATCTCCTGTGGTAAGGGGAAGGCACCTACAGCAATTGTTGACGTTAATTAGACGTCACAACAATAACCCCAAAGACAGCAAAAGACTTCGGATCCGAGACTCTAAAAAGAGTACTGCTTCAAGGACGAAGGCGTTCCAGCCATTTTTGAATCCCTCCTTGAGAACAACAAGATCAAGCTACCACCTATCGTAAATCAGGAGGAAGCTGACAATACTACGGATCCAAAGTACTGCACGTACCATAGGAAGATCCTTCATCCTACCAAGGTTGAAGCTGGCGTCATAACGCTAAATTAAGCCGAATGCACAGGCGAGGTTTTAGGAGACCTGACTCGGGCAGGCGAGTCAAGTGTACATGCGAGTTTTTAGGTCCTCCTGTAGTCAAGGTAGTTTTTATAGCCTACAAGACCCTCTTCAAAGTTTTTAGACCTAAATCACGGTGAAGATGTGGTCTGGAACACTTTGCATGAAAGTGATCATCGTTTCATAAGTTTGGGCGAATTTGATCCCCTGGTTAGGTCGAGCTATTCGGGCGAGCTCAAGTTGTGCTGGTGCCAACAGGCGAGATAGGAGCCATTCGAGTTAGGTCCCTACTGGCGAGATTCAAGCTCATGAGGGTCGGCTGTGTGTCCTTGGGGTAAGTTCCCACGTTCGTCAGTCAGGACGACGCCTTGTCTTCGCGCGCTTGCTTTGAGATGCGGATCTGATGGCACTTTCGATTTCCACCATCGGTTCGACAAGAGCTCGTACATGGATCGCCGGATCTTGGCTATTTAATGGGGGATTCCAAGCGTCCTACTTTGTTCTTGGTCGTTCTATTTGAATCGCCGAATCAAAACCGTCTGCCTCGCGGAGCTGTCGAATCTCGACCATTGAGATTTTGCATATATATTGTTCATCTCCTTTGTAGGGAGATTACTTATACCTGCGAATTCTTTCTCTCAAGCTTTTCTAGAGAAAGCTTAGGCTTCCTAAGTTTGAGATGGCTCCAAGAGTGAAGATGTGTGCTTCGAAGGGAAAGAAGGAGATTGTCCAACCTGAACCCATCATCCTCTCCGATGATGAGGAGGCTGAACAAGCCCCTGTGTCTGCTCCGTAGTCCTTCTCTCAGCCTCCTCCTGATGACAAAGGGGTTTCTCCTTTTATCCAGCCTATCGCTATGATTTCCACTGGCCAGGGACCTATCTCTCCGAGCCCTGGATCTGCGCAGGGCCTCCTTAGGCAAATAAAGAATGCTATGAAGCAAGCGGTCTCTGTCGTTAGCCTCGGTTGGGGATCCTATGTAGATTTTAAACCTTTCTTCATGAACTGCGTAGCTGATCTCAGGCGTTTAGGTGAGACTCGAGAGGCTTCGCGTTGTCTGGTCAAGTTTCTTGGCTTTGAATTACGTTTGACACGCTTGGAAGTCTTATTGCGTGCAGACTCGGAACCAGATGTGGAGCGGCTTATGGCTCAGGCTCGGATTAGAGGGGCCCAAGAGCGGGAGACTCGAGAGAGGGACCTGTCGGACAAAGGGGCTCTCGCCGCGCACTTGCTTGAACAACAACGCTCATTGCAGGCAGAGATTGATGCTTCAACCACCATCATTGCCCGAATGAAGGCCCGGCTTATGGAGAAAGAGGCGACTATGAAGGGATTGCAACTTGAAAGCGCAGACATTCATGGCGCTGTTGAAAGGGAGATGCAGGCCCTTCATGCGCTTCGTCAAGAAGACTCTACCGCTGCTGCTTCTTTCGAGGCTAAGATCCGTAGGGAGGCGGAGGGTCAGGTCGAAGCAGATCAGGCGAGGAAGATAGCCGCAATGAAAGTTGAACTCACCTCTTTTAGCGAGTTGGACTAGGTTCGATGTAGTGGATTAATGTTTGAGACCCTTTTTGTTTTGTTATGACTTTATTTGAATGTATTGTTATAACTTTGTTCAAATGTATTGTCTCAAAGTCAGTTATGAATGGAATTATGTTTTTGTTGTCCCTCTATTACTTTTTTACATCTCATGTGCATACTTCCCTCTCGTTGATCGACCTTTATGATTTTTTGCAAACCCCCAGCTATTAACGGGTTTGATAGGCCTTTACTGATTACCGTTTTAAGCAGGCTAGCCATACTATTCTCCTAAGTACGATGAGTTGTCGAGAAGTCTCTCTTAGGCTTAATGCTAAGATTTATTCTCTAACCTTAGCCGTTCGGGGCGTCGGTTTAAGTTATTTACATCCGTTAGGTTGTAATTTGGCTGGGCCATATCGTTTAAATGCAACGACTTAACCCGAAATGACCGTTACTCACGGAAGCGGCCAGAGGAAGTGTCGAAAGGGCGCGTTGTCTATAGGTCTGATTATGTAGGTGAGTTTGCTTCATTCGGGCGAGCTTAAAGCTCAACGCCTCAGACGAGCCAGACCAACAAGAGAACAGAGTAGTGTAGGCGGGGTCTGTCCTCACAGGTGAGGTCCGAAGCAGTAGAGGCGAGCTTAGAGATTGATGCCTCGGGCGAACTAGACCAATCAGGCGAATTGAATAGTGCAGGCGAGATTTGTCCTCACAGGCGAGGTCTGAAGCAGTGGAGGGCAACCTTAAAGCTTGATGCCTCGGGCGAACTAGACCAATCAGGCGAATGGGGTAGTGCAGGCGAGGTCTGTCCTCATAGGCTAAGTTCGAAGCAGTAGAGGGCGAGCCACGTGTTCGCGGGCGGATTTGTGCCTGCCAGCTGGGGCTGCGTGGGCTTGTCAGGTCGCATTAAATGCGAATTGACAAGACAACATCACTTTCACACGCCTCGCTCGATGACGAATCATGGCCATTGTCTTTGAAAGTCATCCTTCGAATTTGGCCGTCAGATCCGCCAAGAACCGCCTCCGACTTCGGGTTCAATCCACCTGACCCATTCCCTGTTTTGACGGTTTGTCTGTAACCATTGAATTCAAACTGTCGAGAGCGATCTGAGCTATTGATTTTGATCGTGACCACGCCTCCCAACCCAAGTGTTTCGCCTTTAAATAGGCTTCGTCTCCTTCCTCAGGGGACTATTGTGCTCAGAAATTTTTGCTCGCTCGAACCTTCCAGAGAGAAAGAACTCAATTTTTATTTTTGATTTTCCGATATGGTGCTAAAAACAAAGAGGTGTGCCTCGAAGGGAAAGGGTCTGGGCCGTTCTTCTGGTGGTGTAGCCGCCGGTATGGTCGCTAGTGCCCCTGGAACATACTTGGGTAAGTCCAGTGGGTTGTTTGATGACCCCACATTGATGAACGACGTGGAATTGAGAAAATGAGCACTGTTTGCTCATCTTCTTCAGTGGATTTGTCCATTTCTAGCAATTTTTCTCTGATTTAGGCGGATCTGGCCTTTTCCAGACTGATTCAGTCTTAGTCACGTGAATTCAGCTTTATCAGGCGAGTTCAGCCTTGTCAAGCGGGTTCGCCCATCGTCAGGCAAACTCAATATTTGTCAGGTAAAGTTAGCTTCCCCTGGTGAGGTTCGCCTATAAGAGGTCGTCTGTTTGGAGGACTTAAAAATCCTGACTAAAAAAAATGCGAATTCTGTTCTAACTCTTTGGCTTTGTCTCGTAGCCACGTTCTCGGATGAGGCTCTCCCGAAAGGCGTTGCAATTAGTCTTGCTGGCGACACGGGCTATGTGGCGCCTCCCTGATTTCCTCTTCTCAATCCAGTCCCCATGTTTGTTGCTGACAAGCTGGCTGAATTGGTACAGAGAGTGTCCGTCGGGCACCACCTGACGTTGCGTTAGTTGATTACCGATGCAGCACTGACGCACATGACTAGGACGGAGCTGAAAAAGCCTCAGTTCTTGTTTGGTGACGCCACGACTGATCCTTCGGCTCTACTGCTTGGGGAGAGCAGGTGGCTTCGAGTTGTGGATGGAGTCCACTACTATCTTCCTAGCATGCCGAGAGGGTTCTCAATTGTCGAGTTGTTCTCTCTTTCGGTTCCAAGAACAATGAACTGGGATCTGACCCCGACTAAAGATGGGGTGACTTGTGGGCAGTTCATGAGCTCCATAGCTGGCTACGGGGTCAACAGTTCTTGCAAGTGCGTGATCGTGCTGCGTCCCAGCTTGATGCACAATGAATTGCCCATGGGGGAGACGACCGCGGTGGAAGAGACCTTCCGTCATTGTTTCTTCCGAGCCGGGGTGCAATTTCCTCCGAAAGACTTTAGGGCTTCGGGGTGGATTCACTCTGTGCGTGGTAGCAGCACTTGGTGGTCTAAGACCACCGAATACATTTTGGCGGAGAATTCTGACCTTATGGGTTCAGAGTTGTATGTGGCTATTAGGGCCACTCAACATGGTCTGAAGATCAATGCCCCCCAGTTCCACAACATCCTAGATCTATATTATCCGGATAGCGGTACGTTCTTCACTCCTAACGGTGAGCTTGGCATCACTCTCCATGAGATGTACGATGTGTCGGGGTTGCCGTTGGGGGGATTCCCCTACGAGGAGTATGTGCCAGGTCAGGAGGAGATTGACTATCTTTCAACCCAGTTCCCTCTGATGGTAGAGACTTTATGGGAGCTACTCAGCCACTACCACACATGCCTGAACACACTAGGGGCCATGGATCATAAAGGCAAGAAGAAGAGGGTTTCGGGAATCAACCATAAGAATTGGGCTGATTACATGTTCCCAGAAAATGACATCAAGGGTAGGCCTACTTTGCCGCTGGGCGAGTGTGACCAGGCCGAAGTAGAGAAGGGGGTGGTCGAAGGTGGGGCTCCCGAAACCCTTGAGCATTATGAGGGCGGATTCAAATTTGGGATGACCTTCCAATCGTTCCATCATCAGGCTAGGTCTCCTATATCAGCAAAGGCTCTGCTTGCGGGGTACCTCACGCTGTGGTTGAAGAGGTATGTGGTTCAAACCCACTTTTTCGAGGTGATCCCGATGGAGTTCATCTACCCCACGGTACGCTTGGCCTACTGGAGGTCATATGCGTTAGTGTCGGCGACGGTGGCATGCATTCATCGAGGGCTCCGCACGCTAACGACCTAATTTTGTCGGGTGTTGCACGCTGACGAGGGGGAAGGCGAAGTCGCCAAGACTCCTAATCCTAGAGTGGGGCTTTCGTCCACCTACTTGATAGCATGGTTTGTCTACCACTGTGAGTGTTTGATGAGTGCCCCCGCGGCTCTCCAGGAAGAAGGGTTCATCCCGTTCGTCCAACGACTGAAGAAATGCTCTTGGAAATGTAAGGACATTCCCGATATGAGGAAAATGCTATCCCATTTCGCTTATTACAATTTTCACCGGTTATTTCCTTATTTCACCGACGGGGGATACGGCGAGGCCCTTCGGGATACGTTGACGGAGGACCAAAACACCGTCCTCTCTCGTGGTGCCTTCCGATGGCTGGTTAATATCCGGTCGGGGTATCATGTTCTGCGAACAGGCTTTGTGTGCTATCTAGAACCGTGCCTTCCCTGCAGGTTCAGTCGTCAATTCGGCTATGACCAGTTGTATGTAGGGAATATTAACACTCATTTACATTATGAGGGAGGGTTGGTGGATGGTGCGCGGGGGTGGTTCTGGACTATGCTGGTTGCACCAACGCGCGCTTTGAGCTGCCTGTTAGGGATCGTGACCTTCACCATACACTTCTCTATTGTCGATGGTATCGGGGTGACAGTGCGAATCCCGAGGGCTTTCGATTCCAGAATTCTTGCTTGGTAGAGCACGGACGCCGCTCGAGGATAGCTCCTTGCCCATCGAGGCGGAGGGATCGCCAGACCGTCAGGGAGTGGTTTGAAGGGGTCCCCGTCAATGACACCGAAGACCTCTACACAGGTTTAGGTGAATTCGGGACGTTTGAGGCTCGTGCCCCGCCTCCTTTCACCCAGTTGGAACATACCGGTGAGCAAAGGGTATTTGATGAACTGGTCCGGGCGGGGGCGCATCTAGAACAGGTCCCGGGAGCGGTAGCTGGGCGGATGGGCATGCTTGTTTTTGCTCCTAGAGGTTTGCTTCCCTCTAAGCGACAACGAGAGACCGAGGCTAGCAGCTTAGGAGCGAAGGCGGTCAAGAAGGTCTGTCACGAGGAGGCGGTGGAGACTACCCAGACGGCGGAGGGCCATGTCCCGGCCACTCTTGTGTCAACTCCGGGGGTAACCGCACCTGTGAGCGAGGCCACTATGTCTGTTCCCTTTGCTACGTGAAGGACAATTTCGTTAACCTCAGAGGTTGCTTCCCCGATACCTGATGTGGGGTGCCCCGCCTCCTTTCACCCAGTTGGAACATACCGGTGAGCAAAGGGTATTTGATGAACTGGTCCGGGCGGGGGCGCATCTAGAACAGGTCCCGGGAGCGGTAGCTGGGCGGATGGGCATGCTTGTTTTTGCTCCTAGAGGTTTGCTTCCCTCTAAGCGACAACGAGAGACCGAGGCTAGCAGCTTAGGAGCGAAGGCGGTCAAGAAGGTCTGTCACGAGGAGGCGGTGGAGACTACCCAGACGGCGGAGGGCCATGTCCCGGCCACTCTTGTGTCAACTCCGGGGGTAACCGCACCTGTGAGCGAGGCCACTATGTCTGTTCCCTTTGCTACGTGAAGGACAATTTCGTTAACCTCAGAGGTTGCTTCCCCGATACCTGATGTGGGGTACCAGGTGGGGGCGTCAACTATTCCAACAACTGTGTCGAAAGGTAACTTTTTAACACCGTATCTTTGAGCATAAGGTTGAATTGGCATCACCTGACATTTGTGTTGACTTAACACAGGCATGATTGAGGGGGCGATCCTCATTCCTTTCGACGAGGGGGAGGAAATCAAAAACAAAGAGGAGTTTGCGACTCAGGTGAGAATGATATTAAACCCTGTCGATTCACTAATGTCGAACCGCTAATAGTGCTCAGCTAGCACCCCTTCTGCATTTGTAGCTGATCTGACCTTCGAAGCTGCTGGTAAAGAGGATCCTTCATCCATGGATGGTCGGTTGGCAGGAGAGGAGGATGAAGGAGAGGAAGAAGATGATGCCTCGATCCATGAGGAGATGTCGAATGAGGAGGAGGCATCGGCTCATGAAGAAGTATCAGCCCAGCAAGGGGAGGTCCCAAATCCTGAGGAAACGTTGGCTGATGATGAAGCGTCAACCCAGCCGGCGGAGGTTCTGACTAGAGGGGGAACACCCGCTCAGCTGGTAGTCACTTCCTCATCTCCCATTTCAGTGACCGTCAAAGTTACTACCAGATCTGTGGTCGAGACCTCAATGGTGTCGGTCGGGCCCTCGGCTTTAGCGGTGTCTACCACTACTCCTACCATCATGGCTACCAGTGCTTCGATC
>NC_033794.1:82065304-82071752 GCF_001876935.1 Asparagus officinalis | reverse complement strand
TGACTATCCGACAACTGCTCTCCCTCCGTACCAAGGGTTCTAAGATCCTCCATCTCGCATCCGACGAGGTCCAAGCAGCCTTAGAGGAGAGAGAACGTAGATTGGAGGAGATGATGTCGTTGGAGATGAGGTTGAAGGAGGAGCTGGAGCGTGTCACGATTGAGGACGAACGAGTAGGCAGAGAGTGCCACAAAGCTAACTCTAGTATATCCAGCCCGGCCTCAGAGATAGCAAAGGCTAAGCAAACCATCGCTGATGTGCAGGCTTTATTGGTCGCCAAGGAGAAGGCCCGCGAACAGCTAATGGAGGAGTTGGTGGAGCTCAGGTCTCGACAAAAACTGGTCGAGGACACAATCGAGGAGAAGGACCGAGCCCTCAAGGAGGTAAAAGGACCAACGTCCAGGACTTACTCTCGTGTTCTGAAGCAGCTATCCGCCGAGAGGTCTTAAACAAGCTTGAGCTTAAGCATACACAAGAGATTCGTGAGGTGGACTAACATATGAGAGATTTGTAATTTGACTTAATTACATCATTGTATTCAAACCTCTCTTAATGAATGAAATTATGCTTTTGTCTCAATCATTGTTCCTCATGTCCCATGTGTGTGTATCTTTTTCTCTTCTAGTCATTATTCACAGGGAGCGAGCTTAAGTTAGTCGTAGGCGAATTCGGAATGGGCGAATTCTGACCGCAGGTGAATTCTAGTCGTAGGCAAACTAGAGATGAGTTCGAGCCGCGGTCAAATTCGCATTGGGCTCAAGTCTCAGGTGAGCTCAAAAGTAGGGTAAATCCCAGCTACAACTGGTCTTAGATTAAGAGGGTCAGAGTTGTACGCGAGTCCAGATTATTAGGCAAACTCAAGCCATGCGAGCCGTAGGCGAGCTTCGAATTGGGCGGGCCATGTGTCCATTCGCGGATCTATGTGCTCGCCAGCTAAGACGACATGGGCACGTCGCTTTGTATTAAAGGCAACATAATAGGGGCTCTTCATTCTCCCCGCCCGATCTGAGCCGTTGGCTAGAGATTGTGTTTAAAACCGTCAGATCTCAACCGCTCGAGTGAGATCCGGAATCGTCTAGCTTTGTTTTTGACCGCTTGATTTGAATTATTTGATCGAACGGTAGGCAAGCATCCAGGCCACATACATATATAGTGCTCATCTTCCTCGTTGGGGGAAGTCACAGCGTTCGTTGCTTGCTTCAGAGAAAATCCAAACTTTCTCTTACCACGTCTGAGATGGCACCGCGAGTAAAGGTGATCGCTTTAAAGAAGGGAAACGGAGCTTCCTCTTCTGCCACTACTGAGGCTACTGTGGCCTGGAGGTATCCTTGTATCCATTTCATGTAGATTAAGGGGCCTCGTGAGTGGGCGTGATCTAACGATTTTAATCTTTTTGCTGGTGTCGTGCAGTTCGAGAGGGAGCGGACCCGGCGTCGAGGGGCCTTCGTTTGAACCTATCTTTGTCTCGGATGACGAATCCGATGAAGCTGTGACTGCATCTACCCTCATTAGCCCTTGGCTCCTCATGCAGAAGCAGGGCTCTTCCCGAGATTCCCCATCGCGGTACTTGCTCGCGGCTAGGAGTTTATCCCTTCAGACTCCCTCTCTATACAGGCTCATGTTGAAGGATTGGAGAACGCCACAAAGCAGGTGATCTCTATTGTCGGTCTCGGTTGGGGGACTTATGCCGATCTAAAGCAGTCCCCCTTGGACCGTGAGGCCGACATTAGACATCTGGGCGAGTCCCGTCTTTGCTACGTGCTGCATGATGAGGCTACTTCACTTGGAATTACGCCTGACACCTGGAGCATTTGTTGCAGGCGGACATTGGTCCTGATATGGAGCGATGCTCGGCTCATGCCCAGCGTCGAGGGAAGTGGGAGCAGGAGGTCTGAGAAAGGAATATAGCTGACTTGGAATCCCACATTGCTGTTTTGACGGCTCAGCAGCGCTATGCGCAGGCCTAGATGGACGCCTTTACTTCCAACCTCGCCCGCCTAAGGGCCGAGGTAGAGCAAGAGGAGACGACTCTGAGGGGGCTCTAGTTTGAGATCGGGAACGCTTACAAGGCTATTGAAGAGGCAACCCGAAACCTTCAGACGCTGCATCAGGAGGATGCTGCTGCTGCCTCAAACTTTGAGGCCCGGATCCAAAACGAGGCGGAAGACGAGGCTTGGGTGTCCTCTGATTGTGGGGTTCTAACTTTGTTCAAATGTATTGTCCTAGAACTGGTTGATGGATGAAATTATGCTTTCTTGGTTTCCAAATGTGTTTGTTGCATATAATCCCCCTCGTTAATGTTACCTCTTATTACCCAGCACTCGTATTTTTCTGTGAGTTTTCCGTAGACATGCTTGGACCGTCTAACTGGCTTGAATCGAATTGATTCAAACCACAGATGGGCTTAAAATAAGCGAGTTCAAGCCGTAGGTGAACCCCAATCGCAGGGTGAGTTCAGGCCATAGGCGAACTCAAATTGTAGGGTAAGTTCAAGCCATAGGTGAACTCTAATTGCAGGGAGCAACAGAGTCATAGGCAAACTCTGAGTCGGGTGAACCACGTGTCAGTTCGTGGCCTTATGTGCTCGCCAACTAAGACAACATGGGCACGTCGCTCCACATTAAAGGCGGCATGATGGAGGCTCTTCGTCTTTCATGCCCGATCTGAGCCGTTGGCTAGAGATCGTGTTTTAAACCGTCAGATCTCAACCGCTCACACGGGATTCCGAACCGCTTCCCGTTCGTTATATAGTCTTCCTTTCTCGTTGGAGAGGCCATAGTGTTCATCGTTTCCCTTGCATTCAGGATGGCGCCGCGAACCAAGGTACCCGTCTCAAAGAAAAGGGGGAGGAACGTCCCTTCCTCTGCTGCCACTGGGACCGCCTCTGCTGGCGGGACCAAAGGTGCTGCTAGAGGTATTAGTATTTCTAAACCTCTTGGCCAGTTAAAAGACGCATGAACGCGATGAGTTCACGATTTTGATCTCTTTTGTGATCTCTAGATGGGACTCCGAACATGGAGGGGCCGGGGCCTGAGCCCGAACCCACGGCCGTACCCGCTTCGTGGTTTGTCCATCAGCCAGGAGTAAAGTCTCACCCAGAAATTTCTTCGGTCGTCGCACCTGACCGCGGCTAGGGGTCTAATCCCTCAGACTCCGTTAGTCTGCAGACTCATGTCCGAGGATTGGAGAATGTCGTAAAGCAGGTGATTTCCCTCATCGACCAAGGCTGTGGTATTTATGCAAATCTGAAGTAGTCTCTCTCAGACCGTGTGGTTGACATCCGGTGTTTGGGTGACTACAAACTTGCTATACACTTTTCGATGTCAACGTCACTCAGGGGAATGACGGTGTAGAGATAATCGAATCATTCAGGGATGTAGGAGTGTGACAATTAATTGTTGTAGGAGCCGTCGCATAGTGGGCTACTACCCATCGATCGTTCTAAACAAATATTAGAGCGATTGGGATAGGTCGGGTTGTTTAGGGACGTATGAGTATGACGATCGACCGGGGTAGCAACACATCACATGGTAGGTTACTACTTGGGTAATGTCATTCGTAGGAGTGACGGGGCCAGCTATCAGAGGTGATCATTAACATGATAGAATCTCGTTACGATCAGAATAACTATGAGGACCTATCATCCTATAGGAGAGGATTGATAAGTTGATATCGTCAAAGGTGTAGATGTTAACATGACGGGATCGCTTGTTGTGATTTGAGCAACTCTGTGGGCTTATCATCCTATTGGAGAGGATTAGTAGGTCAATTTTGTCAGAGGTAATGATTAACATAACGGTGAGAATTTGTCCCATCGTCCTATTAGAGAGGATTGACAGGGGAAATTTGGAGGAGACTATTAGAGGTGAATAGTTAACTTGATAGTTGGTTTTGGTCATAACTGTAAGATGGTTTGACCGAGTGGGGGTTTGGGTTATCCCTAGGAATATTACATGTAGTATCCTCTGGGGGTTTCCCATAAGAAACGTCTCATACTCGTGTATATGTTGGAGTATATGAGGTAGGAACAATTTAGCCTCATGTACCTGTTAGAGGATAAGAGAGCAGTTTAGACTCGTATAACAGTAGGAGTTGAAAGGAGTTAATGAAGGACTAAGGGTAGTACTTCTTCAGGAATTTGCTGTTGATAGGCATCATGATCTTATCCCCATTTGGTTTGACGAGGCGATAAGCTCCATTCGAATAGACTGTCTCTATCACGAACAGTCCTTCACATTTGGGTTGGAATTTGCCCTTCTTCTTGGAGTTAAGAATCATTGGTCGTCGAACAGTGAGGACCAACTCTCCTTCCTTGAAGGATCGGTGTTTGACTTTCTAGTCGAAAGCTTTGGCCATTCGGGCTTGGTAGAACTCAATGTGCTATTGAGCTTCAAGTTGCTTCTCGTCCAGTGCTTCGAGTTCCGCAAGACGCCGCTGATGATTATCCTCTATCGTCATTCCTACTGTGAGGGCGACGCGAAGGGACGGAATCTGAATTTCCAAAGGTAACACGGCCTCGCAGCCATATACCAGTGAGTAAGGCGTAGTTCCGATTAGTGTGCGAACCATCGTGCGATACGCCCATAAACTTTCGCCAAGCTTCTCATTCTAATCGCGCTTGCTATTGGAGGTAAGCTAAGTCAAGATCTTGATGATCGTTTTGTTGAAGGCCTCAGGTAAATCATTTGCTGAGGGATTATAAGCCATGGAGGAAAGGTTCTACATTCTGAACTTGTCACAAAACCGGGTGAATGCGTGACTAACGAACTATATGTCGTTGTCATGAATGATACGCCTAGGGATGTCGTATCGGTATATGACATGATGCTTGATGAATCTAATCACGTCATTGGTCTTAACCTCCCTTAGTGGGACAGTTTCAACCCATTTGGAGAAATAGTAGGTGATCGCAAAGATTAAGCAGTGACCCCTTGTTGATGGTGGGGATATCGGTCCGATGATATCCATTCCCCACGCCTCGAACGACCATGAAGCTGCTGTCGGATGCAAGTCTTCGGGCGGTCGGTGCATATAATTGGCATGGATTTGACACGTGTGGCAACGTTTGGCGTAAGCGATTGCATCACTGACCATTTCGGGCCAATAGTAGCCTATCCTCCGTACACGATCCTAGAGCTTAGGTACGGATTGGTGAGCCCCACAAGTGTCGTCATGGGCTTTGCATAAAACTTCTTGGTATTTTGTCTTTGAAATATATCGAAGCAGTATACCATCATACGACCTACGATACAAGGCTTTTGAGATTGAGTCATAGTAGAACCTTACGGCGCGTATGTAGATTAGGAATGCTCCATGGCCTGTATGTAGATTAGGAATGGTTTTCGTGAGATTGGAGCCGCCAAGACAGGTGGGTTCGAGAGATAAGCTTTAATCTCCTCGAACGCTCGTTGGCAGGGCTCGTTCCATACAAAGGAGACGCCTTTTTTCATCAGTTTGGAGTAGGGTTGGCACTTACCCGAAAAGTTTGAGATGAAACTTTGGATGTAAGCCAACTGTCCCTGGAGGCCCCTTAATTCCTTGAGGTTCCGGGGTGGTTGAAGCTCTTGGATAGCTCGTACCTTATCGGGGTCGATGCGAATTCCCTTCGTCATGACGACGAATCCAAGGAATTTTTCGCTAGACATTCCTAAGAATGATTTCATTGGATAATCTTGAGCTGATGAGATCGCATAAGTTTGAACATCACTCTTAGGTCTTGGAGGTGGTTGTCTTTGCTACGACTTTTTACGATCAGATCGTCCACATAGCATTCGACTGTTTTCTATAGATATTCCCAAAAAATTATGCTCATGGCATGCTGATAGGTTGCGCCGGTGTTTTTGAGTCCGAAAGGTATAACCATGTAGCAGTACACCCCCATCGGAGTTCAGAATGAGGTGTGTTTCTCATCATCAGGGTGCATCTTGATTTGATTATAACCTGAGAATCCATCCATAAAGGATATTCTCTCAAACCCGCACGTGTTATCAATGATGATATCCGTGATGGGCAGAGCAAACTTGTCCTTTGGACAGGCTGCGTTGAGGTTTCTGAAGTCGATGCAGATACAGATCTTGCTATTCTTTTTTAGGACCGGAACAATGTTGACTACCCAGTCAGGGTGTTGTTCCTCTCTGATGAAGCCGGATTCGATTATCTTCTTCACTTCGGCTTTGATCGCCTCCATGATTTTTGGATGAAACCATCTTTGCTGCTGTTTGACAGGTTTGGCATCTGAGCTAATGTTGAGGTGATGCATGGCGATCTGAGGATCAAGGCCGGGCATGTCCTCATAATTCCATGCGAAGATATCGATATATTCCCATATGAGGGATATAAGATCTTCCTTTTCTTGAGGAGGTAAGCTACCACTGATAAATATGGGCTTGGGGTTAGCCTCATCGCCCATGTTTATCTGGAGGATTTCATCGTCGGTGGGCGGTTCGCG
>NC_033794.1:82041638-82065073 GCF_001876935.1 Asparagus officinalis | reverse complement strand
GAGGCTTGGGTGGACCACGCAAGGAGGGTGGCTGCTGCTAAAGCGGAGCTTGCATTCTTCAGCTTGCTTGATTAGGTTCTTATGGTTGGGGGTAGTGTTAAGGCATTTCATTTCATTTTGTTTACAGTGTGACGTTACGACTCCTCTGATTGTGGGGTTCTAACTTTGTTCAAATGTATTGTCCTAGAACTGGTTGATGGATGAAATTATGCTTTCTTGGTTTCCAAATGTGTTTGTTGCATATAATCCCCCTCGTTAATGTTACCTCTTATTACCCAGCACTCGTATTTTTCTGTGAGTTTTCCGTAGACATGCTTGGACCGTCTAACTGGCTTGAATCGAATTGATTCAAACCACAGATGGGCTTAAAATAAGCGAGTTCAAGCCGTAGGTGAACCCCAATCGCAGGGTGAGTTCAGGCCATAGGCGAACTCAAATTGTAGGGTAAGTTCAAGCCATAGGTGAACTCTAATTGCAGGGAGCAACAGAGTCATAGGCAAACTCTGAGTCGGGTGAACCACGTGTCAGTTCGTGGCCTTATGTGCTCGCCAACTAAGACAACATGGGCACGTCGCTCCACATTAAAGGCGGCATGATGGAGGCTCTTCGTCTTTCATGCCCGATCTGAGCCGTTGGCTAGAGATCGTGTTTTAAACCGTCAGATCTCAACCGCTCACACGGGATTCCGAACCGCTTCCCGTTCGTTATATAGTCTTCCTTTCTCGTTGGAGAGGCCATAGTGTTCATCGTTTCCCTTGCATTCAGGATGGCGCCGCGAACCAAGGTACCCGTCTCAAAGAAAAGGGGGAGGAACGTCCCTTCCTCTGCTGCCACTGGGACCGCCTCTGCTGGCGGGACCAAAGGTGCTGCTAGAGGTATTAGTATTTCTAAACCTCTTGGCCAGTTAAAAGACGCATGAACGCGATGAGTTCACGATTTTGATCTCTTTTGTGATCTCTAGATGGGACTCCGAACATGGAGGGGCCGGGGCCTGAGCCCGAACCCACGGCCGTACCCGCTTCGTGGTTTGTCCATCAGCCAGGAGTAAAGTCTCACCCAGAAATTTCTTCGGTCGTCGCACCTGACCGCGGCTAGGGGTCTAATCCCTCAGACTCCGTTAGTCTGCAGACTCATGTCCGAGGATTGGAGAATGTCGTAAAGCAGGTGATTTCCCTCATCGACCAAGGCTGTGGTATTTATGCAAATCTGAAGTAGTCTCTCTCAGACCGTGTGGTTGACATCCGGTGTTTGGGTGACTACAAACTTGCTATACACTTTTCGATGTCAACGTCACTCAGGGGAATGACGGTGTAGAGATAATCGAATCATTCAGGGATGTAGGAGTGTGACAATTAATTGTTGTAGGAGCCGTCGCATAGTGGGCTACTACCCATCGATCGTTCTAAACAAATATTAGAGCGATTGGGATAGGTCGGGTTGTTTAGGGACGTATGAGTATGACGATCGACCGGGGTAGCAACACATCACATGGTAGGTTACTACTTGGGTAATGTCATTCGTAGGAGTGACGGGGCCAGCTATCAGAGGTGATCATTAACATGATAGAATCTCGTTACGATCAGAATAACTATGAGGACCTATCATCCTATAGGAGAGGATTGATAAGTTGATATCGTCAAAGGTGTAGATGTTAACATGACGGGATCGCTTGTTGTGATTTGAGCAACTCTGTGGGCTTATCATCCTATTGGAGAGGATTAGTAGGTCAATTTTGTCAGAGGTAATGATTAACATAACGGTGAGAATTTGTCCCATCGTCCTATTAGAGAGGATTGACAGGGGAAATTTGGAGGAGACTATTAGAGGTGAATAGTTAACTTGATAGTTGGTTTTGGTCATAACTGTAAGATGGTTTGACCGAGTGGGGGTTTGGGTTATCCCTAGGAATATTACATGTAGTATCCTCTGGGGGTTTCCCATAAGAAACGTCTCATACTCGTGTATATGTTGGAGTATATGAGGTAGGAACAATTTAGCCTCATGTACCTGTTAGAGGATAAGAGAGCAGTTTAGACTCGTATAACAGTAGGAGTTGAAAGGAGTTAATGAAGGACTAAGGGTAGTACTTCTTCAGGAATTTGCTGTTGATAGGCATCATGATCTTATCCCCATTTGGTTTGACGAGGCGATAAGCTCCATTCGAATAGACTGTCTCTATCACGAACAGTCCTTCACATTTGGGTTGGAATTTGCCCTTCTTCTTGGAGTTAAGAATCATTGGTCGTCGAACAGTGAGGACCAACTCTCCTTCCTTGAAGGATCGGTGTTTGACTTTCTAGTCGAAAGCTTTGGCCATTCGGGCTTGGTAGAACTCAATGTGCTATTGAGCTTCAAGTTGCTTCTCGTCCAGTGCTTCGAGTTCCGCAAGACGCCGCTGATGATTATCCTCTATCGTCATTCCTACTGTGAGGGCGACGCGAAGGGACGGAATCTGAATTTCCAAAGGTAACACGGCCTCGCAGCCATATACCAGTGAGTAAGGCGTAGTTCCGATTAGTGTGCGAACCATCGTGCGATACGCCCATAAACTTTCGCCAAGCTTCTCATTCTAATCGCGCTTGCTATTGGAGGTAAGCTAAGTCAAGATCTTGATGATCGTTTTGTTGAAGGCCTCAGGTAAATCATTTGCTGAGGGATTATAAGCCATGGAGGAAAGGTTCTACATTCTGAACTTGTCACAAAACCGGGTGAATGCGTGACTAACGAACTATATGTCGTTGTCATGAATGATACGCCTAGGGATGTCGTATCGGTATATGACATGATGCTTGATGAATCTAATCACGTCATTGGTCTTAACCTCCCTTAGTGGGACAGTTTCAACCCATTTGGAGAAATAGTAGGTGATCGCAAAGATTAAGCAGTGACCCCTTGTTGATGGTGGGGATATCGGTCCGATGATATCCATTCCCCACGCCTCGAACGACCATGAAGCTGCTGTCGGATGCAAGTCTTCGGGCGGTCGGTGCATATAATTGGCATGGATTTGACACGTGTGGCAACGTTTGGCGTAAGCGATTGCATCACTGACCATTTCGGGCCAATAGTAGCCTATCCTCCGTACACGATCCTAGAGCTTAGGTACGGATTGGTGAGCCCCACAAGTGTCGTCATGGGCTTTGCATAAAACTTCTTGGTATTTTGTCTTTGAAATATATCGAAGCAGTATACCATCATACGACCTACGATACAAGGCTTTTGAGATTGAGTCATAGTAGAACCTTACGGCGCGTATGTAGATTAGGAATGCTCCATGGCCTGTATGTAGATTAGGAATGGTTTTCGTGAGATTGGAGCCGCCAAGACAGGTGGGTTCGAGAGATAAGCTTTAATCTCCTCGAACGCTCGTTGGCAGGGCTCGTTCCATACAAAGGAGACGCCTTTTTTCATCAGTTTGGAGTAGGGTTGGCACTTACCCGAAAAGTTTGAGATGAAACTTTGGATGTAAGCCAACTGTCCCTGGAGGCCCCTTAATTCCTTGAGGTTCCGGGGTGGTTGAAGCTCTTGGATAGCTCGTACCTTATCGGGGTCGATGCGAATTCCCTTCGTCATGACGACGAATCCAAGGAATTTTTCGCTAGACATTCCTAAGAATGATTTCATTGGATAATCTTGAGCTGATGAGATCGCATAAGTTTGAACATCACTCTTAGGTCTTGGAGGTGGTTGTCTTTGCTACGACTTTTTACGATCAGATCGTCCACATAGCATTCGACTGTTTTCTATAGATATTCCCAAAAAATTATGCTCATGGCATGCTGATAGGTTGCGCCGGTGTTTTTGAGTCCGAAAGGTATAACCATGTAGCAGTACACCCCCATCGGAGTTCAGAATGAGGTGTGTTTCTCATCATCAGGGTGCATCTTGATTTGATTATAACCTGAGAATCCATCCATAAAGGATATTCTCTCAAACCCGCACGTGTTATCAATGATGATATCCGTGATGGGCAGAGCAAACTTGTCCTTTGGACAGGCTGCGTTGAGGTTTCTGAAGTCGATGCAGATACAGATCTTGCTATTCTTTTTTAGGACCGGAACAATGTTGACTACCCAGTCAGGGTGTTGTTCCTCTCTGATGAAGCCGGATTCGATTATCTTCTTCACTTCGGCTTTGATCGCCTCCATGATTTTTGGATGAAACCATCTTTGCTGCTGTTTGACAGGTTTGGCATCTGAGCTAATGTTGAGGTGATGCATGGCGATCTGAGGATCAAGGCCGGGCATGTCCTCATAATTCCATGCGAAGATATCGATATATTCCCATATGAGGGATATAAGATCTTCCTTTTCTTGAGGAGGTAAGCTACCACTGATAAATATGGGCTTGGGGTTAGCCTCATCGCCCATGTTTATCCAGAGAATTTCATCCTCGGTGGGTGGCTCGCGCTGCTCGAAGCGACTGTTCCACTGAACACTGATATGGTGGTCCCATGCTTCATCATAAAGCGGGACCGGTTCATCCTCTGCCATTTTGGCGGAATCAGTCACAGTCATGTTGACTATGAGATCTTTGAACAAGTCTCCTACACTAACATCTGAGTCCCATGCCGAGGATGTTGATGATTGATCATCTGAATGGGAGTCATCGGAGTCTTTGCTGAAGTTGCAGAACAACTCTGATGAGGAGGAGGTGTAACGCAAGCCTCTTCGAGTCTTGCTAAAGTAGTTTGAGGGCCTTCCTTTAGGCACGTAGGTAGATCGAACGATCGTCTTCCATCCTTTGTCGTAGTTCAGACCCTCTTGACGAGTGAAGTCATAGCCCATGTCCCTCATCATGCGCTTCGCCGTTTGACTATATTGCGAAAATAGGGGGCGGGATCCTCTTCTTCGGATTCATCCCATAACGTGTGCAAGGAATGGTCGATTCTTCCAAAGATAATATCCTTCTGGTAATTATTCTGGGCAGGCATGATGAACACAGCCTGCGACGACTCGATCATCTGTCTTCTTGTAACATACGATGAACACACAGACAAGTGTAAGGAAGAGTTGTACAATCCTGAAATTGAATCATCGGACCTGTCATCATCAGATTTTGGATAAGACGACAAGTAAACAAAGTCAAACTTTTCATTCAAGATAATCTCTTCCGCCTGATCGGCGTTGGTTACATCATGGCTTTCGTAGCCGATTACAATTGGTTCAAAATCGTTCAGGATAAGGCTGTCGCCGTATTCGGGTTCGTTATCTGCTTCACTGTCGCTCTCGAGTTCCTCGATCGGTGGTTCATCGAGGTCTTGGTAGAGTAGGGAATCCGTGAAGTAGTTCTCGACTCCCTTGAAGGGTTATTTATCGGCAACCACCATTTTTACCCGATCGTAGTCGTCCGCGTACTTTAGGCATTGATGTAGCTTGTAAGGGACTATGCGGTTGTTGTGGATCCATGACCGTCCTAATAGCACATTGTAGGAAGGTTCAACATCGATGACGTAACAAGTCACCTCCGTCTTCATGTCGCCTATACGACACTTTAGATGTATCTTTCCAAGCGGTCGGGTCCCTGTGGCGTTAAAGCCAAAGATGGTCGTGGTCGTCGCGGACAAACGCCTCTGAGGTACCCCCATGTGCTTGATAAGATTCAGGGGGATAATGCTCAGTGCGGATCCTGGGTCAAATTGGATCCGATCTACTTTGGAGGAACTGATGTACCCTGTGAAGTATAAGGGTCGATCATGGGACGTGCTTTTGATCAGCATGTCTTCGGGGTTGAATGTGATACAGGGACCCGTTGTTCAGTGGCCTGACAACATTGTAAACATTTCCTTCCCGTTTCTTCCTCCCTAGTAGGTGAGAAGTGTGTGGCGAAAGCTTTCAAGTCGGCTAGCGCCTCTTGTAGAGCTTCTCGAGTAGATCTGGACAATCGCAGGAGTTCATACATGGTGATTGTGGCAGGAATGTTTTTCAACTGTGCGAGCATGTTGAATCGAAAGGGTTGACTACTCGAGCTTGGTCCTTCGGGATTTGGACGGGCTATTGCATTTGGCCCCGTGGAGGGACCTGACGAGTCCTCTGTCCTTGAAGGGTAGCTCTTGGCGAATTCCCTTCCCGCTCTAGTGGCCAAAGCGACAGCCTCTTCGTCAAAGTCGGTGAGGTCTGTTACCCCTGCTTTGTCTTCCTCTAGGATAGCGGAGA
Organism: Asparagus officinalis; assembly: GCF_001876935.1. Taxonomy (NCBI): domain Eukaryota; kingdom Viridiplantae; phylum Streptophyta; class Magnoliopsida; order Asparagales; family Asparagaceae; genus Asparagus; species Asparagus officinalis. The sequence goes on along the minus strand of NC_033794.1, from coordinate 82,058,918 downwards.
TGGCATTGCAGGGCTTACCTTTGGTCTTCCTTGAAGACTTTGAAACCCACTGCTCATCACTGAGAAGGTCTGGGTGGACCCACATCACCTGTCCTGATGGCAAAATCTGCGATACTAAGCCTTTTCCCCGTTGATTGTAAGGATCCTCATTAGTAATCTTTAGCATCGCTTTGGGGATAGGAACCAACCCCGCCGGCACCTGAATTTCCAAGAGGTCTGTTTCGAAACTCAAGGTGATCATGTTCGTGGTCACCTTCTTTTACACTTTCTCCTTTTTTAGGACCCCTGCATCGTAGAGGTCTTATAGCTTATCTTTGAGGATATAGCATTTGGAGGTGTGGTGGCCGAGGAATCTATAGTATGCACAGTAGCTCGGGTTGCCGGTCTTATTCACCTCTTCAGGCTTGGTGACTTTCGGTAACTTAATCATGTTGCTCTTTAAGAAGAGTGTCGAAGGTTGCTACTACTTGGTCCTCCTTGAAGTCGTATTGCCTGGGAGGGCGCTGCTCGAATGGCTTAGGCTTCGGCCTTTGGGCTGGTTTGGGTGCCGTAGTGGAGTCAACCACCATGATCTCCTTTCCTCTTGATCGAGGAGAATTCTTGGGTGCGTTCGGTTCTGCAGCTCCCTTTTTGGGGTGAGGCTTCTCAGCCTCCAGCCTTTTGATCATATTCTCAACTTGCTCACCCTGGCGAACGAGTTTCTTCTAGGTTCGGGTTTCTACCATGCCAACCTTGGACATAATGTGGATCGAAAGATTATTGCGGCACATCTCGATCAGTGTGGCTTCGGAAACTTGGTCTCAACAATGAACTGACCGATTCCTGAACCTCTTTACGAAGTCGTTGACCGACTCTGACTTCTTTTGCTTTTCAGCGAGGAGGGTAGCCATCGACACCTCTGTGTCATCATCAAAGAAGTGGGCCAGGAAGAGTCTTTCCATGTCGGCCCATGATGTAATAGAGCTTGGTTCTAACTTGCGGAACCATTCGAATGCTACTCCTTTGAGGGTGCCGATGAACAACCGAGTGAGTATGGCGTTGTTTCCTGTGAGGAATATAGTTTGAGACATGAAGTAGTAGATGTGCTATGAGGGAGAACCCTTGCCATCAAATTGTACCAAACTGATAGGATCGAACTTTCCTGGGTAGGGGACTATTTCCCACTCGATAGGGTATGGACTGTGTCCCTGCCGACGACTTTGAAAAGTGATCCGAATGGGGATCAGTGTTATCTTCTAGTTCAGTCGTCTAATTAGGAGTGGGTCCCCATTCCCTGTCTCCTGCTGGCTTCCGCGGAGTGCGGGTGGCCCTTTTCTTCTTTTTCTTCTTGTTTAGAAGTTGTTCCAATATATCCTTTATGGATTCAATGGCAGCTTGGTGTTCTTCAAACTTTTTGGGAATTGTTTGATCCTCCACGGTTTCCACCATGTGTACCCTCACTAATATGTCTTGAATCGAGTGCGAGGTCTGAGATGTGGCTGCCTACTAAGCAAACCTCATCTTCGCCACTCGAAGGAGACACTAAGAGTGCATAATCCAGCGGTTGGGTCGCCCCTGTACGAGTACAGGTACGTAAGAATATACCATCGTGCTCACGCTGCACGAGCGGGTTGTTAGGCCCCATGAAAGAATCCTAGTTTGGGGAATCCAGGAGCACAGTTTTACCCTTTCTCATCATGTTAACTATAGCAGCCGGGAGCTCCAAATCGTCAACGACGCACCTCGTTTGGCGGTTATGCCTTCGACGGGAAGATTTCGGCCTGGGAGCCTATGGAGTAAGCCTCTCGAACACCGAAGGTCTCGTCGTTCCCACACATCGGCAGTCAGTGATTACCGATTGGATAAGCCTTTCGCAGTGACACTGAGGATTCGCCTCACGGATGGTGTGCTTGCAGGCTAGATGATCCCGGAGATCTCCCGCAGGTCACTGGTGGCTACCCCCAGGATCAGAGGGCTATGCATGTGATTGCATGGGAGAGTTTTGAATGAACTCCCTTGAGTGCACTGGGTGGAACGGTTAAATGTTGAAGTCGGGCTTGACGAGTTTCAACCGTTCGTGCATTCAGGCGGGCTTGATGGATTTCACCTACCGCTTCACCAAGTCTGGTTCACATGCAAAGTCTGTCCGTCAGGCGGACCTGATGGGGTTCGTCTTTCTTCTCTGGCTCGCTTGTTCGAACAAGCTCACCTGATTTGGGAAGTTTACTTGAATCAGGAGTATGACCCGAGAAACGAAGCCCACCTAGCTTGGTGGGTTCGTCCATCCTGGTTGGTTCGCATGGGTGGCCAGGTTTTCCAGAGGTACCAGGCTCGCCGAAACGAGAAGTGTTATGATCAAAGTGAAGCTCGCCCGAGCGCGAGGGATCGCCAGATTTGATGAGTCCATCAGCATTGGGAGGGTTGTATCTCCGCTTGGCATTCTTTAGGCCTGAGTAGTAATTCAGACCGTCATAAGAGGTAAGGGCCTGGGCCTCTTGCCGGGCGAGAGCCTGTCGTCGCCATTGGTGGGCTCTCCTAAAGAGAGGGGCGTCTGCGCGAACTATAACGGCATGGTCCGCGCCGAGGCGAACAACTGTCTCTTCCGAAGAAGGGGCCTGTGAGGGTCGTTTGGTGACCCATCTGGCGACCTTTCGCCCTGTATTCTTGGCCTTCCACTCGGCCTTGATTGGTTTGGGGGAGATAGGACTCCCTGCCATGACTAAGATAGTGTCCTCAGGCATGGAGGCCTCGACCACTTGGGGTCGGACCCTACACACAAATCTGTGGCGTTTGCGGGATGCACTGCTATTAGAGGAGAAGGAAAAAAAGTACTCTTCGTACTTGGTCTGGTCGAACTCGATTAAAAGGGACTCCACGGTCGTCTCGACAGCAACCTTGTCGAACTACGCTACCACCATTTCGATTGAGGAAACAGTTTCTCCCACTATGGTCACCATCTTCTGTAGGTGTAAAAATTAATTTCCCAAAGTGAGGATTTAGTGTATTGATAAGAATAGCTTGTTACAAACTAATGAATCAAAGTTACAACAGAAGCGGAGGGAATGCCCTCCTTGTTTAACGTGGAGTCTTTGGTAGCGATAGGACGCCTCGCTCAGTTCTCGCAACGAGTTTGCTTCCCTTCGACGATCCGATCAAGGTTGCATGTGAGCTTTAGTACGTAGTAGAAGCTCGTGTTGATCAAGTTTGGACCTCCAAGCTTAATGGTGATCAAGGCTGAAAGCTAGAGGAGATGCTACAGTGTAAGATTAATGCAAAGAGCCAGTCGTCAACTCCGCCGGGAGTTGAGAGCTAATGGTCTAGCTAACTAATTAAATCAATCAATTAACTACAAACCTCTTTCCTGTACCCAGGAGAGGCCCTTAAATAGGAGAGAGATGACGTGGTCGCTCCCTTGAATCATGGAATGTGACCATCTACTGTTAAGAGATGTCATGCCTCTTATTGTACTGTGGGTGACTGTTTGAGAGGTTCAGAGCACTGTACTCCTCTTCACGTCGCGGGAGATGGGAAAACCCATCCTTGTACGTGATATTGCAGCCGCCTAGTACTGAGGCGAATTTGTTGGTCGCCTAGCGGATTGCCTGTTTATGCAGGCAAGTTCAGCGATCGCGTTATCCTGACTCGTGCTGGCGAGTTAATTACACGGGTGAGTTTCTTTCATCTGGCGAAATCAACTTTTTAGGAGACAAGACTCGGGCAGGCGAGTCAAGTGTACAGGCGAGTTTTTAGGTTCTTCTGCAGTCAAGGCAATTTTTATAGCCTACACTTAGCTCATTAAGTATAGAAATACTACTTGGGCTTAATTACTCAGTCAACTTAGGCTTTATAAAATAGAATCACCTAGAATTCAAGAGTTCTTTTTTGTGCCCATTTTTCGCACTCTTCTTTTGCAAAGTTAGTTTTTATGTGTGTGTGTGTGTGTGTGTCTATATATATATATATATATATATATATATATATATAAGAATACTGTGGGTACGCTGGCAGCTCACGTTTTTTGTGCGCTGCAGGGAGTTTTTTGAAAAATTTCCCCGTCTCTTCCGCCACAAAAGCAATCTCGTGACCCAAAAAAAATCGATGGATCTCAAATCTCCTCAGCCCCAAATCGCTCTCTCCCAGCTCTCTCCCCAGCGATTATCCCCTCTCCCCCCTTCAATCCCTCAGCTCTCACCCAGCGATTAACCCATCTCCCCCTTCAATCCCTCTCCCCCCTTCCCCCGATTCGACCACGAAACCGCCGACCAAGAGAGGCGGACAGCTCCTTCGACCACGAGATTTGCCGCTCTCCCAGCGATTAACCCATCTCCCCCCTTCAATCCCTCTCCCCCCTTCCCCCGTTTCGACCACGAAACCGCCGACCACAAGATCTGGACAGCTACTTCGACCACGAGATCTGGACAGCTCCTCTCGACTCCTCCGACACGAGCACCGACCACTCTCTTTGAATCGGTTCTCAGGTGAAATCCCCGTTCTTTGATTGCCTATTTTTGCTAATTTAGCTTTTTTACCTCCAAAATGATCATATAACAGTCATAGGTTATTAATTTAGCATAAAAGTTTGGATTTGTGGGTCTTGCTTAGTTTGTGAACTTATTAATTTGTTACCAAATGAAAATTTAAAAAAAAATAGGTCGTGATCTCGCTGATAGTTATATGATCGATTAAAAAGAAAACAATTTGAAGCTAGCTAGCTACAGTTAACCATTTGTAGCCTCTCGATCTGTAAATTAATATTAATTATTGCTATCAACTCACAATCTAACTGACCTTGTTAAAGTTGGCATTACTTTGTATACGGTTATTCCAACTTTCACTAGTTTGAAGTAGCATCAACTTTTAGCAGATAAACGGTTCTTAATCAAATTTAAAATTTGTCAATGGTTCTCTCAATTAATTGGTCGGATACATAATTAATGAGGGGTATCTTTGAAAAAATGTACAAAATTGGAACAAAGTGAAAAGTGTAGAAACAGGGTTTATTTACAAGCTTTGATGCTAGTTATATCATCTCATTCCTTGCTTTACATTGAAATTTATTTTCTTCTTTAGGGGCTTGGAATGGAGGAAACAAATTCAAATAGTGTAGAGTTCGGAATGGGAGAATCAAGCGTTATTGGAAGTAAAACTGCGGTCAATACTGTAAATGCTCCTAAACCACTACTAGGAATGAAGTTTAATAGTCATGAAGAAGCTTATAACTATTATAACTCTTATGCATTGTTGATGGGTTTTGGAATAAGGAAGAGTACTGTGAATTACTCTCGCAAGACTAGAGAAGTGGTAGACAGAAAGTTTGTTTATGATAAGGAGGGCTATAAACCTAATAGTGGCAAGATAGAGATCCCTCTTCGGCGAGAAACCCGAGTGGGATGTAAGGCAATGATGCGAGTTAAATTATTAGAGGACAAATCGTGGGAGATCACGGGGTTTGTTGAAGAACATACAAATCATGTGTTGAGTAGTCCAGGCAAAGCAAAAATGCACAGATCACATCAACAATTCTATAAGACTCAAAGATGTAAAAAACTTATTGATAGTCTGCGAGAAGAAGGTATGCCTCCTTCCACTATTTCTCACGTTATCAATGCAACCAATGGAAGAGACGGTGAATTTGTGACATCACAACAGTGCATTGATCATATCAGAACCCAAAGAGTCAACAATATTGGTCATGAATGCATATCTATCATTCGACATTTTCAGAGTATGACAGCAAATGTCCAGAATTTTATTTTGCAATAGAAGTAGACAGTAGTGGACAAATGAGGAGTGTTTTCTGGGCCGACGGAAGATCAAGAGCATCTTATTTGCAATTCAGTGATGTTATTGTGTTTGATGTGACATACATAACTAATAAGTTCGGTCTTCCATTTGCTCCATTTACAGGTGTAAATCACCATAGGCAGTCCACTTTACTTGGTTGTGCATTATTAGCCGATGAACAGGAAGATACCTTTGTTTGGTTATTTGAAGAATGGCTGAAATGCATGCACGGCATTGAACCAGGTGCTATTATAACAGATCAGGATAGAGCAATGTGTAATGCTATTCACTCAGTGTTTCCAACGACAAGACATCGTTATTGCTATTGGCACATGCAAAAGCATATTATTGATCATTTGCCTACTTTGGTATCTCGTTATGGTGAACAGTTTCAAAGGTATTGGGGCTTGTGGTGCAATAGTTCTTCAATTGAACAATGTGAAGGATATTGGGTTGAGATGAAAGAGACGTTTGATATAAATGAAGAAGGGGAGGGATGGTTGCAAACAGTTTACAAATGCAGAGAACACTGGGTGCCGTGTTATCTGAAGGACACTTTTTTTGCTGGAATGAGATCGAGCCAAAGGAGTGAAAGTATTAATGCATTTTTTGATGGGTATGTTAACTCACAGACTCAATTACACGAGTTTGTGACACAATATGAAAAAGCAGTAACTCATCGTCGCTTAAGTGAAGCCCATGAAGATTTTAAGAGTCTGAACACAAAGCCGGTCATGCTCCTTGGACATCCAATTGAGGTCCAAGCTGGAGAAATGTATACACACAATATGTTTGATGTGTTTCAAACTGAATTCAAAGGATTTGGTACAGAGTTCTGTGAAGAATTGAGAAAAGATGGGGACATTGTTGAATACAAGGTCTGTAAGTTTACAGATAGAGGAAAATGGGAGGTGGTTACTTATGAACAATCCAGTCAGATGCAGTTCTGTTGCACTTGTGCTTTGTTTGAAACTAATGGTGTTGTATGTAGACATATATTATCGCTAATGATGGCTAGGCAAATGGATTCATTACCCGACCACTACATCCTACACCGTTGGACTATACATGCAAGGCATCGTAACATTAGGGTTGGCAACATCGTATTTGGAAGAAACATCACCAGTTGTGAAGAGAAGATTAATTTATTGAAATCTTGGGCTTTAAGAGCAAAATTCAATAATGTGCTCGAGCTTGCATTTGATTCAGAAGAGAAGTTGCAACAACTTGATGATGTGCTAACAAATTTCATGGAATCACTTGAAGAAGAAGTTGGAGAAACTCAAGATCAAATGATGGATATTCCTCAACCTTCCGCACCCATTTCACATACAATAGAGAACATTCCTCAGATAACAGTTTGTGATCCTGATAGACCTGCAAGGACTAAAGATCATCCACGCAATGCTACTAGAATCCAGTCAGGTTTAGAACAGACACAAGAAAAGAAAGAAAGGAAGAAACGCATATGTAGCAGATGTGGTAAACTCGGGCATTATAGAACTAGCTGTAAAGTTAACTTGCAAAGGTACCATTTTCGTTTCTATTCAGTTTTAGCCCTATATAAGTTTATGAAACTTGATAGCACAAAGTCATATCTCATGATTAATTTGTCATATAATTTGCAGCTAAACATATGCACGGGTGGTGGATGTATTGGTTTGTTCACAAAGTCATATCTCATGATTAATGTACGTATGATTGCTTGCATTTTTGTGTATCAATCTTTAACAACGCTTTATTTACTCTGTTTTTAACTTTTAACAAACAATTTATTTGATTGTGCATGTGTTTCTCTTACAGCGCTACCACTAACACAGGAAAGAGCACAATCAGCTCAGGTTCATCCACAACTCTGCCTTGGCTCCTCAAGCAATCCATGAGCAGAACTGATTCAAGTGATGCGCATTTTGTACAAGACCTCTCATCACTGTCTCGTAGCTGCTGATTGTGTCTTGTAGCTGCTAATGTATTACTACATTTTATGTATTAAGACTGATTGTGTTAAGACTGATTCTGTTTTGTTGATGGGTAACGGTACGTATGATTGCTTGCATTTTGTTGCGCCGTAAGTATCATGCTCATCCATGTCTTTGACATTGGCTACAAATCAGATGATAAGATTTGGATAGAGGTGGTATTGTTTAACTCAAAGGATAATTTCTATGATTTCTTGGATGTTTTACAGCTTATTATTGCTGTGTCATTTTGATTGTCTTGGTTGTATTGTTTAACTCAAACTGATCTTTGATCGCCCAACGTAGATTTCTGTCTTGTTAACTGTTTTGTCTCCTTACATTGTGATTTGAGATTTTAAATAAATTCTCATAGTATGATAGTTATGATTTAGTTTTGTTGTGAGTTGAAGGATGTCTAGTTCATTTGTGTTGCATGTTCAACTTGCAGCCATTTTGGATGCAAGTTCCATGTTGTACTTGAAAATTTTTGAGCACGGAGCTAGTTGAGACAGGTAAATTTAAGTTTCTGCACTATGAGAAGTAAAGAAACAAAATTCTGTCTAAATGATATTCTAGGTGCTTTTAGTGTAATTTGCTGGCAACGGTTGTGATTAGAGTACGCGTCGTGTTTCTATACTTCTATTTAATCATTTCAATGGAACTATCATCTCTGGTGTTGTCATCTAATATCACTTTCTGATTTTAATTTGCCAAGGGGCTTTAAAATTTCAATTCATCGGTACTACATTACTGCTTGCTTTAAATTGATATTTCAAACTTTTCTGCCTTCTGGTGGTTTACTTTAGGTACAAGAGTGCAGCCTCAGAACACATCTGATACAATTAAGACAATATTTGTTGGTGGAGTGATCCAATATCTTTGTGGCTAACAATTAACCATTGCTGGAGATAACTACAGAACCTGCTCAATCTCATGTGTAAATTTGTTCTTACTTCTCACTTCTCTTTGCCTTTTGTTCCACCCTCATCTTTTTCTTCTCTCAGAAGCTGTATTGTTTGCCCCTGTAATTTTCTCTCTCTCTCTCTCTCCCCCAATCACATATATAGTTGAAGAAGTAAGAACAAATTTTTGCACTAACCTATGCATAACAACAACTCAATAACACCAAATACACAATATGTACTTACAAGATACATAAGTTCTCACAATCACACCAGATACATAAGTTCTCACAATCATATAAGTTCTCACAAGATACATAAGTTCTCACAATCTCACAATCACATAAGTTACTCGATACATAAGTTCTCACAATCACATAATTTTTGCAATATAGAAAAAAATAAATACGACAATGATACATACTACAAACACTAATATTGTAAACACTGAACCTAATGCAAAAGCATAGATAGGGGAAATAGTAGTTCTTGAGCTCGATGCAGAATCAGGGGTCGGGACATAAAAAGGTGTTTGGACATGCCTTGAGTTGGATGCTGAATCACAAGCGATGCTGTGTTTATCTCATTCAACCAAAGCCTCTTCGTACATTGCATACCCTTTATATGCGGCATTTGGGTATTTATCAACTTGCTTTTTACAGTCCTCCCAATTATTAAAAATTCTACATCGTCGACCTTTCTTCACAATGTAAAAACTCTTTCTTGCCATGGACCGCCTAAAAAATTGTGGTTTAAAAAGAAATCACAGTAAAAACTCTCTTAATTTCTTTGTTGTAGTGGCAGATTCAATTAACTTCTCTTTCACTCGCTCAAACACAAATTGTAAAAATCACACTTTACATTAATAATTTACATAGAGTAACAATAAGTTGTGCATAACTAAATGAGATCAAATGAAACCTATGATTATCAGCTTCTAGAATAATTGACCTGAGATTTTTCATTTGTTTTAACCATATCACCATCTGAGACAATGTGGTCAGAGGTATCTGTGAAGCCACAAGACGAAGTATCTTCTTGTTTGAACGTAAGTGCTGAAATCAGCTCCCCAAGAATGGAAGCAGTGCATCTCTCTTCAGAAGCATTTCCAGGTAGAAATTCATCGCAATCCAGAGAATTAATAAAGTACTTATTTAACTCTTCAATTTAACTCTTCAATGTTTCTGTTGATACCTATGACTGTAATATAATCATTTTGGAAGCAGTGCATCTCTCTTAAATTTTTATTTGGTAACAAATTAATAAGTTCACAAACTAAGCAAGACCCACAAATCCAAACTTTTATGCTAAATTAATAACCTATGACTGTTATATGATCATTTTGGAGGTAAAAAAAAGCTAAATTAGCAAAAATAGGCAATCAAAGAACGGGGATTTCACCTGAGAACCGATTCAAAGAGAGTGGTCGGTGCTCGCGTCGGAGGAGTCGAGAGGAGCTGTCCAGATCTCGTGGTCGAAGTAGCTGTCCAGATCTCGTGGTCGGCGGTTTCGTGGTCGAATTGGGGGAAGGGGGAGAGGGATGAAGTGGTTTCATAAAAAGGGCGAGAGATGGTTAATCGCTGAGACTGAGCGCAAATCTGCGTGTCGAAGGAGCTGTTCCGCCCTCTCTTGGTCACGGTTCGTGGTTCTGAATCGGGGGGAAGGGTTGAGGATTTTGAAGGGGGGTTAGTTAATCGCTGATAAGAACTAGAGAGTGAGAGTCGAGGATTTGAAGGGTGAGAGAGGGCGGGATAAATCGGGGATGGGGAGGAGAGCTGTAGAAGTAGAGAGCATTTGGAAGCTTGAGAGATTTAGAGGAATCATTCTGGATTTTTGAGCTACCTGAGATTTGCTTTTGTGGTCCGAAAGAGATCGGCTAATGGAATTTTCAAATAAAACGTCCCGTGCCAGGGCACCAAAAAAGTGAGGCTGCCAGTCGCTACGACCACAGTATTTCTTCTCTCTCTCTCTCTCGTCTCCTCTCTCTCTCTCTCTACTCTCATCCTATATATATATATACTTATATATATATATATATTACTCACTATAGATATAATATTAAGCATAATATACATATATAGAAAGAGAGAGAGAGATGGGTACGGCTTGGTACCAAGCCACAAAATTTAGCTTGCGTTAGTGGATGTGTCACACCTCATCCACTCATTATCCATCTGAATGTGGTCGCATTTTGCAATGAGGTGGAGGAGATATGAGCACCTCACTACCAAGCATTAACTTTTTTGTGTTGGTACCAAGCTTTACCCATAATATTATGTCATATATATTATATATGTATTATATATATATATTAATTATATATATATATATATATATATAGTATATATATATAATATATTAAAGTTAGTATATATATATATATATATAATATAAATATACTATATTATATATTACTATATTTTTAATTAAAAATAATATAATAGTAGTATATATAATATATATATATATATACATTATATATATATATATATATAAATATATAATTTAAAAATACTTAGATTAAGACATCTTGAAAAATTATTTTCTACTTTAAGTTAAGCATGCAAAAAAAAATTCATTACTTTAATTAAAAGTCTAAGTTAAGACTTAAGTAAAATATACTATTTTGAGAATCATTTCTTAAGAGATTTATTTAGAGTTATCATAAAAGATGAACTTGAGTATAAAACTAACTAGGAATTATGAAATTTTAAATTTATCAAATAGATCAATTATTAATTAACCTATTAATGTGGTAAATGACAATATTTTTTTATTTAAATAATTATGACATAAAAAGAAGAGAAAAGGAATAAAAATTCTGACATAGAAAGAAGAGAAATGAAATAAAAAATAAAGAGAAAAAATAACTAGTCCCCGCCCTTACACCTAAATTTTGTATTGTCCCCAATGCAAACTCTATGATGCACAAAGTAAAACATATAAAAAATAAAGTACTTATATTTGTTCGGTCGACCTATAACAATGATGATACAAATCTACAATTATCTTTGGTATGAGGAGGATAAAATCAAAAATTAATTCTTCTTTTTTTTCAGAATTTTTTTCATGTCTTTTTTCCTTTTTATGAAGGTTTGACCTCTAACAACCAATTTTTCTTTAAAAATTTCCTCAACACCAAGATTCATGGTTGAGGTATAAAAATTTAGTTGTTGTTTATTTTCCAAGAATCTAAATTCATCAACAAAGAGTTCTTCAAAAGTTTGGTTAAAGAAGCATGTATTTAAAACAGTTTTCTCATTCTGAAATACCTGATTTGATTTTTCTAAGATCTTCAACTCCTCACCAAAGATTTCCTCAAAAGTAAGATCTGACTCATTCACTTCTTCTTCTTTTGGTCTTTCCTGTATGTAATTTATTTCTAGAGGTTGATCATTGGGTTAGTTCCCTGGATTAAAAATTTTAAGATCAGCAGTCAAATTCTCAAGTTTTGTGCATATTTCAAAAAAAAAATTTAGATTTTCACTAAGTGTTGAGAAAAATCATTTTCTGATTTTGCCTTTAATATATCCTCATTCAATATACAATCAAGATAGGTAATTTTTAGAGATTCAAAACATTCCTAGCCACTGCTACACATCACAATACTATAAAGGCTTATAGGAATCAAGTTGTATCAAAACAAGTGTTCACTCAGGTGTGAGAGGTGTAATCTCTTGGTGAAGAGATTGGATGCAATTTGTAGGGACTTACAAATTGGTTAGGTTTGATGTTTTACTTTTGTAAGTTTTTCAAAATCATAGTGAAACTCTCAAGTAGGATTTGCTTAAGGACTGGATGTACACCTGGAAGGTGGAACCAGTATAAAATTATGTGTTTGTGATTGTTATTTTCTTTGATTGTGCTATTTCTTTGCAAATAATAATATTCTTTGCATTAATTTTTAATAGAACACTATTCACCCCCTAGTGTTTTAGTGTGATTGGATCAGATCCTACATTGGGTATCATAGCAAGGTTGAAGAAATGGCATTTAATTTTTGACTCAAACTCAAAATTCAAGGAAGGACACTCTACCAATCGTCCACCAATGTTCGATGGACTAAATTACAACTATTGGAAGTGTCGGATGAGGATTTATCTCCAATCAATTGGCTACGAACTTTGGAACATTCTGGAAGCAAAATACGAGAAGCCAACTACTCCTTTCACTGAATGGACTACATCTCAAAGGAACAATGTAAATTTGTATTCTAAAACAATGAATGCCTTGTTTTGTACTCTTGACAAGAATGAGTTCAACAGGGTGTCAAGGGTAGGGGTGGAAATGAACCAAATAATTAACAAATAGTTCGATAATTGTTCGAATAACTATTCAGTCATATTCGCTTCGGTAGTTCATTTGTCACTAAACAATATTTTGACGTAAATATTTTGACCTAAATTGCACGAAAACACTTGAAAACTCAGGGATCGACGGGACTTACTATTCTGGATTCATGGCGAGAGGTCTTGGAAAACTCCGGCGTGATTCCGATGGGATTTCAATGAAAATTTGACGTAAAGAGAAGAGTTTCTCGACGATATCATCAACTGGAGATAGAGGATCGGAGGATCTCACCGTTGTATTATCGTCGTTGCCGAAGGTGAGATTAGTGCTTGTGAGCCGTCACCGTTTGGAGCGTCATCGCCAGTTGGATTATCATCGCCGCTTGGATTCACGAGCTAGGGTTTGATGGAACTGGTGAGAGAGCGAATGAGAGATGAAGTGGGGAGAGAGAGAGAGAGAGAGATCGCGGGTCGAGAAAAGAAACAAATTGCGGGTCAAGAAAACAAAATAGCGGAATTGTAAATGACACGGTATAGCTAGGGAATTAGAATTCTAAGTGCTATTATGGGTTTAAAAGGTTAATGGGTTTGGGCCAATTACAGTATTTGAAATAAAATATTGGTTACCAAACAAACTGTAAATGAAATCTAATAACCTAATATTTCAGGTTGTATAGCACTTGTAAAACAAGCTTAACCATCACACCAAAGTATACTAAATTATCAAATCAAAAATGATAATATCATCATGTCTAAGAGGTCACGTAACAATTCAAATTCTCTCTCTCTTAGGTGACTCGTCCTAGAGAATCTAAATAAGGTCTTGTGCTACACATACCAAATATGTGCTTATGACATACATCTGGGGAATCTTCATTCCCGATAGCTAAGATCAACCATCACATCTCATATGTCGTTGTCATGCATAATAACATGTTATAACCAAGCCATCATTTACTTAGGTTAAGCACAAATTTAAAAACCCTACGAATTAGATCATATCTCCAAGCAAGTGACCATCACAATGTATAACCTAACAAAATAATTTCTAAGGATAATATAACAATTATATAAAAGATACCCAAACAACATGTGCAGCAATAAAACTTAATTAATATTCAATAAAAATGTATTGGGTGTTTAAGGGCATATAACACTAATATAGCATTACACACATGCAACGGTTTATCAAGCTATTCCTCCTTTCGAACTCTCCAGAACATATTCAAATAAGAGGGTCAAGTTATTATATGAAGATCCTCCTTCTTCCATTGCTTTTTGAGCCATTTTTGCGTACATTTTAACTCTCTCCCATCTTTCCTTGCATTCTTCACTTCCATTAATCAAATTTGAAATAGCCTTCTCCATGTCTTCTCTCTTCACCAACACATCATCCGCTTTTGGATGGTAATATGGTATTTTAACCCCAACAGGGATGCCAGTTTTAAGTACTTCAACGACTAACTTTTCATTAAGGAACTGATCCGCAAAAAAAGGCCATGTGATCAGCGGTACTCCTGTGGATATCGCCTCCAGCGTCGAATTCCATCCGCAATGCGTTACGAAACCTCCGATCGAGGGGTGAGACAGAATAACGACTTGCGGCGCCCACCCTGTAATGATAAGACTCCTCTCTTTCGTCCTCTCCTTGAATCCCTCTGACATCCACTTCTCGATTTCTGGACACGTGTCCTTCACCACCCAGATGAACGGACGATTCGATGCTTCTAGTCCGGATCCTATCTCGATAAGCTGAGGCGCTTTCACGCGCACAAGGCTCCCGAAGCTGACGTATACAACGGAGTTCGACTCCATAGAGTCCAACCAACTGATCACCTGATGCTCGTCGACAGCCGATTTCCTCACCCCTGCCGGCCTCACTGGGCTGCGTCTTTGTATGGCAGAACTGAGCGGTCAGCAATGGGCCAGACTTGGTCGGTCGGCGATGTAGCTCTTTGACCTTTTCGACAGATATTCAGACTCTAACTCGTATGAAAGTATTTACCGCAACGCCAATCCGCTGACGCTTCCGCTTCTATGGCGCTGCAGCGGAGGTCGTCCCACTCGGGCCAAGCAGCAAACCAGCCTGGTGCTTGGGCTTTCGTTATTTCGACCCGTTGGGCCAAGTCCGGCACGACTACGGGCTCAAAATCGCCTACACCGTCGTACACCTTCTTTATACGAATATTGTGAACGCTAAAAAGAAACAAGCATGACGGCCCATGAAAGATAACCCTCGGTATATTCAACTTCTGAGCAACCTCTGAAGTCCACGGGTTGCAATAGTCGACGATCATACAACTAGGACTAGGCTTCACTTCCCGAAGAAAAATCTCCAATGGCTCCGCAAGAAAACGTAATGCGTTGAAAAATGGCTTGTATAGATCTGTCGAAGGGACGAGGTCGACGTTCTCACAGCCTTCGGGCAGGCCCCCCCTGGCCCAAGGAAACTCGAGCTCGACAAATCGGATTGGCAGGCCTTCAGCCTCGACCCTATCTATAACGGGCCTGATTCGGGCCGCATTAACGGGGGTGGTAATAAAGCTGACCACCGCTCCACGGCCCGCGATGAGATGGGCCATGTCGATCATAGGTATCATATGGCCTTGGGCCATAAGAGGGACCAACACGAAGTGAGGCCTGTTATCACCTAGGCCATTTGCGGTAGGAACTTGTCTGCTCATGTTTTGCTTTGATCGAGGTTGAAAAGCAAAGTGGGATGATGAAGAGTGGAGGGATACAACGGGAGAGTTCAATTATACCACTTCAATTTAGGGGATCAAAGTTTGAATTGATAAGCCTACACGCCAGTTGTTTTTATTTTATTTTTTATTTTTTTTCCTTTCCTTGCCTGGGCCATGGAAGTGGCCACGTTCTCTTTCTGGAGATGCCCGCCTGATTACGTAACTGCTGACGTATGTGCGACCATTTTCTATTTGCCCCAAGTTTATGATTGCAGCTCGCTCGAGAAAAACACAACGACGTTCTGCTGACCCAAGCGTTGGGACTGCTCCAGGGGTGTTTCCGTAATTAATACGGCTCATGTGCTGTCATCGCTGTGCTGTTCAAGTAAACTTTAGACGAGGCACAATCATTGAGTAGAATGCGTCTCAACGGCTGGGGTCCACTGCTGAGGTGCCTTGGTTTGCAAGTATGCGGATGATGACGTGTGCCCATAGAAGAGCAAAATTGTTTGCTGGTGATGAATTAATTAACTGGTGAATTAATCTACTGTCTTTTGGAGTTTGATGTACTGTTTATGAACAGTATATCAAACCCTCATAGATTAACACCTCACCTGTTCTCTCAGGGGTCCCCTATTTTAGGGTCCCTGAAGAGTTTTCCTTTACTTCTGATGATGGCAGTGGCACGCATCTGTGCTATTTGTTTATTAGTTACCTTCGGATGTCGTTGTCCACGTGCATCAGTTTTTTCAACAGACGGAGACAATTAAGGGGGTGTTTGTTTCAAATCCCAAAAATTATGGATATGGATTTCACCATAGAATTTGAAATCCATAAATTTTTTTGGGGGTTTTGGGATCTCTAAAATTTTGTTTGTTTCATCAATATTTTGGGATTTGGAATACTATAAATTATATATTACAATATTATATAATATTTTAATAACATATATTATATAATGTATATATATATATATATATATATATATATATATCTTGAAAGAAATATTAGATTAAGTAACTTCATATAATATTTTCCACTTTAAGCTAAGCATGCGATAATTTTGTTATTTTAATTACAAGTCTAAGTTGGACTATAGTAATGTATACTACTTTAAAAATTATTTCTTAATAAATTTACTTGGAGTTGTCATTAAAGGTTAACTTGAGTATAAAACTAACTAAGAATTAGAAAATTTAAAGTTTATCAGGTAGATCAATTATTGATTAACTCCATCAAATTGGTAATTAAAAAATTTTAAATACTAACTAAAAATTAATAAAAGCAAAAGGAAAATACCAATTGAAAATTGAAGAATTAAAGCAAAATAAAAGAAAATAGCTAACTGGTTCCCACCCCACACCTAGACTTGGCATTGTCCTCAAGGCAAATACTAGTAGTAACATCCAAAAACATAAACATCACAGTATACAAAATAAGTGCATGCCGAAATAAAAGTCAAGTACAGGGTGATATGAATTGAAAATGTCCCTTACTACACATCACTAGATTGATCTCCCTAATCGTTGTAGGCGTCAAAAAATGCTGAGAAATATCCGAATACAGCTCAAAAAGGCAGAAGAACACAAGTATGGGCTGTCTCGCACGCGAGACAGTCTTTACTATCTCGCACGCGAGACAGACTTGACTGTCTCGCCGTGCGAGACAGTCTTTACTGTCTCGC
>NC_033794.1:82035356-82041274 GCF_001876935.1 Asparagus officinalis | reverse complement strand
ATTAATATATTATATATAATATTATAATAATATAATATTTAATATAATACATCTATTCCTCTATAATAATAGGAGGACCCAAGAATCACTGTTCATGCTATAGTAAATGCTGCAGTAAATTACTGTAGCATTATATATATTATATATTATATATATTATATAATATATATATATATATATATATATATATATATATATATATATATATATATATATATATATATATACATATATATATATATATATATAATGCTACAGTAATTTACTGTAACATTTACTATAGCATGAACAGTGATTCTTGGGTCCTCCTATTATTATAGAGGAATAGATGTATTATATTAAATATTATATTATTATAATATTATATATAATATATTAATCTTATATTATTAGCATTAATACATCAATATCCATCCTACATCCTCTCTCAATTGTAGAATTTCACAAATTCTAAAATATAATAGTTTTTTATTATTTGGGGATTCAATATCCCAAAATTGGTTGTGAAACAAACATGATTTATGAAAATCTAAAACCCAAAAAACTTGTAATCCACCTTATATCCCAAAAAAAGGACAAAACAAAAGAGAGGATTTCACCCAAAAAACTTGTAATCCACCTTATATCCCAAAAAAAGGACAAAACAAAAGAGAGGATTTCACAAATCCTAAAAATATATTATTTGTTTATAATTTAGGGATTCAATATCCCAAAATTAATTTTGAAACAAACAAAGTTTATGGAATCCCAAAACTCAAAAAGAGCACTTTTTACATCCCAAAACTTGAAATCCACCCTATATCCAAAAAAAAAAAAAAAAAAAAAACCCCCTAAAACCAAAAAAAAAAAAAAAAAAAAACAAACACCCCCTAATAGCCTTTTCAGATTGGGTTAATGGGAGGTGGAGAAAGGTGAAGATCTAAAATTTTGTTATATTTTAAATTAGGGTGCAACTAAAGAGAAATTAAGGTAACTATTATTATACAAAAATAATTTTATTCTTCTATCAGAAAAGGAGTATTACGCGTATAACATTAAGTATATAAACTAATATATATTCCCTTCCCTTCATTTGTTTAAACTTTCTAAACATATTGAAAAAAGTTCTTCCGGCTCTCCTTAATAAATTTTGTATGTTATATTAACTTACCCTATGTTCACTTCACTTTTTTTTTCACTAGGAGAGGATTCAAATTGCCCCTTTGTCTCGGAGATTATGAAAAAAAAAAAAGTATTCTTGGATGGAGCAATGGCTTGCATAAAGACTAAGGTTGGGTACCATAATAACTGATTTTATCGCACCATGCAATCAGAGATTCATGATACATTATGGACGAAACTCAATAACACAAAGCACGTCTCTACAAATGACAAGATGAGAGCACTTTATAGATTCAATTCCTAAATGAGAAGTTAGATTAGTAAATTACTAGAATTTGATATTTTTGCAGGAATTTTTATTCCAATAAATGGGATGTTAAAATAATGAAACTGTAGTAAGTAGAGGGCTTATTCATTGAGACAACTTAGGGTCAAATGAGACAGTAGATCCAGTAGAACAATTTTAACCTATTGAGATAATTTTTGTGGGGTTATAATGGGATAAATGGGGGTAACAAAACAATTGAAAATCTTGATTGGGCAATTCATGTGGGATAATTGATGATATAACACCTTATTAAGATATTATATTTATTTATTAATTAATTCTAAATTAGCTTATCAAATTTGTTGGTATATTTTATACATACTATATTATTTTTATTTATTATCTTATAAAAAAAAATATATATTATGGTATATAGTAATTAACATAACATACTAACAATATATTTCAATATTCTATAATATAATATTTTATTGTAATATATCACAATATAATATGATATCTTATAATACATTGAATATAATATATCATAATATATATTATATTCATATAGTATGTCATGTATAAAATAATATATTATATCATAGTACAATATAATATAATATTATAATATCTTATAATACATTGAATATAATATATCATAATATATATTATATTCATATAGTATGTCATGTATAAAATAATATATTATATCATGGTACAATATAATATAATATATTACTACTTTCATTAGTATAAGATATTATTATTGTTTATATATAACATAATTTAATATATTAAATATAGCTCAAAAATTATTTACATTATATGATAATTACTATATCTACATAACATCTAAAACATATTGTATGGTATAATATATTATAATATGTTATAATAATATAATATAACAATAATATAATATAATATATAATATGAATATTAAGATATATTATAGTACATCCTATCATAATTAAAAGCATATGTTAACAATAATTTAATTAATAAAATTAATTAAATTATATTATATTAGATTATATTATATTGTAAATAATAACATACAATTTATAATATATCATATCATAATACATAAACGTAATATATATTATAATATATTGTAATATAATATGATATAGTGATAATACTTAATTTAATTAATATATGTCATTAAACATTTTATTTATTTTATACATGTAAGTTAATTATTTTATAAATTTATATATATATTTAATACAGTTAACATATAGTTGTTAGTTAACAGATGTATACTACAAAGTTACACCACTAGCACTCAAATTGTTCCATTGTAAGGATTGGAGTAAATTTTGGCTTGGAGGCAAAAAGTTTATTAATAGAGGTGAGACAAATTTATTCCAAGTAGACAATTGTCCCACCAATGTCCTAAACAATTAACAACACCAAAAAGTGACGTCTCACTTCTATTGTCCTAATAAATAACATCAAAGCAATATCCCATAATCCCCATTATCCCAAAATTACACCAATGAATTACCCTCCAATGGAGTTTAGGGCAAAAACAAGAAGGGAGAGAGATAATGCAAAGATACGTGAGTTGGGGAAAGAAAATTAAGGCAATAATAGCAGGAGCATCATCATATGAGAACATGCGAAAATGGATAAAGAGATAAATGCTAAGAAATTTAGATTCTCTTCACTATTTACTAAAATATTTAGGAGAGACTACTATTTCAAATTACAGTCATTGATTATTTATGGTGAAACTATTACTTTTAATTAAAAACATTGATTATTTAGTGGGTGATTGTGATTCATTCTTAATTTAACATTTATCATATTCTCATGAATTGCACTTATTTCTAATTTGCACTATAAAAATCATCATAACTATTCATTAAATAATCAATAGTTGTGATACAGCGGTGGTCCCTATACCATTTTTTAATAAAAAAGATGTGAATCCAATACTATGATTTGGATGGGGGGATAAAGAGGAAACGTGAGCTGAGGGGATGTGCAATAAAGTATATACTAGTATGTACCCCGTGCCAAGCACGACCCTCGCCTCTTTTCTACAATTCGTTAAAGTTGTTTGATCTCAATTTTATTTTTATACAAACTGATTCCTACAGCTAGCAACTATGAAGAACTTCCAATGAGTTGCATTTGAAAAATAGATGCCTAATAATATTTCATGGTGCAAATATAACAATACTACTCCAACAACTCACACATAATGGCCTAATAAAACAATATAGCAACAAAACTTTACATTCAATATAACATATATTCATGAGTCAATCACTTGAGTGACAACCAATCATGATTTTTTACGAAGGAGTTATCTCTTGATGCATATTTTACTTCATCATACAAAATAATGCAAACTAACATCTTAATATCGTGCCTCAAAGACAAACATTATAATATCATATATTTATCATTAGGGGGAAAAAATAAACAAAGCCAGTAAATAGAAGGAAAATAAGAGTAAAACCTGAAATAGAACTATTGTAGGCTTAAACGGGGTCTTGCATTATTTAGGCGTGGAAATTTCCTATTCCGAGATCTTATTAACGACCTTCTCCATCACCTGAAAACCATAAAAGTTCCATATCACTAATTCTAAGAGAAAAATTATAGAATATGATAATTGACATGTCCAAAAAAATATTATCAAATGTTAAAATTCACTACCATAAATCATCAACTAAGTATAATAATCTCTTTATTAATGTGTCCTTTCAAAGATTTGTTATTAATGTTAAAGAGAAATAAATAGAAAATGAACAAAATTTTGACAGAGGAAATCTTCAGATCTGAGCACATATCAATAGTTCATTCTCTCGCCAACTGTGGCAGAAGAAATCTTCATTTTCTCCTCAACAAAAGCTCTCCTAAATTTCTAAAAATGATTCTTAACTGTCATTGACGAAATTTAGAAACTTTAGCTTTTATCTTCAATATGGTTATACTATCCCTAGTCATCATTAACCAAATTTCTAAAGATTAAATAACTACTCAAAATTGAAACCAAAATAGCACAATAAAAGGTCAATTTTTCAGTGCATAAATGTGTGAAAAAATTTATTTAAAATTAAAAATTGAAAAGTGAAATAAAATTACTATTTCATAACTGTGATGAACCAAGGCAACTGTCTGATTCGATCCGTCCATCATCATCTCTGACGTAATCAATCTCCAATCCCTAACACACGAACAAACAAAACCTATTAAAACTTAGCAACCAAATCTTCATTAAAAAAGCAAAAAATACCTAAATCATATTTAAACGTAAGGGTTAGGGATATGAATAGAATTAGGCACTATTAAGATTAGCTAAATTAAATTTAATCGGGATATGAATAGAATTAGGCACTATTAAGATTAGCTAAATTAAATTTAATCATTATAAATAGAAATTAGCATCTTCACCATGCTAAAAGAAGTATTTAGATTAGCTAAATTAAATTTAATCATTATAAATAGAAATTAGCATCTTCACCATGCTAAAAGAAGTATTTAATGTGTATGAATAGTGAATCTTAGGATCCTCCTATAAATATAGAGGAGTAGATCCAAGTGTAAAGCATCAAACAAACTTATTTCTCACAACACTCAATTTATCCTAAGATTATGTTAGTCACATCATTAACAAATTAATATCTAATATCCCCTATCAAGTCTCTTCACAACTTTGTGCACATAAACTATCCCAATCTCCTCAATGTCAACAATTAGATTGGTGTGCAATATAGCTTGCAGACACAAATCAGAGATTGCGACAAACTATTTTCCCTACCTTGCAAATAGGCTATTGAGGATCTCTCATATTTACTAACAAATTCTCACACTTAAGATCAAAATGGACAATATTCTTTCCGTGCAGGTACTCCATCCCAAATGCAACATCCATTGCAATTATTAGCCTTTTGCGACGATCAATCGTTCTGCTAATAACAGATGTTGTTAACTATTAAACATAGTTGGCATCCGCCAAATACATGTTAAAACCGCTAATAAACATCCTATAGTATACGGCAACTGCAAGCAAACAGAACTACACAAAGATCATATGAAGCTTGTACCTATTATTTTCTGCAAAAATTGCTTCAGAGATACATTGACCATGAATTCTGTGACAATTGCTAAACTCCTATCAGGATCATCACGGACTACACCATAAAAAGTTACAACATTTGAATGATGTAATGAACTTAATGTCAAAGCTTCTTTCCAAAAATCTGCAATCTGTAGAAAAACATAAAATGATTAATATCAGTAGTCTATCCTCGAGTCTGTAAATAGTTCTTCTCAAATAAAATATATTATAGTGATAATGATTTTCTAAAATAAAAAAACAAATAAGGACAGTTGAAGCATCATGGTGGAGTGATGCACGTATGAACTGGAGAAGCCAGACATGAAAATGCAAATGCAATGAAAGGCAACATTTCTCAAATAGAAATCATAAAGCAATTGTGTTTTCTATTCATGTATTAACCTGGAGTATCTTAAGATGTAAGATCATAATATGTAACATGTATCATAAATGCATGTTGCATCGCATTCC
>NC_033794.1:81985356-82032856 GCF_001876935.1 Asparagus officinalis | reverse complement strand
ACAAGATGCGGCTAAGGATTCTTGTGGATATTATTAAGCCTCTAAAAAGAGGCATACATGTTTGCTTTGAGGAGACCGGGGAGATTGAGAAGCTCTACCTCACCTATGAGAGACTTCCTGACTATTGCTTTTCATGTGGCATTATTGGCCACAAAGATGCGGAGTGTGACAAACGAAGTGTATAAGCTGATGGTATTTTTATCACATCCAAAAGAAGATATGGTTCTTGGCTCAGAGAACCCCATCCATCTTTCAAGGCATTTGAGACTCGGTCTTCTGGAGCAACTAAAGCAGAATGTGAGGGGAAGAAACAACCATCCTCTCGGGTGGTCTCAGATGATACTCAGGTTGATAACTCAGGTGGTAGTGCTCCATTGCAGATTATTCCAATCATGATGGGGTGTGGGGCCCCTCTTGCACCCTTTCCCATGACTATCGGTGTGGGCTATGATTTGCATGACATTATAGTTTCCACATCCACCTCGGGAAAGCAGGCTTTATCGACCTGGAAGAGGCCTGCTAGAGGGTCTGGGCAATAGGGCTCCAAACAGGAAAGATTCTTTGAAGGATCCTCCAGATGTACATGAGAAGAGGGCATGATTGGTGGTTCTCGATTTAGATTCTACTCTTGTTGAGGCGCACCCTGGTGGCTAGGGGCACCAGGAATAATCTTTTATTTTCATCTTTAAGAAAATTATGTAAAGCTTTTAATCTTAAAATATTTCATATAATTTATTAAAAGCATCTAAAAGCTCCTCATTGTCACTTACTTCATCTTATACCATAAAACACATATGAGCGCTTTCCTTTTCTTCGATTTCTTCATCCGAAGATGAATCATCACTATCATCCCATGTAGCCACCAAAGCTTTTCTTTTCTTGTTGCTTTGAATCTTATTAAAGTTGTTGAAATAGTTTGGTTTTTGCTTATTTTTCAACATTGGACAATCTTTCTTCATATGTCCTGGTTTGTTACATTTGAAACAAAGTAAGTTATTTGAATTTGAATTTTTTGATTTGAATTTACCTTATTTTATGAACTTTCGAAACTTACGTGCAAACATGTTGATTTCTTTATCATCATCCGAATCTTTTTTATCGGAAGTAGTATTGAATGCAAGCACTTTCTTGTTCTTTGTTTTATCTTTATTCTTTCTATCTTCAATTTGAACTTCATAAGCCATGAGGTTACCAATTAAATTTTCTACCGTAAGAGTTGATAAGTCATTTGCTTCCTCTATTGTGGTAACTTTTTTCCCATTGTATAGTAAGTGAACAAAGTATCTTTCGCACCATCTCCACTTGAGTGTATATTTTTCCAAGACCGATGAGAGAATTGGTGATATCGGTAAACCTTGTAAACATCTCTCCAATGGTCTCGTTTTTCTTCATTCTAAACAATTCAAATTTGTGTACAAGAACAGAAATTTTAAATTCTTTAACCTTACTTATGCCTTCATGAGTTATCTCAAGTGTGTGCCAAATGTCATATGCAGATGTGACCGTTGACACCCTGTTAAACTCATTCTTGTCAAGAGCATAGAACAAGGTGTTCATTGCTTTAGAATCTAAATTTGCATTGTTCCTTTGAGATGTAGTCTATTTCGTGAAAGGAGTAGTTGGCTTCTGGTATTTTGTTTCCACAATGTTCCAAAGTTCATAGCCAATTGGTTGGAGATAGATTTTCATCTGATACTTTCAATAGTTATAATTTAGTCCATCAAACATTGATGGACGATTTGTAGAATGTCCTTCCTTGAATTTTGAATTTGAGTCGGAAGTTGATGTCATTTCTTCAACCTTGCTCTAATACTAATTGTAGGATCTGATCCAATCACACTAAAACACTAGAGCGGGGGTGAATAGTGTTCTTTTAAAAATTTATGCAAAGAAGATTATAATTTGCAAAGAAGATAGCACAATCACAGAAAATAACAATCGCAAACATAATATTTTATACTGGTTTCACCTCCCAGGTGTACATCTAGTCCCTAAGCAAATCCTGCTTGAGGTTCCACTATGATTTTGAAAAACTTATCAAACCAAAACAGCAAATCTGACCAATTTGTAAGTCCCTGTAAATTACACTCAATCTCTTCACAAAGAGATTACACTTTTCACACCCGAGAAAATACTTTCCTTGAAGGAAGAACACAATTCCTCTAAGCCTTGAATGTGTAGTGATGTGTAATAGTGGCTTTAGGAACTTTTTAATCTCTAGAAATTGCCTAAATAAGTTGTATAAAAGATCAAATGCTATTTCAGAAATTGATTTTTCTTGACACTTAGGTAAAAATGTGAATTTTGAACTCTTGAGAATGTACAAATGTTAAAGCTTATGGATAGGAATCAAATGTCCCAAATTTATGAACTTATAACCTATTTATATCCCTTGAAAAGACAAGCTTTTAAACCAAATAAACGTATATAAATGGTTATATACAGTTTCAAATTTAAATTCAGATATATAGAAAAACTGTATCTGTAGTCAACTACAAGACACTATAGTCGACTACTCTGTGTTAATTCTCATTCTGTAAAGTCTAAAAAATTACTTAGTAGTTGACTATAATGGTCATTAGTCGACTACTCTGTAAAACAGAAGTTCTGCAAATTTTGATTCCATACTTAGTAGTCGACTACACTGTAAAAATACAGATTCTAAAATTCTGTCTAAGAGTTGATTAGTTGACTAATATTAGTATTAGTCGACTACTAACAGTTATAAATGAGATATATGATTTATTTTGAAACTTATTCTTTAACTATAAACTCTAATGGTTAACATAGGGGATTTTTATTGTTAACCACACACTAAGCATGTGTTAGTGTGTTCTAATAATATGTATTGTAAAAATACAGATTCTAAAATTCTGTCTAAGAGTTGATTAGTCAACTAATATTAGTATTAGTCGACTACTAACGGTTATAAATGAGATATATGATTTATTTTGAGACTTATTCTTTAACTATAAACTCTAATGGTTAACATAGGGGATTTTTATTGTTAACCACACACTAAGCATGTGTTAGTGTGTTCTAATAATATGTATGTGTATGTGTTATGAGTGATTAAGGCTTGTACATAAAATCTAAGCAAAGAAAATGAGAAAAGTTATATTTTTGACACATAACATATCTTCTTCTTTGCTTCATGTTACCTTGAACTCATCTTGAACTTTGTTCACATATCTCGATCATATTTGATGTTGATAGCTGCATTGATATGTTAGTGCATAATAGTACACATAATATATAAATTGTTATCATCAAAACTATATATTTGGGACAATATATCCAACATATGTGTGTGTGTGTGTGTGTGTGTGTGTGTGTGTGTGTGTGTATGTGTGTGTGTTTATGTGTTTGTTTGTGTGTGTGTTTTCTCAATCAATCATGACTTATGTTTTGATAACTTGTAAATTTTTGGGTTTATTGATTAATCTTTTGATTATTGATTTTTGTTTTTTGATTCCTATTTTTGGAATTTCTTTTTGTTTTTATATATATCTTATTGATATATATTTATGTTTTAGACCTTTGTGACACTTTGTCTTAATGATACATATTTCTGTGTTCGCTTGGTCTTTTTCTATGTGGGTTGTGTTTAGTATATTCTAAATCTA
The DNA here is from genome assembly GCF_001876935.1 of Asparagus officinalis. Classification (NCBI taxonomy): domain Eukaryota; kingdom Viridiplantae; phylum Streptophyta; class Magnoliopsida; order Asparagales; family Asparagaceae; genus Asparagus; species Asparagus officinalis. Next base: position 82,029,230 of record NC_033794.1, on the reverse strand, counting down.
TGCTTGCTCACATATATTTGACTAACTCATTATTGCATATATTCTATATGGCATTTGATAGGGGGAGTATTCCCTATATTTGTTTTATACTCATCGAGCTTATTTGTAGGGGGAGTTTTCGCTCTCTTATTGTTTTCCCCATTTTGATGTTGACAAAGGGGGAGAAATAAGTAGTTTGTGAGTATTTATGAGTATTTTGCTTTATTACATATTTTATATATACTCTTTGTGTGGATAGTTTTTCATCATAAAAAAGGGGAAGATTATTAGGTCTCATGTTTATGAGCCTATATCTTTAATCTTGTTTTGATGATTTATAAACAATCTCTAACATTATTTATCTAGTGTTTGAGTTTGCTCATTAGGTATTCTAGACAAACATCAATGTTGGAGGTTAGATGGAATTGCGCCTACACGATCATATCCATTAGAGGATAGAAGAAATATCAGAATGAAGCTTTGTATTTCAAGTCAAGTACAAGATCAAGGTTTATCCGCAACCAAGATGAGCTTTATTGAAGATTAATAACTTGGGTATAATATTTTAGGTTTATACTTTGTGTGCTAATACTTAAACCTCAAACATTATACACAAATACACATTTTCGTTTTAAAGCTTTTGAGTTTAAATCATATAAATATGAAACTAATAGTTATATACATATACATAAATACTAGTTTCCTATTTATTGATATTGTTTTGAAAATAATGTGTTTACCTATATAAATATGAAACACATGAATATAATTACATACACACATGTTCATTTCATGTTTATATCTGGTTATGATGATTTCATTAATTAACATGTTTAAAATCAATGAAATCATGTGTTTATGAATTAAAGACTCAATTACATCATGTTACATCTTTTTCTAAGTTCATTAATCCATTCAAAATGAATATATAAGTTTGTTTGTCAAAATTTTCAAGTGTATTGAGTTTTCATGTTTTGGACTATTTTTTCACAATGATGAGTTTTCACATATTTATTTTCATGTTTATAAATATTTTCCAAACTTTTACATTTTTTCGAATTTATTTGCTATTTTTATAGGTACTCGCAATTCAATGTTCTGAAAACTGCATATATCAGTTTTCAGTCGACTGAACAAGTCTTTCCGGTCAACCGACCATCAGTTTTCAGTCGACCGAAAAGGCTCTACCAGTCGACCGACCAGAAAGTATTTTTCAACATTTATTTCTCAGGATTCCTCAGTCGACCGACAATCTCGTTTCGGTCGACCGATGGACACCCTTCAGTCGAGCGACCAGTGTCAATCGGTCGACCGACTTCGTGATCGTTGCTTCCAATGACTAGTTTTCCAAACCTATTTTTATGGTTTTTTTTGTCTTTTTCTTTGGCTTTGGGTTGTTATATTGAGCTCATATAAATACCCCCTTTTCCATAACAATTTAAAATCACCCAAGAAAAGTTTTAATCAATTTTTGTGCAAGTTTGTTTAAGAGTTTTCAAGTGTTTCAAGTTTGTTTATGTGAAGATTGTTTTACAAAGAGAATGATTCGATTTTCAACATTGAGGAAGCTCATCCTCAACCTTTTACATCTCTTTGCTTGAGAAGTTTTCTAAACTCCTTTTATCTAGCTTGTTCATACTTTAATTGTTTCATTTATTTGCTAGATCAATTTGAGTTTAGTTTTATTGTTATTACTCATTGTTTACACACACCAACTTGAACTTAAGTATTTTTATACATATTATAATTTAGGTTGTGAGTGTGTATCATTGAGTGTAGGCTTAATTGTATTCTAATCTTGTTTAGAGAACAAACCATTTGTTATTGTGCTATTATTATGAGATCACATTGTAATACACAAGGACACCAAGAAGAGTGTGTGGTGAGAGACGTGGTCAATTCCAAGAGGAGTATGGTCGGTGGTAAAACATAGAGTGAGGTGGTAATTCTGAGCATTTGACGAAGGTGATACATAAAAGGCCAACACTTGAGGTTGTATTGTGTAGTTACAAGTGTGTGAGACTGTGAAAGTTTTCGGAGAGCTAGAAAACCGATTGTGAGGTGTAAACATTTTGGGTGAACGTTCGAAACCCGTTGTGATAGTGGATTCTCCCTGGGAGTACGGAGCGGAGACGTAGGTCAGAAGAACCAAACTCCGTGATCATATTGTGTGTTTACATTGTCATTTTCTTACCATCTTGTTTATATAGTTTCATGTTTATTTCGTCCTTTGTTTATATTGCATATCCTAGCTCATATAGCTTGTTGTATTTTATATTTTCTAGGATTTAAGTTAATAAGTTTTAAATTAGCATTAATATCGTATTAGATTAGTAAATACCCTATTCACCCCCTTTAGGATAATTTTAGTTGTTGGATTATCCGTAAGAATACCATGTGCAGTATTCTCTAGGAACTTCCCATTGTTGGAAATATGGGAACCAGTTTAACCTCGTATACTTGTTGAAGAAACATGGAGAAGCAGTTTATACTCGTGTACTCATCGAAGTATGGGAGAAGCAGTTTATACTCGTATACTTATCGGAGTCTTCGAGATTTAGTTTAACCTCATATACCCGTTAGAGGTTCAAGGAGATGCAGTTTATACTCGTATAATCATCAGAGTTTGGAAGAAGCAATTTATATTCGTATACTCATTGGAGTCTAGAAGAAGCAGTTTATACTTGTATACTCATCAAAGTCTGGGAGAAACAGTTTATACTCGTATACTCATTGGAGTCTGAGAGAAGTAGTTTATACTCGTATATTCATCGGAGTCTTGGCCGTTCATATTTGGCTTGTTTTGCTGTTATGATGCCGGCATCAACCAAGACTTGGATGCTATCTTTGAGGAAAAAATACACCTTCGTGGGATGATGGACCCTCCTGTGATATGCACAGTACTTCGAATCTAAAGTTTTGCTAGCTTCCTCCTTATTCGTGATAGGTGGCAGCTTGATTTTGTTATTAGCGAGGAGGTACTTAAAGATGGATGGAACTTCATCATCTTCGAAATAATACTCCTTTTGGTACCTCAGATTAGGAGTCCTCTATTACCTTCAAGGTTGCTATTATGACGTTTGATTGGCATACACAGCAGTTGCAGACGCCTTTCCTTTACTTTGAAGAGTGAAATTCACCATCGGTTGGCTTCTCTCAATCTTCTTTCTTTTGAGGAAACACTCAGCTTGTTCTCCATGCTCCTTCAACTCTTTCCAGGTCTTGGATGGGCTAATTCCCATGGCTTCTAGAATGTCGAGGGAGAGGTTGTTATTACAAGTTTGAAGAATGAACTCCTCCGTGATCGGGTCTCAGTAATTCATCGCCTTGTTTCTAAAGCGCTTAATGATATTGTTGACTGACTCCCCATCTTCCTACTTCTCGTCTAGTAGAGTTCCGATTGACACCTCAGTTTCGTCATTGAAAAAGTTGCTAAGAAACAGGCTTTGCATATCATCCCAGCTGTTGATGCTCTCTAGCTTGAGTCGTCGATACCAATCGAAGGCGGCCCCGTGAAGGGTGTCTACGAATGACCGAATCATATAAGGCTCGTTACAAAAGATTATACCCAAGTGAGATTTGAAATAGATCAAGTGTTGGGTTGGCGATCCTCTCCCATTAAATAGCGTGAAGTTAATTAGGTTGAACTTCGTCAGATACAGAATCGACTCCCACTCCCTCGGGTATAGACAAGGTATGTCGATATTCTTCACCTCTTAAGCCGACATCAAGGCGTTGACCTTGTTCTCAAGCTCTTCCATCATTTTATTGTCTCTATCCTCATTTTTCTTTAGGGGGTGCTGAGGAGGATCACCCAGACTACCCCCAGTGTTATTGTTGTTGGGAGGAGTATCAGCAAAAATATGTTCATCCACATCTGCGTCGCTATCATCTACATCGTTTTGAACAGGGTGACTAGATTCAGCCTGCTGACTTGGCTCCGGTTGTTGATGAGACTGAGTCTGCAACTCTCTTATTTGTTGCATGGTCAACTAACTCTCCATCTTCATTTCAACTCTAAGCTCTTATTTTTGCTTAGCCAGAGCTTCTTGGATTATTTGGGTCAACTGGTCTGGCGTGATGGTGAACGCCTCCCGAGCTCACCCAATGCTAGGCACCGTGTCATTCGAAGTGACTGCGGAGAAAGTATCTAATGCTTCATCATCTGAAGACTGACCTTCGTGCATTCTCTGATAGTCCCTGCGTCTGGTGGCTCTCAATTGGAGTTGAGACATTTGCTGGGATATTCTTGGATTGACTCGTCCTCTTAGGCTATAGTCAAGATTAGAATCATTTGAATGCCGTTCTGACTTTCGTTTATCAGCCATATTGATGGTGACTTCAGGGAGTTTGTCACCTTGGATAGCTGATCTTCTCTCATGGAAGTGTCTTGATTTAGGCTTTGACGCTTCGGTGGAAAGCCTTTGGAATACCGAGACCCTCTGTGGATCGGTTTTGGGATAGCTACACTCTAATAATACTGCCCTAATAAGCCTCTCACAAGGATAGTGAGAGTCTGTTTCTCAGGAATTTCTATTCTGAGACTTGTTCTTTTCCTCAGCCCGATAGTACAACTCATCGGCATGATGACCGGAGCACCCCATCATTTGTGACACATTTTCTTCTGGGGAGGTAAGGCCTTGTTAGCATGTTTAGGACAACTCGTCGTTGCCTTTGATCAATCTAAGGCTATGTCAGGAGTCGCTCATTCAGAATCACTCCATTGCGAGCATGGATTCTTAACGGGCTCCTGGGCTTCAACATGGACCCCCAGGCGAGCGGTGATAGGAATTTTGTTAGGAGGACGTGTATGACCCCTAGCCTATGGAGCCACTCGGGTTTTATTCGTCGGACCCGAGCATTCTTTCATCCAAACTTTTCCTCGATCTTCATACCAAGGACCAAGGCGATCGTCATCGTAATCTTGAATTTTGAAAGGTCCAGGCTACCCTGAGGATTCACCGGAGGCACGACAGAGGAAAAACGAGAAATAGACGTCGACAGGGGAAAGAAGACACCACAGAGGTGGTGGCTTAGGCAAGACACCTTGGGGTGCTTCGGCCATGGAAATCTGTTACAACTCGTTTATCGAAAAGATGAACCCTACAAGAAAAACAAAATGGCCAAGGTCCACACAGAATATCTCTTTTCTTAGATCAGTATCAGACAACAAGACCATGACATGTTGTCATCGTCTTGTGAGAGTAAAACACTTAATGAGTGGTTCGTCACCTTGACATAAATCAAGAATGGTTTCCTTGACCTTGGTGCAACGAGAACAGGTGGATTTGTCATATATGCTTTGATATCCTCGAATGAGTTCTGGCAAGCATCATCCCAAATAAATGACACACCCTTCTTCATGAGTTTGGAGAATGGTTGGCATTTTTTGAAGAGGTTTGAGATGAACTGAAGGATATAAGCCAGTCACCCTTGTAATCCTCTGAGTTCTTTGAGGTTCTTCGGGGGTTACAATTCGTGTATCACCTTTACTTTATCGGGATCAATATGGATACCCTTTGTGTGATAACGAATCCAAGAAATTTACCGCTGGACATTCTTAGGAAGGACTTGGTAGGGTTCATCTTCAGCCCTGGTGTCTTGTTGGTTGATGGATTGGGCGAGACACCTTGGTCATTTTGTTTCTTTAGTGAGTCAAAGAGGATCTAGAGGAGGAGGATGAGACGTACTCCTCAAACTTATGTTGGTCGAATTCATACTCGACCACTTCATCAACCAGGATTTCGATCCTTGGTTGCGACACGATAGCCTTAGCAGAGAGGTTGTTGGCTCCCACTATGGTCGCCAGCGTGTTAGCTTCGGAAATCTTTTTTATTGCGGAATCTATTACAATCGTTTATCGATTTACAAGATTCTAAAGAAGGAACCTTTTCATAATACTTTTCTTACACAAATGAAAATAAATGAAGATTTCCTAGAAACACACATAGGATCGTTTATCGATCGCTATTTGTGCAGGATCTTTATCTGTGCTGGGGACGCGTTAGTCCGTTGACTGCCAAAAATCAGATCTAGTTGATCGTGAAGAAGGCTTATGTTCTCGTTCCCTTATAGAAACAAGATTGGAAGTAAATATCTCAATAGTACACGATAAATACCCTTCTCAAGATCACAACGACAGTATGATCTTAAGGAAACTGATGCAGGGGTTGTAGATCTATCGAATTCCTCCTCTTGATGCTGAAGAACTCGCCAAGATCTCGTCTTTAGATCTGAAATTCGTGGCCTTCCTCTCACAGGGTCAGCAACTCGCCTCCAAGCTCTGAAATTCCCGATCACCCTGTATAATGGCCCTATGGGTAAATTTATAGGCTTCAAATGCCTTGTTTTAGGATAAAAATTTATGATTTAGCCTTATCTTCAGTTGATAACAGTTCTTCCACGTTTAAGGATAGCCTCAAGGCAATTAGGGAGGTTTCGGAACCGTTAAAATAGATCAAAAGTCGTCAAAACATGTCCCGAGAGTCCTGACTGATGCAAAACACCTTGGGTGTTTCGTACATGGGTACGAAACACTCCTAAGTGTTTCACACTCTAGGTGCAAAACACATCCTTGGTTGTGTCATTTGTCCGTCGTTTCACCATTTCGTGCATTTCGTTGACTCGTACATTTTGTTGACTCACTTCGTGGGCTTGTTTGCTACTTTACGACATCGAATGATCCTCTTTGACTCATGTAATGACGCTCGTGAGCTACGTGCGGGAACCTATAGGTAATTTTTGATGCCTACAGTGTCATTGTGTATTACAATGTGTTCTCAACAATTTAGCACAAATAAAGATAATTTGTTCTCTAAACAATATGAGAACTAAATCAAGCCCTCACTCAATTAATCACTCACCACAATCCAAAATTATACTTAATATGAAATACTAAAAGCGCAATTGGTTGTGTGTGCAATCAATGAGTAAAATGGAATGTAAACTCAATTTATAATCTAGCTTAAGAAAATGATCATCAACAATAAACTTATATAAATCTAGATATTGAGTTTAGCAAAAACTTCTTTGCAGACAAGAGTGATGGAGATGTGAAATTGGGGCTCAAGAAAAAATGAAATTGATCTCCTCCTCTTGTGAAACTCTCTTCACATAAACACACTTGAAAATAAACTTAAAACACACTTAAATAAACTTGTAAACTTGTTTTAAACTTTTCTTAGTTAACCCCAAATGTTGAGACTGAGGGTTTTTTTATAGGATCACATAACAAAGCCTAAAAACCAAGAAAAAAATAAAAAAATCCCATAAAAAACAAAATCCCTGAAAATCTAAAAACTAGCCTTTACAGGTTTTCTGGCGCTCGTCTGTTGACTGATAGGTCCATCGTTCGACTGATGAGCTAACCATTAACGGTAGCTCAAAGCTCGTCGGTCGACCGATGAACCTATCAGTCGACTGATGATTTGCTTCGGTCGACTGATGATGATCAGTCGACTAAGCAGAGACTTTGGGCTTTTCTAGCGTGTTTCTTTGGTCGACTGATGATCCTTATCAGTCGACTGATAACGTTCTCAAGGATTTTTCTCAACAGTAAAATTGAACTTTGAAGTGGGTTTAAAAATAGCAAATAAATTTTAAAAATTATGGCTCTGTTTGGATATCATTGTGTTTTATTTGTTTCCATGGTGTTTTTGTCAAAAACAAAATACAATGCGTTTAGAAACCATGGTATTTTTTGAGCTAAATCATCCTCAAACCAAGAACACAACACTTATTCCAAAACACCTTTTAGGTGTTTTAAGTTTAGTGTTTTGGTTTTGAGATTGAGAATGTGTTAATATAATATCTAACATAATATATTAAAAATAATTAATATAGAGTTATTATCAACATGGTTAATATATTATACTATATTATAGTTACTTTAATATAATAGTAATATTTATTAAATAATATAAAAATATAATAAATAAAATATCTTATATAATAATATAACTACATATTANATTTAATATGTTAATAATGTATTATATAATAAATAAACAATAATAAAATATAAATAAACTAATAGAAAATAATAAAAAGTTATTGATAATAAATAATAATATAATAATGATATAATAATATACTATACAATAGTATAATCGCTATAATATTATTAACTTTTAATAAATAAATTGTAATAAATTAATAATTATAAAATATTATATAATAGTAACATTTTTAATAATAACATAATAAATAATATAATTTATTATAAAGTAAAATAATTTATTGCTAACAAATGTTAATGTAAAAATAATATATTCATAATATAATAATATTTATTAAATCATAAATACTAATATATTAGTAAAGTACTATTAATAAACTCTAACATATTAAAAACATTATTATAAGAATATTAATATAATATACAAAAATAACAAATTGATATACCAAAATAATTTAATATTTAATTATTTAAAAATAATATGTAATAATTATATTATAATATAACTCATTAAATTACAATATAATATTATAATACATTATATAATATTATAACATTTATTTACATTATATTTTATTATAGTTAATATATAATATATTAATAATATATTTAAAACTAATGTTATAATGGATCAAACTAGTGTTGACCAAAAATACTTAACATTATGTTACGAAAACATTTAAAGGGAAAAACACAACACTATGATGTTTTTTTACAAAAACACAACAAGGAAAACACCATGATATCTAAACACTTATTATAAAATTTGGGTAAATGTTTATAAATATGAAAATAAACATGTTAGAAAAGAATATTTTCAAATATCATGTTTCGTTTGTCAAAACTCATCATTTTGCAAAATCTTAAAAATACATGTTCATTTGAGCACTTGATTTTGACAAAATAACTTAAACAAAGTTTTAAAAACTTTTGAATGAGTTTATAGACTTAGGAAAAGATTTAAACTGGTATTATTAAGTCCATTAACCAAGAACACAATATTTTCATAAAAATACACATTTTATACTAGAAATGAGAAATACGTGTGCGTATATATAAAACATGCATTGAGCTTAAATTATTTGCACACAAGTATAACTCCTAATACTAATATACCCATGTTGATTTGAATGAAGCTTGTTCTTGTATTCTTGACTTGATTTGTATAGGCTTCATTTTAGATATTGCTCTTGAACCATTCAACCTGGATACATGATAAACAAAAATACAAATACTAGAAAAAATACACAGTTACAAATTATTTGTTAATCATCAAAACTAGATTAGATAGTAGACTCATAAACATGAGTCCTAACAAAGCATTCAGGTGAAAATGTTCACGTTTGCGTAATTAATTTTATTAAAGTGTTAATTTTTAACGACTTATGTTATTTTCTGCCGCAGAATATAATTTATGGTATATAAGGGGGTGTTTGTTTGCATGCGAGTGAAAGATGAAAGTGAGAAAGTTACTTTCATTTAACAATTAAGGTGTTTGTTTTTATGTAAGTGGTTATGAAAGTGAGATGCAAGAAAGTTACCACATATGATTTAATGTAATTTTGACTTCCCCTAAAAAAGTGATGAAGTCACATAAAAGTGACAAAAAGGTAACTAATTTAATTAAATAATTTTAATTATACTTTCTAATTAATCTTATTTTGTCACATCATCTTCACATTGCACTTTCAATAATAATTTAATTTTTCAAACAAACACTGTATTTCACTTACGTGCTGATATGGATGTAAAAGTCATTTGCAAAAAAAAAAGTAACTTACATATTTTAAATTCACTTTCAGATTGTCAAACACCCCCAGTAACAGAGTGGGAACCAATGTGGTATTTAATTGCCATTTAGTCTACATTATCTGTATTATACTATTAAAGCAGCTCCTACTCGGGCATCCATTTGGCAACATTTAGCTAATTCCTATCCCGCCAAAAAATATCTCCGAATAAAATTCAAGCCAAAATTTTTTCTGTAAAAGAAATATTGCCAACAAAATTGCCGAGCCAAAATTGTCTCCATAACAAAATATTGGCAAAGAAATTTATTCTTATTTGATAATTAAAGTATATTATAATAATGCCTCGATCTATTATAGGGAATATCAACCTATTTTAAAAACATTTCTGTAAAAATTACTTTTACGGAAACATTCTATCCCCAGTTAAGAATAATCTTGCCTAGTTCAATAAAAAAACGATTTCCAATAATTTACCAACTTCCTAGGCATCCAAAATACTTTTGAAAAAAAATCAATAAAAAGAAAAAATATCCTAAAAAATATTTCTGTATAAAATTTCTCATGGAGGGAACTAAAAATATATTCTAAAATATATTTCCATATAAATTTCTTTTCTATTAAACTTTTATTAAAAGAATCTTTCAAATTCTCATGGAGGTGAAAAATAAAAAAGGAATAACTAAAAAATATCTTTAAACCATATCTTCATAAAAAAACTAATTGTCAATATAATTAGGAAAAAATATAATAATTCAATTTGGCCTAAACAATTCAATAAAAAATTGGTAAATAATTTCCATAAATTTATCAACTTTCTCTCCCTCGTAAATAATTTCTATAAAAAAATCAATCAGGAAAAATATCTCTGTGAAAAAATATTTCTATATACAACTGTTATGGAGGGAACTAAAATATGGTAAATCAGAATTTATAGTTAAAAACAAAATTTTTTGTTTTTAAAAATTTTGCCAATAATGGTTTTTGTCTTTTTTTTAATGGTGAAATACCTTCCATTAAAAAAAATTCAATCACAAAAGATAAGCCATAAAAAATATTTTTGTATAAACTTACATTTTTCAAAAACCCACTTCCTAGAAAACCTCGCAGAGGATAATCAAGAAAAGTAATAACTGAAAATTTTGTTAAAAATCAAATTTTTTTGTATTTAGAAATTCGGCCAATAATACCACCACTTAAATAAAGTGACGCATGAAAGGAAAGGAGAAAAAAAAAACTAAAGAGACGAGTATCCAACGAACCAATAAGTTTTTTCTTTTTATTTTTGTGGATAGTTCTTTTATTTATTCTGTTGCCTTATCTTTGAGTTTTACGTTTTAATGTTGAGGTTTGGATATTGGGTGTTGTATTTTCTTTGATGGTTTGATTTATATTAAAGTTAAAATATAGTTATTGTTGTATTATTTTGTTAATTTATTCTTAAAAATTATTATTTATGTAATTACTTTTGAGGACTTAAATTTTTGATATTATCAACCCATAAATTTTTAATTTTATACCATATATAATAAAAATAATATAATCTTAAATAATAAATGATAATATTGAAATTATATGTATTGATTTAGCTGTTATTTTTAGATTTTATAACATATAACTATGTAAGAGTTATTAATCCATAAATTTTCAATTTTATACATATAAAATACAAAATAATGTAATCTTAAATAATAAATAATAACATATAAAATACAAAATACATGTTAATTTTTTATTTGATAACATATAAAATAGATATTTTAAAGATATCTTGTAGATGTAAAATTTCGTTAAAGATATTTCATATTTGCCTAAAATTTAATTATCTTATAGATAGATGTAAAATCTAAGGATATGATTTACTAGTAATTCATCATTATCTTCAAGATATTTTGCATATATTTAAGTTATATGTTGGTAAATTATTCAAGTTATATGTTGAATTATGATCTAATCAAATTATAATAATTCCTATAATTTAATTTTAAAATTTTATGTGTAAATTTACTTAAAAAATTCTTAACTTATATGTGACATGGTAATTAATCTAAAATTTGATTGATGATTATTTTACAAATAATGTTATATTATTTTAGGCAGCTTTTCCTTGCTATGGTTTTTAATATTTGAAATTTAATATTGGTGACATATTTATTAAAAATAAATATGTTTTAAATAATAAAGCTAACCATTCCCTCTCTTTCTAAATTTCAAAATAACTCACCTTTGATAATAGAATTGATGATTCAAATTTTTAAATTTTTTTAAAAACCAATTGTATTTGGAAACTAAAGTTCTTAGTAAAAAATGTTCTTTATGATTGTAAATTTATTTTTATAATATAAAATAATTAGTCTTTAACATAATAATGGTTTAATATATTTAAATAATACTAAGAAAAATAATTTTGAATTTCAAAAAAGTGAATGATATAAGTGATAAATTATTTGAGTAGTTTTGAATAAATATATTCTAAATTTGAAATAATCTTTAATTTTTATATTAAACAATTTTGTAGTATATAAAAATAATATTTCTTGTAAAAATTTCTAAATTTCAAAATTAAAAAATATAAAACTTCTTGGAAATATACATACCTATCACCATACCTACTAACATATATAACAAAATACGTATTATCTACCACCAAATTAAAATATCAATTCTTACCTACAAATTTTTTAAATAAAAACCATCTCTCTACCATAAATCAACAACACTTGTAGTATTAAATTTTATGTCCTTTTTAGTTTCATCTATTTAAGGTAAGTTATGATTTGTGTTTTATATTTTCATGTACTATATAATTTTCCTTTATTTATGCTAAGTAATGAAATTCATGATCTAAAATATAAATTGTTATTTTAATTGTTGACAACGTAATATTTATTCTCGAATCTTAAAATTTGATTTAAAAATTTTAGTTTAAAATTTATACTTAATTTTGATCATTTGATATTTATTATTCTAGAATCACTGTTTGTGTCGAAAATTATTTTCATTGTTGAATTCATTGCACGTTTATCGTTTATAGATTCAAATTAAAATTAGTCTTTTTATAGGACTTTCTTACATAATGAAAATAAAAAAATACAACTCTCTTCAAAAACACGCAGAGGATGTTTATCACCCGCTGCTTGCGTGAGATCTTTGCTTGTGTCGGGATTTATCTGTGGACCATCTCGGATCAGATCCGCTTGATCAGAATAAAAGATCAATGCTCTTGTTTCATAAAGAAAATAATCACAGAAGTAAATAATCTCGACCAAGCGAGATTACTACTCTTCTCGAGATCAAAACCAAGTTTGATCTGGAGTAAAGGGGAATGGGCCTCAAATCTTTCGAACTCTCCCTCTTTATGCTGAAGAACTTCACCAAGATTTGTTAGCCTCTCTGAAATTCATGATTCATTCTTCAGATCTTCCTTTATGAGTGTGCTAGGGGTGTATTTATAGATTTTAAATGCCGTGTTTGTGGATAGGATCGAAGAACAACCGTTATTATCCGTTTAGGTGGATTTTCGATTGTGTAACAGCTTCCACACGTTTAAGGATAAACCCACTTATTTATGGATGACCCCAAAGAGTTCTAGAAGTCAATCTTATCAAAAAATATGTCAGGAGCTAACCTTGGCGCGAGACCCTTCGAAGTGACTCGGAGTTTCTAAGTCACTTTGAGGTGACTCGGATTTTCCGAGACAGTTTGTAATATCTTCGGTATTATAGCTTTAATTCTCTCATCAGATCTCAGAATGAGGTGATTTAAAATTTTTTGGGAAGATGACGAAGATACCTACAACTTTTATCTTTTGAGTTTTTTCTAAATCAAAGAAAATCATGATTGAAATTTCAATTCTTCTCGAGCCATGCATTCTAAATCTCATTGTTGCTTTCTCGCTTCGTATTTTCACGCGGTTCTTCCGCTTTGTGCGCTTCTTCTCCTCACGCGTTTCTTTGCTTCCTTTTGGCATTGGATGATCCTCTTTTTGGGTAATTCTCTCTGACTTAAATAATAGCGTTCATCGTCTTCTCTCCGTTTCGAACTACGTGTGGGAACCAATAGGCAATTTTTGACGCCTACAGATACCCCCCTCCAAAGTGTTTTGGGCTCATTTTTTTATAGAGGAGCCTGAAATACTTTGGATATAATAAGCTCAGCCTTCAATTCTTAGACTTCTTCATCTTTTAGTCTATTTAGTATTTTATTGAATAGCTAAAATTCTTTCGGTGCTGCGTTTATCGTCTGTTCGTTGTCGAAATCTTGAATTGGAACTGGAGTGTTGGTTTTTGAATTAGCTTGTGTCATTGGATCAATGTTAAACTGATCATCTCTATTGAGAATTCGTATCTGAATTATGATTGAACTCCAGGGGATTATCTTTTGACCTGAAATTTTTCTAAGCCTTATTTCGGTGAAATTATTGACGTGTTGATCGACATCGACCTTCATTACAATGCATTGACTGGTGTTGACTCACATCGACTGACATTGATTCGCATTGACCAGCATTAACTTACGTTGATCGACATTGACTTTCATCATCATGCATTGACCGGTATCGACTTTCATCATCACGTGTTGACCGATATCGACTCACGTGTTAAATAGCATCAACTCACATTGAACGATGTTGACTTTAATCGTCACGTGGTGACCGTATGAACACAATTTATACTCATATGTTAACTGGAGTTTACACAGCTTAAGCTCTTGAGGAGTTGGAGTGAGGAGGACCAGTTTATACTCGTATACTCCTGGGAGTTTTGGGAATCAGTTTAACCTTGTGTACCCGTCAGAGGTTTTCGAGAATCAATTTAACATCGTGTACCTGTCAGAGGTTCTCAGGAATTAGTTTAACCTCGTGTTTGTTGGAAAATTTGTAATAAGAAAACAAGGAAAGAACTGTATTTGATTTTATTCTCTCTAACTGCTTAGAAAAAGAATGATTACAATTCTCTCAACTCTCGATTACAATTTGAATTCCTGGTTACAAAAGAGAAGAGAATGATCTGGATTCTCCCCTTTGTTTAATTCTGGGTTCTTCACGGTAGCGATGGAGTGCCTCCCTCGAATGCTCACGTCGAGTTTGCTCTCCGTTGACGATCCGACGTTTTAATTCACTGGAACATGATCTTCTCCTCACGATTTCACGTTGTGGAGAACTCTGAACGAGTTTAAAACTCTATGAAAGAGTTGATTTAACCGAAAGTCGGTTATAAGCCAAGGATGAAGAAGATCTTGTTGCTGATCTCCAAAGCTCCAACCGAAGGATGAAAGATCCTCTTTTCACTGCCAAGAAGTTCCAACAGACCGCACCCGAAAGATCCAGCCCCGAACTAAGTTGATTTCTTAGTTATTTATAAGGGATTAAGGGGTGTAACCACCTCCTTAATTCGCTCCTAAGTGGGGCTAATGCGATGTAACCGCCCCTTAAATCACTCCTGAGTGGAGTTGTGATCCCCTCAAATCGTGCAGCGGTTGAAGCTGCGTTCAGCTGCTGATCTGAGCTGCGTTCAACGGCGATTTGAGCTGCGTTTGGCAGCGATTTGAGCTGTGTCTGGCATCGATTAGAGCTGCGTCTGGTGGCGATTTGAGCTGCGTTCGGCATCGATTAGAGCTGCGTCTGGTGGCGATTTGAGCTGCGTTCGTGGCTATGAACACTGTGCGTCTTGATGCTGGTACGCGGGGAGGACTTCCACGTCTTGATTTGAAGAGACCGTCGATTTGTAGTCTCTTTCTATCGAAGTTTTGCAAAGATCGTCATTTTGTAATCTTTACTTTAGCTCTTTGATATGCAAGAGTTGTCAGATTGTAACTCTCGATTTGATGGTGAAGGCTGTCAAACTAGAGCTCTCATCGGTTGTCGTGAAGGTCGTCAGATTGTAACCTTCAGCGATCTACGTGAAAGTCTTCAAATTGTAGCCTTCTGGAAGTCGTCAGATTGTAACTTCCATCATCGGTGTTTGATAGAGATCAGCTATCTATTGTGATTTTTTAGACAGCCTACAGAACCCCCTCCAAAGTTTTCGAAAGTTCGCGGTTGACTGGGACGAATTTTCGGAATACTTTGGATCTCAACTCTGATCTTGGAGCTGTTGATTCCTTGTGGTAAAGGATTTGTTCTCTGCACTTGCTTCGAAGGCATCTTGATTGAAGGGATTTGCCACGTAGGACCTTTGTGAAGGTATGCGTCATAATCCTGCTTCTGGACTGTGGGGGTGGACCCTGCATTTTGAATTTGGAACACGGGTGTGACCTCGGCGTTCGGTTTTTGCATCGCGGGTCTGACCTCAACGTTTTGACTTAAGACATGGAAGTGGCTTCCGTGCATTTTTGACTAAGTCTTTGAGACTTGTCTTTGGCTCATCTGTTTTAAGTCTCGGCTCACATCCATTAAGCTAATGGGCCTGCAAACGTGCATAGGATTTTTGGCAAACCCTCAGCCATCAACGGATTTGATAAGCCTTTACCGACTACCGTTTGAGTCGGGCTAGCATGTGGATTGTCTAAGTCCGTTCCACATGTAACGTTGTGCTAAGAGAATGAACCCTCTTAGACTTGATGCTATGATTTTGAATACATAGACTTTGTCATTTTTTTCTTCCTGTGTTATATTTTCACTTGAAACACTGAAAGAAAATTAGAAATGCCAGAGGTGTAGCATCAACTTGGCGTGAATTTTCACTTAGAGTGAAATTCAGAAACTTTCTTTATTATCGTTGGGATAATTTCAGAAAATCTCTAATCCACTGGGGATTTTATAATGAAAACTTGCTATTCTTGTTGAAAAAAGATTAACAAGTTCATTGCTTTTCACGGTAAAAGACTAACCGGCAACGCGTGTTAGGCGTAGGCTTATCTCTAATTAGGGATCGAGATAAAGTCCCCCATGCGTGTGAGGCATGGATTTTTATGTCCTTTTCACGGTAAAAGACTAACCGGCAACGCGTGTTAGGCGTAGGCTTATCTCTAATTAGGGATCGAGATAAAGTCCCCCATGCGTGTGAGGCCTGGATTTTGATGTCCTTTTCACGGTAAAAGACTAACCGGCAACGTGTGTTAGACATTGACTTATCCCTACTTAGGATTCAGGATAAAATTCCCCATGCGTGTAAAACATGGATTTTAGCGTTATTAATAATGACTTACTATGATATTGAATACGTAGGCTTTGCTATTATTACGAGAATAGGCTACCCGACAGCATGTGTTAGATGCAGACTTATCTCTAATTAGGGATCGAGATAAAGTCCCCCAGGCATGAAT
Source organism: Asparagus officinalis (assembly GCF_001876935.1). Taxonomy (NCBI): domain Eukaryota; kingdom Viridiplantae; phylum Streptophyta; class Magnoliopsida; order Asparagales; family Asparagaceae; genus Asparagus; species Asparagus officinalis. Next base: position 82,012,280 of record NC_033794.1, on the reverse strand, counting down.
CCTGGTGTCTTTTTCACGGCGAAAGATTAACCGGCAACGCGTGTTAGGCGTAGACTTATCTCTAATTAGGGATCGAGATAAAGTCCCCCATGCGTGAAGGCATGGATTTTTGGTGTCATTTCTTCCTGTGTAGCTTGAAACACCGAAAGAATTAACAAGTTCATTGGGGGGTTGACTGTTAGAGGTGTTATGTTAACATAACAGTATTTTATGGACCTATCGCTCTATTGAAGAGAGTCGATAAGTTGATTTGGTCGTCAGAGGTGTGGTGTTAACTTGACGAGTTTGTGGACCTATCGCTCCATTGAAGAGAGTCGATAAGCGGATTTTGTCAGAGGTGTAATGTTAACGTGACAAGGAGAATATTGCTATGGAAGCAATTTTGGGGACTTATCGCTCTATTGAAGAGAGTCGATAAGTAGATTTTTGTCAGAGGTGTAGTGTTAACTTGACAGGATTTGTGTTGCGATTGGAGCAACTTTGGGGACTTATCATCCTATTGACGAGGATTGATAAGTGGGTTTTGTCAGAGGTGTAATGTTAACGTGACAAATTAGGAGTGATGCAAACTGAATGCATACTCTGTGGGGATGATGATCGTCAGAAGTGTAATGTTAACTCGACGATGTGAAAGATTCGTTACTCTTAATCCTGTGGATTCCAAGTAACCAACCCCCAGTCTTGATTAAAACTTAGCAGGGGAATAAAAAGAGGTAGACAAGGCACATCACCTAGTGAGGCACTATCCATTTAGTCGGAATAGAGTCACATCACTAGGTAGGCCATTATCTGACGAGTTTGACTATCAGAGGTAACTGTTAACGTGATAGTTTTGTGGACCCGCCATCCTACTTGAAGAGGATTGGTGGGGGAATTTGGAGGAAAAGGACTATCAGAGGTGATCATTAACGTGATAGTTTTGGTGGACCCGCCATCCTATTGAGGAGGATTGGTGGGGGAATTTGGAGAAACTAGACTATCATAGGTAACTGTTAACGTGATAGTTTTGATGGACCCGCCATCCTATTGAGGAGGATTGGTGAGGGAATTTGGAGAAAGTAGACTATCAGAGGTGATCATTAACATGATAGTTTTAGTGGACCCGCCATCCTATTGAAGAGGATTGGTGGGGGAATTTGGAGAAAGTAGACTATCAGAGGTGATCATTAACATGATAGTTTTAGTGAACCCGCCATCCTATTGAAGAGGATTGGTGGGGGAATTTGGAGAAAGAAAATGGACTATCAGAGGTAATTGTTAACGTGATAGGTTTGGTAGATTTTGTGGTTGACAGAGGTATTCTATTAAACATAACAACTCAGAAAATTTATTACTTATAATCCAATGGACTACAAATAAACCAACCCCCAGTCTTGAACAAGTGCAGGGGGGAAGGGTAGACGTGACACATTGCCTAGTGAGCCACTGTCTAACGAGTTTGACTATCAGAGGTAATTATTAACGTGATAGTTGTTAGACCTACCATCCTACTGAAGAGGATTAGCTTCAATAGTCGTAGTATCTTCTTCTTTTGACTGAGAAGATTGGGCTTGGTCCGATTGCTCAGGAGAAAATTGGGCTTGGTCTGATTGCTCAGGAAAATCCTGCCTATATCAGAGGTAATTGTTAACGTGATAGTTATTGGAGACCAGGCATCTTACTGAAGAGGATTAGCTTCAGTGGTCGTAGTATCTTCCCCTTCTGACTGAGAAGATTGGGCTTGGTCCGATTGCTCAGGAGAAGATTGGGCTTGGTCTGATTGCTCAGGAAAATCCTGCCTACTTTGTTCTTCAGCTTTGATCCTGACAATAATCTTTTGAGCCTGTTCGCCTTGAGAGATTAGTTGTCTCCAAGAACGACACTCTGCAACTCCGATTCGGGCTAGGAGGTTGGTCTGCAAGTTGTGCCGACAGGTCTCTACTAAGGTAGACTGTGTCATACCTGACGAACACCGGAGAGCCATAGTTCGGAACCTTTTGACGAAGGCTTTGACGGACTCCCTCTTCTTCTGCTTAGTGGCGAGAAGAGTATGGATGGGGGCTTAGAAGGGTATGGATGGAGACTTCCGTATCCTCTTCAAAGAATCTCGACAGGAAGAGTCTCTCTAGATCTGCCCACTTTTGGATACATCCGGCAAGCAATTTTCTGAACCATTCAAAGGCAACTCCCTTGAGGGTGCCAATGAATAATCGAGCCAGTATAGCATCGTTTGATATCACATTCCCAGTCTGTGACTTGAAATGATAGATATGTTGGTTCGGTGATCCCATGCCGTCAAAAGTTTGTAGCGTCGGGACTTCGAATTTTGGAGGATAAGGGGCTGCATCCCATTCGGCAGGATAGGGTCTGACAACTCTCTCTTCTTGGAGCTCGCTTCTGTTGGCCATGGCATTGAGGCGGGCTTCCAATTCTTCCATTTTGGCAGACTGGAGATTATACTCGTTCTCAGTCTCTCTTCCTTCATCAGAGAAAGATTCTAGGTTGTGGGCTTCTTGGTCAGAACCCGTGTCATCAACCATTTTTTCCTTCCCTTTGCCTATGTGAGGTCGGGACGAAGACGTCTTTCCTCTCCGGGAGAGTTCTTGCCTAGGTGGCGAATCTGTCTTCTGAGATTTGGCCTTGTCTGTGACAATTTGAGTCAACAGGGCCATGAGTTCATTGATGGCCTCTTGCTGAGATTTGAGCATGGCCTCCTGCTCATCAAGTCTCTTCGCGAGATCTTCATGGCTTTCTGTCATATAGGCGGAGCTTTCACGTTCAACAAAGGAACTTGACGATTGAGACTCCGCGATGGCTGAGTGTTCATCATCGGAATTGGTTTCTCTAGCTAACCTCCGATAGTTGACTGGGAGAATGGCTCCTGTTCGCGTCTGAGTGCGTTGGTAGATTCCTTCAAACTCGTTAGCGATTTCTCTGACGGTCGGTGAACGACTTGTCTCAGAGTCATTGGAACTAGGAGCTGAGACTTTTCCTCTGCCGATCACATTGATAGTGACCCCAAGATATTCGGTCTTTGGAGACTTCTTCCTGTGAGAACGTCGTCGTTGGTTAGGCAAAGCAACGTTCGTAAATTGGTCGAACACCAACAGTTTGGCCGCATATGAGCAGCATTGACATCCTGAGAGGATCGTAGGAATCAGCCGTTCACATTGGAATGAATGAATGATTTGTTGCATCGGTCTTTCTCTCGATATGAACTCACTCAAATCTATTGTGAAGATTCGAGGAGAATTGCTCACTGATCGTGAGGTTTGAATTGGAACCCCCAGTCCATGATTGGACAGGACTGGCTCTTGGTGAACATGGATCTGGTTGAGATGCCTTGAATCCATGGACTTTTGACATCCGCCCCTCAATCTAGTCGCGCTACGCAGAGTATTCAGGGGGTCCGAGGGGGATGGAATACCCCCCGACGGGGGTTGAATTAGCTTGTGTCATTGGATCAATGTTAAACTGATCATCTCTATTGAGAATTCGTATCTGAATTATGATTGAACTCCAGGGGATTATCTTTTGACCTGAAATTTTTCTAAGCCTTATTTCGGTGAAATTATTGACGTGTTGATCGACATCGACCTTCATTACAATGCATTGACTGGTGTTGACTCACATCGACTGACATTGATTCGCATTGACCAGCATTAACTTACGTTGATCGACATTGACTTTCATCATCATGCATTGACCGGTATCGACTTTCATCATCACGTGTTGACCGATATCGACTCACGTGTTAAATAGCATCAACTCACATTGAACGATGTTGACTTTAATCGTCACGTGGTGACCGTATGAACACAATTTATACTCATATGTTAACTGGAGTTTACACAGCTTAAGCTCTTGAGGAGTTGGAGTGAGGAGGACCAGTTTATACTCGTATACTCCTGGGAGTTTTGGGAATCAGTTTAACCTTGTGTACCCGTCAGAGGTTTTCGAGAATCAATTTAACATCGTGTACCTGTCAGAGGTTCCCCAGCAGAGTCGCCATCTTTTGTTTGTTGGAAAATTTGTAATAAGAAAACAAGGAAAGAACTGTATTTGATTTTATTCTCTCTAACTGCTTAGAAAAAGAATGATTACAATTCTCTCAACTCTCGATTACAATTTGAATTCCTGGTTACAAAAGAGAAGAGAATGATCTGGATTCTCCCCTTTGTTTAATTCTGGGTTCTTCACGGTAGCGATGGATTCTCCCCTTTGTTTAATTCTGGGTTCTTCACGGTGGCGATGAGATGCCTCCCTCGAATGCTCGCGTCGAGTTTGCTCTCCGTTGACGATCCGATGGCTTGTTTCACTGGAATGTGGTCTTCTCCTCACGATTTTGACGTTGTGGAGAACTCTGAACGAGTTTAAAACTCTATGAAAGAGTTGATTTAACCGAAAGTCGGTTATAAGCCAAGGATGAAGAAGATCTTGTTGCTGATCTCCAAAGCTCCAACCGAAGGATGAAAGATCCTCTTTTCACTGCCAAGAAGTTCCAACAGACCGCACCCGAAAGATCCAGCCCCGAACTAAGTTGATTTCTTAGTTATTTATAAGGGATTAAGGGGTGTAACCACCTCCTTAATTCGCTCCTAAGTGGGGCTAATGCGATGTAACCGCCCCTTAAATCACTCCTGAGTGGAGTTGTGATCCCCTCAGATCGTGGGAAACGGTTTTGAAACCGTTCAACTCGTGTTTGAATGAGTCAAACGCAGATCCTGCATTTCGGCATGAATTCTGTGTCCAAACGCAGTGTCTGGAAGGTGGAACGCAGTGATTGGAAGCTGCGTTTGCAGCGGATGAAAGCTGCGTTTGGCAGCAGTATAGAACTGCGTTCGAAGTCAGCTGGAGCTGCGTTTGGCAGCGGTTGAAGCTGCGTTCAGCTGCTGATCTGAGCTGCGTTCAACGGCGATTTGAGCTGCGTTTGGTAGCGATTTGAGCTGTGTCTGGCATCGATTAAAGCTGCGTCTGGTGGCGATTTGAGCTGCGTTCGTGGCTATGAATGCGGTGCGTCTTGATGCTGGTACGCGGGGAGGACTTCCACGTCTTGATTTGAAGAGACCGTCGATTTGTAGTCTCTTTCTATCGAAGTTTTGCAAAGATCGTCATTTTGTAATCTTTACTTTAGCTCTTTGATATGCAAGAGTTGTCAGATTGTAACTCTCGATGTTGATTGTGATGGCTTTTAACTAGAGCTCTCATCGGTTGTCGTGAAGGTTGTCAGATTGTAACCTTCAGCGATCTACGTGAAAGTCTTCAAATTGTAGCCTTCTGGAAGTCGTCAGATTGTAACTTCCATCATCGGTGTTTGATGGGGATCAGCTATCTATTGTGATTTTTAGACAGCCTACACCTCGTATACCCGTCGGAGGTTTAAGGAGATGCAGTTTATACTCATGTACTCATTAGAGTGTGGAAGCAGTTTAACCTCATATACATGTTGGAGAATTTTGTTCTCATTTAGCTTATTTTGTCGTCATGATACCGGTGTCAACCAAGGCTTGAATGCTATTTTTTAGAATAAGACAAGCCTTGGTGGGGTGATAAACCCTCCTGTGATATGCACAGTACTTCGGATTCAAAATCTTATTTGCTTCCTCCTGATTTGTAATTGGTGGTAGCTTGATTTTTTGTTGGCGAGGAGGTACTTGAAGATGGCTAGAACTTCATCATCTTCGAAAGAATACTCATCCTGGAACTTTAGATTAAAAGTCTCTTGTTGCCTCCAAGGTTGATGGTGATGAATGTTGACAACAGATGCAGGTGTTTTAGCCGTCGGTTGGCCTCTTTCGGCTTTCTTTCTTTTAAGAAAGCATTCGGCCTGTTCACCGTGTAATTTTAACTCTTTCCAAATTTTGGATGGTATGACCTCCAAGGCTTCCAGGACATCGATAGAAAGATTATCGTGGTATGTCTGCAAGATGAACACCTCTATGATAGGATCCTTAGAATTCATTACCTTGTTACGGAAGCGTTTGACAAAACCGTCAACTGACTCACTGTTCTTCTACTTCTCATCCAGAAGAGCTCCGACCAATACTTCGGTGTCATCATCGAAGAAATTATTGAGGAACGAGCTTTCCATGTTATCCTAGTAGTTGATACTCCCCGGCTTGAGCTGTCGATACCAATCGAAGGTCGCCCCGCGAAGGGTGCCCATGAATGACCGAATCATCATGGGTTCATTCCCGAAGATCACTCCCAGGTAGGATTTAAAATAAATTAGGTGCTGAGTGGGTGAACATTTCCCGTCAAACAGCATGAAGTTAATTAGATTGAACTTCACTGGGTACGGGATTGAATCTTACTCTCTTGGATATGGACACAGAATGCCAGTCCTCTTCACTTCTTGATCCGATAGCAAGGCGTTCACCTTATCTTCCAGCTCCTGCATCATCTTGTTGTCCTCGCTCATATCTTTCTTTGGAGGATGTTGAGAAAGATCTACTGAACCACCCCCAACGATATTGATGGGTGTAATTGAACCACCCCTAGTGTTACTGAGGGATATGATTGGGTCACCCCTAGAATTTTTGAGGGGTACATCTGCCATGATGACTTCGTCCACTTCTAGATCAGTGTCAATTGTGACGTTCTGAGTACGGTGATTGGATTCAGCCTGCTGACTGGACTCAGGTGGTGGTTAAAGTCCTTGAGCATGTAACAATCTCATCTACTACATGGTCAACTCCATCTCCATTTTTATTTTAGCTTTTAGTTCCTCTCACAGTCGAGCTAAAGCCTCTTGAAGCATTTGAGTCACTAGGTCGGGAGTGATTATGAACGACTCCCTTACTTCCTCCATGCTAGATTGTAAAACCCTAAAATTTTGAATATTTTGTGATAAATAATAATAAATTTATTATACACTAATAAATAACATATTTTGATGTTTGAGTATGCTAGGAATTGATTTGAGATCAATTCAATATATATATGTATATATGTATATATGAGTGCAAATGTACAAAACATGCATGATGTATTAATTTGGAAAATAATGATCAGTGGAGAGATTTTGTATTTTACACACTGATACATTATAAATATTTAAAAAACTTAGAAGAACAAAATTGTAGGTCTCTTTAGTAGCTTTCCAACAAATCTTTAATCACCTCATTCCGAGGTCGGATGCGGATGTTACAACCATAATACCAAAGAGTATGTTTCTAGTCAGACTGGGTTTCCAGTTTAGGGTTTTGGGTTTCGGGTTTTGGGCTGTATTTATTCGGCTTTGCTGCCATATATATACATGTTTATATACTAAAAATACCACTTTTCTTCTGTGTTACAAACCTTAGCAGCCCTTCTCCTCTCTCAAACCCTAGCACTAAACTTGAGTTCTCGGGAGAGTTTCATTAGGTGAAAAGCGAGGAGAAGGCAAGATTTGCGGCGTTTGGCATCAAGGGATTATTTGCTGATTGTTTTAGAGAGTTGTGCACATGATAAGGCAAGATTATCTACATCCAAACCCTTCTCTTAATAAAGATTAGACTTTTCATGGTTAAAGTGATGTTTTTCATGGTAAAGTTTAACCCGACATGATAAAGTTTAGATTTTTGATGATAATTTATTAAACAATGATAGATCTATAATAATTCCTTGTTGTTTATGATAGAAATATGATCATGATCATTAGGGTTATTCATAATTTCATTTTTAATTTATTAATCATGATTAAACCATGTTTAAACCCTAATTTGATAATTAAATGATATTTTATCTTGATCTTGATTAGAGAAAACCCTAGGTTTGGGGTAAAACAAGATTTGAAAATGTGGAAAAATAATTGTTACATTGGTTTCAAGTTTCATACAAGTATATTTAAGTTAATTTTGTCGATGACTAAGGTTCTTGTAAGGAATTTGATTATTTGGGTTGTTAAACTTGATTAGGTTAAATCAAATTTAAGTAAATCATGAGATATTTCCTGATATGTAGAAATAAAGTTTTTATCTTTTCATATGATTTATAAATGACAAAATTCATGTTTTAATGAGTTAAAATTTCTATAAGTTCAAAACCTAAAAACCTGTTATGCTTTTACGCGGCGGACCGCGGTAGGTCTGGACAATGTTTTTGTGTAGGAAGCTCTCTATTTCTACGCGGTGGACCATGGTGGATGTGACAGTCGACCGTTGGGTGATATTTTGTGTAATGTCTTTCTGCTCATTTCACGGTCGACCGCGGTAGTCGCGACGGTCGACCGCTAGACCTGTTTGTGCATGTGCATGTTGTTTACATGCGTTTGTGTGACCGACGAGTTGACTGGGTTATTTGGTATTTTAATACACTGTAAATTGTGTATTCTACATATGAGTCAATTATGGACATGAGTTTAGGATTCACTCTCCGAGGAACGAGTGTGAATAGTATATATGCATTTTACTTACATCATTTATTTGTATTACGCTCATCATATGCAGTCCTCATGTTGGACATTTATCTATTGTGACCAATGTGTTGGACCTTAATCATATGCAGTCCTTGTGTTGGACATTTACCTATTGCGGCCCATGTGTGGGACCTTAATCATATGCAATTCTCGTGTTGGATATTTACCTATTACGGCCCATGTGTTGGACCTTAATTATATGCCGTCCTCATATCGAACATTTATCTATTGTAGTCCATGTTTTGGACATTCATTATATATAGTCAATTTGTTGGAAAATTATTCGAGTTGTCTTATCTAATATGTAGCAGGTGAAGTCCATGTGTTGGACACATATCTTATATCTTTCAGGACACCTTTGATATGGTTTGAAATGGAGTTATCCTTTCTTATTGCTCCATGTATTAGCTTTTGGATTTGGTATTTAGCTATTCATAATTTGAGCTAACGGGATATTCGACATACCTATGCTTGTGTTGTGGATTTCTAAATATCAATATCCATTTATTTCAGAGTAGATGATTGCTTATATATATGTACTAACAAGTATTTTCCTTATATACACGGAAAATGATATAGGTTGGCTATGCTTAATAGATAGAGCCTCCACTTTATTTAGTAGCCCTTCGCCGGGGCGGATGGAGGTAATCTTGCTAGCGCTCTGATGCACTTGTTGTTGTCATTTTTATTTTATTTTATTTTAACTTTCAGGTGGCTCAGAGCATCGGAGGGCCACATGAGGACAGAGTTATTGCATAGTTGCCATCACATGAGTTACTAGTATAGACTCCACAGTAGAGTTATTTCCATTTGGACATTAATGTTTTGTATCACATTTTGTAAAGGCTATGAGCCTTAGTTACATTTTTAGCTATTTCATGTCGAAACATATTTATTTATTTTGAATGGTGGATGTATTCTAGATTTGTTCACTGAGATATTATTTATTTATGAGATACTCCTTTCTATATCATGTCTGTTGTGGTTATTTCCTTTCTTTTACCTGTTTTGTACCTACACTTTACTTTGATTCTACTAGAAGATATTACTATGATTGGTGAAACTTGTTGTTGCACAGTGTGGGTGTATGGTAGGTTTGACATCTCTGGGTTCATCTTAGACTGCAGCCATGTGTAAAAATAGGGGCGTCACAGTTAGTATCAGAGCTATAGTTCCACTATCCTTAGGATCATCTTGTGTCAAGTCGTGGAGCTAGAATAGAGTTTCTTAGGATTTATGTATAGAGTCTGCTAGAAATTTCTAAAATAAGTGAGGACGTTATATACATATATTCAAAAAAAATTACTAATTTTTTTATGGCAACTATTTTACTTTGATTGAAAAGTAATTGCCTAAATACATATTGTGATACATTATGTATATATATAATTGTGATCTCATTTACTATGAAAAAAAATAATTTCTCCTACTGATATTATGAATATCGGGACGAGGACGTGGTCGAGGTAAACTCGTACCTGGAGAACTAGGCAAGCAGAGCCCCGAGCCGCAGCAGGCTCCATAGTATTTTATTGACTTCATGATGCTATTTATAGCAAGATTTTACAACACTCGAGGAGCAAGAGGTGTATCCATTTCCACCAACAGTACCACTTTCAGGAGTGTCATCACCAGTTATACCAGTTATGTCTATTAAAGAGGAAATACTAATGAGTACATCATCATCACAACCAGTTGTTGATAGAGTTGCAGAGCAGGAGATTTGGCTCTGTAAAATAAGAAAGACGTCAGACACAAAGAGCATTATAGTTTCAGGGCACACTAGATTCATGTGCAGCCTATAAATAAAAAGAATATGTGAAGATTTCTTAAATTATAGTTTCAGGGCACACTAGATTCATGTGCAGCCTATAAATAAAAAGAATATGTGAAGATTTCTTAACGTCGATTCAGTACCACACTAGATTCATGTGCAGCCTATAAATAAAAAGAATATGTGAAGATTTCTTAACGTCGATTCAGTACTAAACCAGAGGTTAAATGTATTCAGCATAAAGAACATCATCGGGGAATGACAACAAAGGATAGTAACAATTTCATATTTTTATAAGAGCAGCGAATATCACTTATTTAGGAGAATTTTGTTTACCCATTCGACAAGCAGTTAGAGCTAGTTCAATTGAAGTAGAGAGATATGCCTATAGTTAATGAAGAAATCAAATCTAGTATGGTGATGATGGCAAGGGCAAGGGGCCTATTGTGGGATCTAGAAGACCCCAGCAGTGGGGTAAGGATTTTTTACTACCAGCATAACGACAATATAAGAAGGGAGTACAACATGATTTGAGAACACCTGTTTTCGCTGAAAGTTGCATTCATTACTGAATTCATTATAATTTTAATTGTTTTACAAAGAATTCAAATATTCAACAAAAGAAAGAAATAAAGGATTACAACTCTCTCGAAAATAACACAAGATCCGTTCGTCGTCTCTTGCTTGCGTGGGTTTTTGGCCGGTGATGGGGATGTCAATATCCGTGGACTACCTGACAATTAGATCAGATCCAAAACTTTGTCAATTCGCGAAGGAATCTAGAAGCAGAAGCGCCTATCTCGACAACGGCGAGATAATTGCTCTTCTTAAGATTACCGCAATGGGATAATCCTAAGGAATGGACACGGGCGATATAGATCTGAAGAAACTTTCTCTCTTGTGCTGACAAACTTGATAAATCTTTAGTCCGGCAGGACTTCGCCTATTCTCCAAAATTCCATATCCCAAAAAATGAAGTCCTTGAGGCTGTATTTATAGACTCCGGAGAATCCAGTCGGTTGAAACCGCACAATAACCAAAAATCTGCTTTTTAGGGCCCAGGACACCTTTGGGTGTCTCAGCGAGGCTGAAGACACCCTTGGGTGTCTCGGCCTCGGCCGAGACACCTTGGGGTGTCTCGGGTAGGCCGAGACACCTCGGGGTGTCCTAGCTCATGTTGAGACGTTTCGTTTTGCGCACTTGTCCATTTTCACCGTAACTTCTTCATCCGAACTCGGATTTGAGTGATTCAAAGTGCATTGGAAAGCCGGCGAGGAGTTCTATAAGCTTCGATGATTAGATCATTATGGATTAATCTGGGATACAAGCGGCATTTCACCTTTTGTAAGTGACGTGGGGCTCCCGATCAGTTCGTATCTTCGTTATTCTGAAACTCCGTTACTTCACGTAGTTTGTCGATTCACTTTAAGCGTTCGTCGATGTCAATCAAGCTTCTGTGACTTGGATAGTAACGTTCATCATCTTCTCTTAGCTTTGAGCTGTTCGTGGAGACCTATAGGCAATTTTCAACGCCTACAGATACCCCCTCCAAAGCGTTCCAGTCTCGTTTCTTTTATAAAAGATGTTGGAATACTTTGGATATGATTGGTCCAGCCTTCAGTCGGCGTACAGGACCTGTAGTTAGCTTCAATTCTTGACTCCTTCGATTTTCAGTCTATGACGAATAGCTGAAGTTCTTCCGGCGCTGAGTTTATCGTCTGGCCGTCGTCGAAGTCTCGAATCTAAAACTGATGAGTTGAGTTTGGCTCGTGTTGTTAAGTTGACTCAGAACTGACTATCTCTGTTGCATCGTGCTGACTTATGGTTTCAGATCACTGTAAGTTGACTTTTTGTCACAACACGTTGACCGGCGTTGACCTAGGGTTACGCGTTGACTGGCGTTGACCTAGGATTTTGGATCGCCTGACGTTGACTTTTTCATCGCAACACGTTGATTGGCGTTGACCTAGGGTTACGCGTTGACCGGCGTTGACCTTAGGGTTTAGATCATCGTACGTTGACTTTTTTTTTATCGCAACACGTTGACTGGTATTGACCTAGGATTATGCGTTGATCGGCATTGACATAGGGTTTGAGATCACTCGACGTTGACTTTTGGTCGCAACGCGTTGACTGGCGTTGACCTAGGGTTACGTGTTGACCGGCGTTGACCTTAGGGTTTCAGATCACCCGACGTTGATATTTGGTCGCAACGCGTTGACTGGTATTGACCTAGGGTTACGCGTTGACCAGCGTTGACCTTAGGGTTTAGATCGCAGTATGTTGACTTTTTCATCGTAACGCGTTGACTAGCGTTGACCTAGGATTACGTGTTGACTGGCGTTGACCTAGGATCATGTGTTGACCGGCGTGGACCTAGGGTTACGCGTTGACCGGTGTTGACCTTAGGGTTTTAGAATCGTCTGGTGTTGATTAGTGTTGATTTTATCAAAATATCCAATAACCGACGAAAACGGGAGAAACTCGGGTTTAAAAAAAAGTATCTGGGGGCTCAAACTGGGCCAAGACGCCCGTGGGTGTCTTGGCCTTAGCCGAGACACCGTGGGTGTCATGGCCTTAGCCGAGACACCCTAGGGTGTCTCGGCCCAAAGGCCGAGACACATTCCTCTCTCTCTCTTCTTTTTTTTGTTTGTTTCTTGTGTACTTTCCCCCCTTCCAAAATTTTCAAAAGAGAGTTCTTTCCCCCCTAAATTTCCTCTTCTTCCTCCTCTTATCCAAACACCATTGTTCTCCTCCTTCAAGAACTCTAAACCCATTAGAACTTTTCTCTTTAAAACCCCTCAATCTTCCCCCATAAATTCAGATTTTGTGCTCCTTTGTTGGCCGAAAATCCTCTCCTCTCAAGGCTAGGGTTTTTTTCTTCATCTTCAAGCTCAAGGGAAGCTTCTTAATTTGGGTAAGTTTTCCTTCAAAACTCTCTCACTTTTTTAAGAAAGATTACAACTTTATGCTTGTAATGAGGGTATACCATGAATTTGTATGCAAAAAATTATAGCTTTTGTTCTCGTGAGTTAGGTTTTGTGAAAAAGATAGGATCTTGATGATGGATTGTATGTATGGACCAATATTTGGGGAGTGTTATGCAAGAATGCAATATGGCCAAAATTTTAGGGGTTTTTGTGCAAAAGTGGACTGAAATTTGGGACTGAAATTCCACACCTATTTGGCCAGACTTTGAGGGGTGTTTTCATGTAAAAGAATCAACATTGTTTGAAGGGTTTAATTGCCAAAAGCAACCGAATATTGTAGAGGGGTTTATTTGCAAAAGGGCTGAAATTTTAGGGCTAAAATTTCAAGAGTTTAGACCACAAATTCATGACCAAAATTTTGAGAAGGGTATGTGGAAACTAGACCAAAATTTGTGTAGGGGTTTATTTGCAAAATTGGCCAAATTTTACAGAAGGGTTTATTTGTAAAGTTAGCCAAAATTGTGAGATATCGGGGGTGTTAGGTGAACAAACATGATGATCATGGCCCAAATTCGAACACGTCCATGACTAGAATTTAGCCTCGAACATGAGGGGTATTTTGGGTATTTCACCAAAAAAATCATCCTGAGGGTTTATACTGCAATTTGAGCTCATTGTTTGCATGCACAAAACTCATAGGTTTAATTAGACTTCAACTGTAAAATCCTATCCTTTTTATAGGACTTTAGTTAAAGTTCTTAATTTTTCCTTTTAACTTTCGGCCACCCGGATTTATGATTGTACCTTATCCATTAATTTTCATTGCAGGTCATCCATATCTCCGCGCCGATAGCGATTTCATAGGAGTCGTTCTTCTTCACAGCATAGCGAAAGGGAGACTCCCGTAGCATCCTCTCCCGCGGCATCCTCTTTCAGGGGTGAGCATTTGTGCTTTCTGTATCCCCGTTTGACCTCTTCGCGGGTCATTCGGGAAGGACCGACGTCCTCCTTCGCGGGGATCGAGGTTTTAGGAGATTTGTTTAGTCATGCCCTCGTTTGGCCCCTTCGTGGGTCATTCGGAAAGGACTAACGTCCTCCTTCGCGGGGATCGAGGTTTTAGGAGATTTGTTTTGTCATGCCCTCGTTTGGCCCCTTCGCGGGTCATTCGGGAAGGACCAACGTCCTCCTTCACGGGGATCGATGTTTCAGGAGATTCGTTTTGCTTGGTCAATTCAAATCTTCCGGCATATCGGGGTGATTTCGTGTTGTATTACACTGTGTAGGTCGGGGTATGTTACCACGTTGCTTACGTGATGATGCATACCGCTCTTTCAGTGTAGGACATTCAAAATCGTCTCGCCAATTGCTCAATAAATGATCCTATCTCGTCATCTTGTGAGATGAATTTGATCATTACGTAATTCATGGATAATTTTCTGATTCTACTCTTGTTTTGTCACAGTTGAATTCCCCGCGGACCGTCTTCCCTCCCATGCTACTAGTGGTTGCAGTGGAGAGATTTTTGCTTCTGTTGTTGATAGGCAGGCTATTGGTCCGACTCCTCAGTTGAACTCCTGCGATAGGAGGATAGTGAGACCCGAAATCATCATAATATCCGATGATGAGGGGGAAGAGGATCCTATTGCTACAATTATGCCTGGTCAAGAATCTGCCCTCCCGGTCTCAGGATCCGTGTAGGGCATCCTCTAAAAGTTAGAGAAAGCTATGCAACAAACAGATAGTTTTGGGCGGGGAAGATTTTATGATTTGCTCCCTTTCGTAGCAGATAGTCTTAAGGATATTCAGCATGTAGGTGGTATTTGGCTAGCTAGGCGATGTAATTTAAAGTTGACTTGCTTAGAGGAACTCATGTATCGCTTGGAAGAGCTAGTATACTCCGACTCACATGATGAAGCCACGCCGCTCATGATTGATGCTCGGGTTCAGAGGATGCACGGGCGTAAAGCCCGAGCGAAACGCATATCGGGGCAAGAAATTATCGTTGCGAATTTGTATGAACGGCAACGTCATCTGCAGACTAAGATGGATGCTTATAACAACATTACTGATAGTACGGGGATTAGGACCGTCCTAGGGGAGAGGACTCTAAAGGATTTTGAGCTTGAGAGCACCAGAGTTCAAAGTGTTTATAAAGGAGAATTGGAGGCCCTCCACGCACTGTATCGAGAAGACGCGGCTGCCGATGCCGCCACCGCTCTTGCAAAGAGGAGGAGAAGGTTCAAGGGGAACATACAGAGAAGCTTGCCGTCGTTAAGGCTAAAATCGCTTCCTTCAGTTTGTTAAATCTGATTTGAGACGTCTTCTTGTATCTCCATTTGGCCTAATTTTATTAATGAAACAAAGTCTTTTCCTTAGCGCACTCCTCCTTTTGTCATGATATTTCTTTGTTGATTATGAACCCAGTGGACATAACGCTTATAAGATTTTTGGCAAATCCTCAGCCATCAACGAGTTTGATGTGCCTTTACCGATTACCGTTTGAATCGAGCTAGCATATGAATTATTAAAACCCGTTTCACATATAACGTTGTGCTAAGAGAATTACTTCTCTTAGACTTAATGCTATGATTTTGAATACATAGACTTTGTCATTTCTTATGGGAATATGGCACCCGGCAACACGTATTAAGTGATGGCTTATCCCTTCTTAGGCTTCGGGATAAAATTCCCCAGACTTATACTCCGGTGTCTTTTTCAATCGGTGAAAGACTAATCCGGCGATATGTGTTAGACATGGACTTAGGATTTTTGGCAAACCCCCAGCCTTCAACGGGTTTGACGAGCCTTTATCGATTATCGTTTGAATCGGGCTAGCATACGGGTTATATAAGTCCGTTCCGTATGTAACGTTGTGCTAAGAGAATTATTTCTCTTAGACTTAGTGCTATAATTTTGAATACATAGACTTCACTAGTTTTTATGGGAATATGGCACCCGACAACGCGTATTAAGCGTTGACTCATCCCTACTTAAGATTCGGGATAAAAGTCCCCAGAATTATACTCTGGTGTCTTTCTCAATCGGTGAAAGACTAAACCGGCAACGCGTGTTAGGCGTAGGCTTATCTCTATTTAGGAGTCGAGATAAAATTCCCCGTGCATAAAGTGCGCGGATTGGAAGTTGAGAATTGTGTCTTTTCTCAGGGTAAAGACAAACCCGATGCTGGAGAGGAAGAATTTTATATTCTATCTCCAGGTCTTGTTTAGGGTAAAGACGGACCAGAAAATGGAAGAGGAAGAATTTTATATTCTATCTCCCAGCACTGAAGAGGAAGAATTTTATATTCTATCTTCAGTTGGAAAGGAAACTCAAAGTGGGATCTCCACCCCCAGAATCCGGAAAGATAAAACTAGGAGTGGGATCTCTACTCCGAGAATCGAAAAGATTCAAGCAACCCTAACTTTTATAGGATTGGTTGCTTGATCCAAGAAAAGAGTTCCTCATTTATTAAGGGGAAATTCCGATTTCGACCCTAACTTTTATAGGTTTGGCTGAAAAGAAAAAGATGGAAGTCTTTCGTTTATCGAAAGGAATGACTCGATCTTAGTCCTAACTATCTGCAGGTTTGACTAAGTGAGGTCGGAGACAATCCTAACTTTTATAGGTTTGATTGCTTAAATTAAAAGTGGACCTCTCGTTCATGGAAGGAATCGAGAGAGGAATCTGGCTTTGGCCCTAACTTTTATAGGTTTGACCTGAAAGCAAAGATAGTGGAATACATGTAGCAATAGAAAAACTGGTTTGTACTAGGCACTCGATGGAAGATTTCGATGTTTAAGTGATCAGGACTTAACATGTCGATTTTAAAGATTGCCAAAATTGGCGGGTGAAAATTCGTTGGACCCACTTGTCAATTGATTTGATCAATGAGTGGTTTTGCGAGGAAAGATTAATCTGTCAAAATGATCGAATCTCGTCTCAACAAAATAACTCATGAGAGTTAGTGAATTTGATAACAATAAAAGAAAACATTCTGACATTCAGAGTTTAAATGTGGATGTCTTACTTATCACTTTTATAGTGATTGGGTTATCCTTAAGAATACCATACGTAGTATTCTTCCGGGAACTTCCCGATACATTGGTTATCCTGAATATACTAAGGGTAGTATTTTTTTAGGAATTTGTCGTTTATCGACATCATAAACTGGTTGCCATCCCTGGTAACAAGGCGATATGTGACCCTTGAGTAGACTGTCTCTACTACGAATGGTCCTTCCCATTTGGGTTCAAATTAATTGAGAATCACCAAAAAACTTCGAGATATTCGACCCTAGCTCTTTGGCAAGACTGGTTCAATAAGCAATATCTTATTTCCAACCCCTCTTTGTTGATATCGGGTTATCCTTAAGAATATCCCGTATAATATTCTCCAGGAACTTCTTGTTAGACCCTAGAGGGGGGGGGGGGGGTCATATGCCCGTTGGAGTTTTGAAAGAAGCAGTTTATACTCGTATACTTTTCGGAGTGTGGCAACAAGATATGTAAGCTAGGATAAGTAATATGAACAAGGGATATATCCTAGCAATGAGGTATATTATGAGTTATATGCAAGGATATGAAACTAAGGGTGATATAAACATAAACAAGATAGTGGGCAATATAATCAACAAGCAATATACAAAGGCGATATAAGATATGAACATAAAAAATAAGTGCGCCAATGCAATCATAGACAAACGATATGATTACGGAGTTCGGTCCTCACGACCTACGTCTCCGCTCCTCACCTCGAGGAGATCTCCACTATCACAACCGGGTTTTCTACGTTCACCCGAATAACGTTTACACCACACAATACAATCACTATGAAATCACACCTCACACACTAAGTGTTGGTCCTAGCCCGTGTCCTCCTCCTCAAGTGCTCGGTTACAACCTCTCCCTAGGCACGTCAACCGACGCCACTCCTCTTGGATTCGACCCCGTCTCTCACCACACACTTATCTTGGTGTATAAGTGTATTACAAAGTGAATCCTCACAATTAAGCACAATATAACAAATGATTGTTCTCTCTAACAAGGTGAGAACTCAATTAAGCACAACTCAAAGTTACAATCTCTCACTACCCAACTATACTATGTATGAAAGATACAATAAGCTCAATGTGGATGTGTGTAACAATGAGTAAAATAAAATCTAACTCAATTAGCAAACTAGCAATAATAAGAATATAAAAATCAATAATAAAATTGCTAGAGAAAAAAGAGTTAGAAAACTTCTCAATAGATGACAAGAGATGGAGGGAGAATAGTTGATTGCTCAAACTCTAATAGATGATCTCCTCAAGCTCTTGTGGAATTGAATTCTCAAACTCAAACAACCAATTGCTTAAAAGCTTCTAAACAAATATTAAACAAACTTAAACCTTAAACCCTTTGATTAAAACTTTCTTAAACTTGTTTTAAAACTCTCTTGGATTTTTTAAAACTGAGGTATAAGGGGGTATTTATAGCCTCCCAATACCTCAAACAAAAGCCCAAACCAAAAGACCAAAAAACCCTTCCAATGGATACAAAAAAATAGCCGTTATGAGCATTCTGGGAGCTGGGTGGTCGACCGACCTTTTTTTCGGTCGACCGCTCGCACTGTACAAACCTGAAAAGTTCCAGAGACATTTCCGGTCGACCGGTCCGGTCGACCGGAGTTACTGTAGCAGTGCGCAGCTGTTTTGTAAAATCAATTTAAAATAGTAAATGAATTCCAAAAGTTATAACATTTTGTGGGAATGTTCTAGACATGTATAGTAACATGTCAGAGAAAGAATTTATGAAAAATCTTTTCCCAGTTGAGAGAAATAAATATTTTAACACAAATTTACAGTTTCTGAAAAACTGTTAACATATATGATTTTGTAAAATCAATTGGCATAGTAAATCAACTCCAAAAATAGTAAAAACTAGAGAAAAGTTTCTAAACATGTAGATAAACATTTCAGAGAAAGAATTTTTCAAATATAACTTCCCATTTGCAAAAACGCATTAGTTTTGTAAAACATGCACGAACATGTGCACAAACGAAAACGTGAATTTGTAAATTCCTTTAAACATAACTGTAGGCGTATAAAACTACATATATGTCCCTTAACACAGCTCAACAACGCCGATTCGACCAACCGACCATCGGGCGACATATGCAGACACGATTGTTAGTCCACAACGCCGAAGCCAAGCGATACGCGACGAAGCGGGTTGACGAGGCTACGAAGCTAATGAACCGCACGCAAACAACGGAATAAATCCACTCGCGTGCGGAATCAAGCTAACGGGTTGAAGAGTCAACGAGTCATCCAACCAAGGGCGGACTCGGATGAATCACGATCGAATCAAGATCGGTTTCGGACTCGAACTCAGAAGTGGATTTACTGCCAAATCAGGAATCTGATTTACTGCCAAATCAGGTCAACGAATCAGAGTCTAAATCAACCACACAACCGAATCACGGACAGAACCGAAAGACGGAAAACGACGGAACCCAAATACCTATAGGGGCTCGGCCAAAACCGAGCCACCTATGGGTGGCTCGGCCAAGAGCCGAGCCACCTATAGGTGGCCGGCCAGATCTGTGCCCGGGCACAGTTCAGAGTGCCTATAAATAGGCCCCCCTTGGTTCATTTTCAAAAGGTTGGAATTTTTTTGGAGGCGAAGCTCTGCTGGATTCAAGACTCAGATCTAAAAAAGATTGAAGCTTTAGGAATTTGAGGACTTGCTCATCCAGATCTGGTGCTCGGCGATCGTCAACGCCAAATAAGGCAAGAGTTCGAGAGGACCGGATCTCAGATCTACGCAAGCATACTCCGGATCAAAGCTTGGTCTTTGATCCCGAGATTTGGGCGATTGTTTCCTTGGTGAACCAATCCCCCCCGGCTATTATTTCCTTCATGAAATAATACCCGTCGTACTACGTAGATCCGATCGGATCTAGATCGCGCGGTGGTCCACGGATAAACCCCGGTGCAGGCGAAGAACCCACAAAGCGAGTGACCGCAAAACAGGAGCTCGCGATTTGTTCGACAAAAGAGAAAAGTTATAATTTTTATTTCCTTTTTTGATCTCGTTGTAACCGGATCTTATAAAAAGACCGAATCTTTAGAAAGCAACGATTTTCCCCGCGAACAATCTGGCGACCACAGTAGGAGCCGCCGATCTCGTTGCCGAGATCGTCACGTCGCAGCCGCGGATCTTAATCTCGGTCGAGGAGGAGGTCGAGTATGAATTCGACCAGGCCAAGTTCGAGGAGTACCTTTCATCCTCGTTCGGATATACCTCCCCTCGCAAGTCCAAGAAGTTCTCCTCCAGGAGAAAAGCTCGTTGGTTTGAAGAAGTTCAGAACGCCAACGAAGCTCACACCCCAGCTGATGCCAAAGTTGCGTCGGGTGAAGTTCCACCGACCTCCAACGAGGTCAAACCTATTCTTACCGACGCCTCTATTGTTAAGGGCATTGTGACTCTCTCAAAGAGAGCCCGCCAGAGGCGACGTCAACGCCTTGCGCGACAACTTGGATCCGGGTCAAACGAAACCGTTCGACACTCGAAGAGCGGATTCACAAACGCCGCGCATTGCTTGCACAAGCAAAAATTCTTGTGCAAAAGGCCGAGAAATTGAGGGAAGAAAAAGTGGCCAAAAAGCCGCCATCAACCCGCCAAGTGTGGAGGCCGAAGCAGCCTCCAACCAAAGTTCAACCCCCAGCGAAACAACCCATATCGCCGATAATTCCAGCAACTACTCCGGGAGATCATGCAGAATCATCCCGAAAGAAGAAGACAGTTTTGGAGCGTCTTGGTCCACTTCCCGATGAGCGAGTCAAGGCTCCAGTTCAAGAGCGTTTGGACCCGATAAAGAAGCCCCGAACGATGCAACATGCTGGGGGTCGCCGTTACCCTCAACATGACAAAGAGACCAGGGTAGCTACGCGCACCAACTTGCGCATTGAAGTCCAGGAGCCCGCCGAGAACTCACGCCCAAAAAGGCATGTTTCGAGGCACGTGACTTTTGAAAGCCCTAAGAAGGCAATTCCCCCTCAGAAGGAAACATTATCGTCTGATGACGATAGCGTTATACCTGAGAAGTCGTGCCAACACACGATAGGTTACTCCGATCGTCAAGCAGACGAGTTGTATTATCGTGCTGGGAGTACGAACAAAACCAGGAAAAGGAGTCCCAGAGAACAGGAAACTCAGTGCCCCTGTTCCAAACTCATTCGGCCAGTATTGTCTGAATGCAGCTGCATCAAGGCGGTCCCCGAACGAGTTTCGGTTTTCGAAAGGCTCAGTACCGAAATGCCGAAAATAAGGCCTAAGCATTTCCGACGAAGTAGAAGGATAGTCGAAGATGGAGAATTTCCGAGGGTCACCACCAATATGACCAGCAAAAGGGCATCGATACGGGATAATCCCGAGTCAACTCCGCCAGTACCCCAGTATCTAACTCGTCTGCAGTCCGGAGCCATTACACGAGGAACTTATAGTAGGGTTCGGACAAGACTCCCTTCAGAAGATAAAGAATCTGATGCCGGCTCCGCGGTTGCATCAGATTATACGGTATCCAGCGAGGGACAACCCCGCGAGGCACTTATGATAAGTGCGGAGCAGGTGGCCAAGATGTTTGAAGACGCCTTGGCTAAACAACAGGAGACCTTCAGGTTCGAAATGCAGATGGCCATGCGGAACATGAGAGAAATGCATGAGCAACAAATTCAAGCACTGACAAACCAGCAAGGCGAACCAAGTCATCGCAACCAAGTTCATCAGGAAGACGAGGATACGAATGAAGCTCTTAATACTAATAATCCTCCCGTCAATGCAGGGGGTGGTAACGAGAATGCTAGAGAAAACACAGATGAAAGCCTGAAAATTAAAAACCTCGAGAGCAAAATCAATACATTGATTTTCGCTCAAGAGATGAAAAAGACGGGCATTCCTTGTCCATACCCAAGAGAGTGGGAATCAATCCCATATCCGGCGAAGTTCAGTCTAATTAACTTCACGCCGTTTAATGGGATGAGTTCACCCACTCAGCATTTGATTTACTTCAAATCGTACCTGGGAGTTATCTCCGGCAATGAGCCTCTGATGGTACGGTCCTTCGTTGGCACTCTGCGTGGAGCCGTCTTCGATTGGTATCGCCGCCTCAAGCCAGAGAGTGTGAATAGCTGGGACGACATGGAGACTAAGTTCCTCGCTAACTTCTTCGACGACGACACAGAGGTATCCATCGGGTCGCTGCTTGACGAGAAACAAAAAGATGGGGAGTTGGTTGACACCTTCGTCAAAAGGTTCCGGAACAAAGCGATGAACTGTCGGGACCCGATCACTGAGGAATTCATTCTCCAGACTTGCCATAACAACCTCGCATTGGACGTGCTGGAAGCAATAGGGACGGCTCCATCCAAAACATGGAAGGATTTGAAGGTCCGAGGAGAGCAAGCCGAGCGGTTCCTAAAGGACGGCTCCATCCAAAACATGGAAGGATTTGAAGGTCCGAGGAGAGCAAGCCGAGCGGTTCCTAAAGAGAAAGAAGGCGGAAAGAGGCCAGCAGGCGACGAATGCTCCACAGCAAAATTTCGTCCCACGAGGGAAAGGTAAGGCACATGCTAATGCAGTTGATGATAACCAAACCTTTCAATTGCAACCTCAGCAACAGCAGCAACAACGAGCGCCATAACAATTGCAGTCACAATAGCAACAACGGTCTCAGAAGCAGAAGTCTTCAGAGCCAAGATTTCCTAAAGTGTACTCCTTCAAAGATGACGAAGTTCCCGGCATCTTTAAATACCTACTGGAGAATAACAAAATTCAGCTGCCAGCGATTGTGGATCAAGAAGGGGCTAGCAAAGTAACGGATCCGAAGTATTGCGCATACCATAGAGCGGTCCATCACCCTCATCTCAAGGATAAGATCCAGGCGTTAATCGATGTAGGCGTCATAACCCCAAAGCCGTCCAAGAATGTTGGAGCAAATGTAGTGTCAATCAGCTTTGGATCGGTGCCCACTACATGGTTCGAGCCGAAACGCGTCACCATGGTGGGAATGAAGACAGTAAATGATGACCCGTATGGACAGCGCCAAAAAGGACTTGTGCCGCATACAGCCCCAAACGGTGAGATCCTCTGGGTTCACCCAGACCTGATTGAAGATGAACAATGGGCCGGATCGTCATCCAAGAAGAAGTCCAAAGGGAAAGGAAAGTCTTGCTACAGAGTCTCTGCTATCCCAGGAGAAGATGATGAAAGAATTCAAGCTTTCCCGCTCTCCGAAGAAGAACAAGAAGTTTTTGCGACCCGGAGTGGAAATGAATATAACTTCAAGTACCCTTCTCCTGGTGATCAGTTAGCTGAGCAGGGGGTGACTAAACGGGGACCAGCTAAAACTCTCACGGAGCTGGGGGTGATTATGGTTCCTAAACCAGTTGAAGAAGCTCGACGATAGCTGGTTGATAAACAGAATGAAAAGAGGCCCCAGGAGGTTCAAAATCCGAAGCAGTCTCGTTTCAGTCGTCCGATTGGAAGAGATAAACCGGAAAGCTCAAACATTCCGCACAGCTTCGATATTATGGCTCAACTTGCTAATATTCCAGCGCGGATAACATTATATGAGTTGCTGCGGTTATCCAAAGAAACCAGGGAAGCCTTGCAAGAAGCCTTGGCCAATTCAGAAGCGTTCCTTACTTAGATCAAGCCGGTATCTAAAGAGCCAGGACAGTTGATTCAACACTGCAATATAGCGACTAAGAATCTTCCTTGCATTACTTTCACCAAAGAGGATATGCAAACAAAGAATTCGAACCACGATCGACCGCTGTATTTCATCGAGTATATCGGCTCCAGCAAAGTCAACCGAATCCAAGTTGATCCGGGTTCTGCTGTGAGTATTATGCCGCTTCGCTTGATGCATATCCTCAGCATTCCGGTTAGTAAGTTGGCGTCAACAGGCACTGTTATCTATGGATTCAATACTAACGGGTTAAGACCCTTAGGTAAGATCCGGGTAAAGTGTCAAATGGGAGATTTGAAGACAGAAGTCACATGTTATGTGATTGATGCTGAGACTTCGTATAACTTACTATTGGGTCGACCTTGGATCCATAGTAACGTTATAATCCCCTTAACTCTCCATCAGTGTTTGAAATATGTCGACGCTGATAATAGGGTTAGAACGGTGGTCGCGGATAAGCAACCATTTAAAGGGTATGAGAATTATTTCACTGATTCTCTCCTTTATGGTAACGAATCCGATACTGAATCATCGGCCCATGGCACGGACAGCGGTGAAGAAGATGATACCGAAGCCGGATTTGATTACAATGGAGGTTATGTTTTAAATGACATTGTACCCTTTGTAATCAACCTTGACGATGATCAATCGTCAGAGGGCAGTTGTAACTGGTAACTTGCCACTAATAAAATAAATAATGATTTAGAGTACTCCCTGTCTCTTGATGATGTGATAACAGAATTGTACAATAATCCTAATTTGTATATGCCGCTTCGATCGTCCTACATAACAAAGGAACGCCTCCAGCATTCTTTCGGAACAACCATGGTCGTCCCGAACAAAATAAGAGGTGCAAAAGAAGTGATTTACGGTAAAGGAAAAAGCTCTCCATTACCAGATCATTTCCTAAGAGAAGATGAGGATGATGACAAACCTGGTCGGCATTTATCTAAGTACAGTCCGGAAGCGCGCAAGCTCATGGAAAAGCAAGGATATGAGGGGAGGCATTCAAAGCCCTAATGGTAAATATGACTACAGCTGATCCGTCTACAATGGAGGATGATGATCAAATGCCAACATGGGAAGACCCGTGGGTTCATCATCTGAACATGCAGTATGATGACAGGTTCGAACAGAGAGAACCCCCCACTGAAGATAAAATAGTCCAAGTTAACATGGGCGACGAGGCCAACCCAAAGCCGATATTCATCAGCGATAGTCTTCCCTCAAATGAGAAAGAGGAGTTAATTGCTCTCATCAGGGAGTATATTGACGTCTTCGCTTGGAACTATAAAGACATGCCAGGACTCGACCCCAATGTAGCAATGCACCGCCTCGATATCAAGCCGAATGCCAAGCCTGTCAAGCAACAGCAAAGACGGTTTCGTCCGCAGATAATGGAAGCCATCGAGGCAAAGGTTAAGAAATTAATCGAATCAGGATTTATCCGAGAGGAACAACATCCAGATTGGCTAGCCAATATCGTTCCAGTCATGAAGAAGAACGGTAAAATCAGGATTTGCATCGACTTCAGGGACTTGAATGCGGCATGTCCAAAAGATGACTTTCCTCTCCCAATCACGGATGTTATTATCGACAATACATGTGGATTCGAGAGAATGTCTTTCATGGATGGTTTTTCAGGATATAACCAAATCAAGATGCACCCAGATGACGAGAAGCATACAACATTCAGAACGCCCCTCGGTGTATTCTGCTACACGGTGATGCCATTCGGTCTAAAGAATGCAGGCGGACCACGTACCAGCGAGCGATGACTGAAGGATGAACGGCGCTACTAAATCGCTTCTTGGAAATGTCCAAGCGCGGGAAAATTTCTTGATTCGTACATCACCGACTAAAGGAATCACATCAGATCCTGGACAAGTGAAGGCGATTACATGGAGCCTGCAAACCTCCTAAAATGCTGAGAGAGCTCAGAGGACTGGCAAGGGCGGTTAGCTTACATCCGGCGGTTTCATATCAAAATCATTTGCTGGAAATTGCCAGCCATAGCCTCCTAAGTTAAAAGCAAGAAAGGGGTGTCATTTATTTGGGACGACGCTTGCCAAAAAGCATTCGAAGATATCAAAACGTATCTGATGAATCCTCCTGTTCTCGTCGCACCAAAATCAGGTAGACCGTTCTTGATTTATCTCAAGGCGATGAACCACTCGATAAGTGCCTTACTAGCACAAGACGAAGATAATGGTCACGAACAGGTAGTTTATTACCTAAGTCGGACCTTGATAGGCGCCGAGTCTCGATATCCGATGATTGAGAAAGAATGCCTCGTATTGGTATTCGCAATGCAAAAGATGCGGCATTACTTGGTGGGACAGACGATTTACGTCATTTCCAATATGTCCCAATATGATTTGCACTTCAAGCAACAGAAGTCGATCAAAGGACAAGCGATTTGCGATCTTTTGGCGGCAAACCCGACCACAGATACGGCAGAAGTATATGATAACTTTGTTAGCCCTTATGTTTTGATGATGTTCTTACAACCACCATTATCGGTACTAATGGCTTATTGAGTGTAAATGTAGTAAAATCATTTGTCAAGCTCGTTAGTGCCATTAACGGAGGATGGATGGAATATACGCTAAAACGAATACATCTAAAGGACAAGCTCGTTAGTGCCATTAACGGAGGATGGATGGAATATACGCTAAAACGAAGACATCTAAAGGAGGAGGAGGCCAAAAAGATGAAGCAACGTTATTTCAAGAACAACAAAGGCATATAAAAGCTTCATCCGATTCAAGCTATATCAAAGCTCAAGTATTGCTTTCAATATGAGGATATTAGCTTTCTTTTGTTCTTCTCTCTAGTGCTAGAATGTAGGCAAAGAGTTACTGAGTTTACTTGAAGCTATTGGGAATCACACACACGTTTTTAGACTTGTGTCTTTTAAGCGTTTTTTCACAAAACACTATTTTTCACAAGTATGAGTACCTATCTGCAAAATTCTTTTTCCAAACAGTTTGTTTTTAGTATTAAAAACATTTTACAAAGTTTCAGAATTTTCAGAGGTCAAATGAATATTTTGCAAATATTTCAAGTTGGTCAAAAATCTGTTTTCTGGAAAATATCAGAAATC
>NC_033794.1:81889577-81984938 GCF_001876935.1 Asparagus officinalis | reverse complement strand
TGTCGTCGGTCGACCGATACGGTCGACCGAATTTTCAATCTTCAAATCGGTCGACCGTTCCGGTCGACCGAAGAGGCTCTGCTTGGTTTTCCAAATTTCTTTAGCTGTCAGCGGTCGACCGAATTTTTCGGTCGGTCGACCGACGGTATTTTCGGTCGACCGATTATTTCTTCGGTCAACCGATTTGGTCAGCCGCGATTTTTTAAAACGGTCGTTTTTCGCCTCGACTCCTGTGCTTTCACTTATTAGTGATTGGCACAGTCTGAGGTCAAAACCTGCAAAGTAGATTATCTTCCTAAATAGGAAGATTGGCTAAGCCCTAACGTTTGAAAAGAACCAGAGAGCTCTGTTCTTCCTGAGAAAAATTTTCAAATCTGTTTTTCCTCTGTGTTCTTGTGTGTGTTTCACTTCCCAGCTTCAGTACTCTTCTCTTTGCTATAGGGGCTTGTGTAAAGAGAGTGTCTTGCATTTATCTTCTGCTGCTGTGAGTGAGATCTTGTGTAGATCGACTGTGAGGGAGTGTGATCTGTGAGATCAACTGTGCAGTGAGAGAGAGATCTTGTGGGATCATTGTGTAGACGAAGTTCCGGCTTCCAAACCGGATGTGTTAGTGGATTTCTCCTCGAGAGTGGGGAGCGGGGACGTAGGTCAGCGGGCCGAACCTCGTTAACACATCGCGCGTCAAGGATAACGATTCCTATCTTTATCTCTTTCTTTATTATTGCACTTCTGTTACTGTGGTTTGTTTGTACTGTTTTTTAATTGCATATTAGAGCCTCTTGACCCTAATCACCCCCCCCCTCTAGGGTCCTTCAGACTTGCCAGATGAAACCCACAAGGTTAACACGACGTCTCACCAACAAGTATGGCAATTATACTTTGATGGTGCTTCGAGGGTAGTTAATAGGGTAATAACCCTGGGAGGTTCTACAGTTTCCTCCGGGGTTGGGGTTGTCTTAATCTCCCCGGGAAAGCATGTGATGCCTCGAGCTTATTCATTGATTAGTCCGTGCTCCAATAACGTAGCCGAGTACAACGCGCTTCTCATTGGACTCAGTTTCGCCAAGGAGCTGGGGGTCGAATATCTCGAAGCTTTTGGGGATTCTCAATTGATAGTCAACCAAGTCCGTGGAGAGTATGAAGTCAGGAACCAAGACCTGATCCCATACCACCAGGAGGCCATTAAAATGATAGAATCTTTTGAAGAATTCTTTATTGAATACATCCCTCGTCTCCAGAACGCTTATGCGGATGCACTGGCAGCACTAGCAGTATCACTTGCTCAGCCTCCCGAAACTGAACTATTAGTCACAGTAAGGACGCATCAGCTCTGCATACCCATATACAATATGGATATTGAAGAAGAAGATGATGGAGACATAAACGCTAAGGAGGTGAATTCAACTCAAATTGGGTCTGAGTTCCTAGATTGGCGCTTTCCTATCATTGACTACGTCCAATATGGTATTTTGCCAGAGGATGTAAAAGAAAGGGAATCAATCCGCCGAAGGGCACCAAGATTCTTCTATAATACCGAGACCCGTACATTATATCGTAGGGGGTACGATGGTTTATTACTCCGATGCCTTTCGAACAAAGAAGCAGAAGAAGTTCTTAAGGAAGCGCACGAAGGAGAATGGGATATTTTTGGCCAACGATGGTTCGTGACGCAATCGAATACGCCCGAGAGTGTCATGCTTGTCAAATACATGCAAATTATATGCATCAGCCACCAGAGCAGTTGCACACGTCAACCACGTCATGGCCGTTCGAGACATGAGGTATGGACATTGTCGGTCCTATTTTAAGCCATATGAACTAAGGGATATATCCTAGCAATGACATATACTATGAGATATATGCAAGGATATATAGTTAACATAAGGGTAAACAAACTAAACTAGATAGTGGGCAATATAATCAACAAGCAATATACAAAGGCGATATAAGATATGAACATAAAAAATAAGTGCGCCAATGCAATCACAGACAAACGATATGATTACGGAGTTCGGTCCCCACGACCTACGTCTCCGCTCCTCACCTCGAGGAGATCTCCACTATCACAACCGGGTTTTCTACATTCACCCGAATAACGTTTACACCACATAATACAATCACTATGAAATCACACCTCACACACTAAGTCTTGGTCCTAGCCCGTGTCCTCCTCCTCAAGTGCTCGGTTACAACCTCTCCCTAGGCACGTCAACCGACGCCACTCCTCTTGGATTCGACCCCGTCTCTCACCACACACTTCTCTCGGTGTACAAGTGTATTACAAAATGAATCCTCACAATTAAGCACAATATAACAAACGATTGTTCTCTCTAACAAGGTGAGAACTCAATTAAGCACAACTCAAAGTTACAATCTCTCACCACCCAACTATACTATGTATGAAAGATATAATAAGCTTAATGTGGGTGTGTGTAACAATGAGTAAAATAAAATCTAACTCAATTAGCAAACTAGCAATAATAAGAATATAAAAATCAATAATGAAATTGCTAGAGAAAAGAGTTAGAAAACTTCTCTATAAACACAAAAATAGATGATCTCCTCAAGCTCTTGTGGAATTGATTCATAAAACTAAAACACTCAAATGCTTAAAAGCTTATAAACACACTTTAAACAAACTTAAACCCTTGATTAAAACTTTCTTAAACTTGTTTTAAAACTCTCTTGGATTTTTTAAAACTGAGGGGTATTTATAGCCTCCCAATACCTCAAACAAAAGCCCAAACCAAAAGACCAAAAAACCCTTCCAATGGATACAAAAAAATAGCCGTTATGGGCATTCTGGGAGCTGGGCGGTCGACCGACCATTTTTTCGGTCGACCGCTCGCACTGTACAAACCTGAAAAAGTTCCAGAGACATTTCCGGTCGACCGGAGTTACTGTAGCAGTGCACAGCTGTTTTGTAAAATCAATTTAAAATAGTAAATGAACTCCAAAAATTATAAAATTTTGTGGAAATGTTCTAGACATGTAGAATAACATGACAGAAAGAATTTCTGAAAAATATTTTCCCAGTTGAGAGAAATAAATATTTGAACACAAATTTACAGTTTCTGAAAAACTGTTAACATATACGATTTTGTAAAATCAATTGGCACAGTAAATCAACTCCAAAAATAATAAAAACTGGAGAAAATTTTCTAAACATGTAGATAAACATTTTAGAGAAAGAATTTTTCAAATATCACTTCCCATTTGCGAAAACTCATCAGTTTTGTAAAACATGCATGAACATGTGCACGAACGAAAACGTGAATTTGGTTTTGTAAAACATGCATGAACATGTGCACGAACGAAAACGTGAATTTGTAAATTCCTTTAAACATAACAAATCAATTGAAAACGTGAATTTGTAAATTCCTTTAAACATAACAAATCAATTCCAAACTTGATGAAACTTTGGGAAATATTTGCAAATGATATTTTGAACATGTTACAAAAAGCATTTTCCAAGTTGCATTTCCCAATTGTGAAATCTCATTATTTTGTAAAAGTGTTCAAAACATGAAAAAAGTGATATACATGAAGTTTGATGTTTTGACATAAACAATGTTTTGAAACTTTGCACCATGATTATATAGACTTGATAAAATATGTATATGATGATTGTTAAGTCTATAAACTAAGAATACAATATTTGAGCTTAGAAACCAAATACGTGTGTGTATATGATATTGAGCTTAGAGTATCTAACACACATAATATAAAACCTAAACTAAATTTGCGGATGAAGCTTGAACTTGATCTTTAACTTGAATTGTACGTTGCTTCACTCCACAATTCCTCCAACCTCCTTTGGATATGATCGTTGAAGCTCTATTCCATCCATCCTCCAACTCGTTGTTTGCCTAAAATAAATACAAAAACACAAACACTAGACAAACAATATTAGAAGTAAATTGTTTGTTAAATATCATCAAAATAAGAAGGCCAACACTTCTCGTTGGATACAAAGGAAACAGTTTATACTCATATACCTGTTGGAGTTTTGAAAGAAACAGTTTATACTCGTATACTTTTCGGAGTGTGATGATCGCTCTCATTCGGTTTGTTCTACCATTGAAACACCGGCTTCAACTAAGGCCTGTATTGTATTTTTGAGAGTGATACAAGTCTTGGTGGGATGATGGACTCTCCTGTGGTATTCACAATATTTTGGGTCTGAACTCCCGTTAGCTTCCTCCTGATTTTTAATAGGTGGGAGCTTGATTTTGTCATTTTTTAGGAGGGATTTGAGGATGGCTGGAACCTCATCATCCTTGAAAGAGTATCGTCGTATCTGAAGCGACTGTTGTGGCAATTTCTCTTATGGTTGTCGCTGTAATGTTTGATTAATATCAACAACAAACCTGGGTATGAACTCCGGTTAGCTTCCCTTAACTTTCTTTCTTTTGGGATAGGGCCTGATGGGGGTGGTGACAGACTCGACCTCCCTCTGCTTCTTGTCTTCATCTTCACTTCTCCTCGAGCGATGTCGAGAAGAAGGAATTGGGCCACCCTCAGTGTCATTGAGGGGTTCAATTGCACTACCCCCAGTGTTATCGAGGGGTGAATCAGTCTTGATGACCATATTCAGATTTGGGTTATTGTTACTTGTCCTATTTTGAATAGGCGAAACTGGTATAGTGTAACAACTAGACTCCACCTGATGATCGGATTTAGGAAATTGATATTTTTGAGCCTGCAACTCTCTCATTTGTTGCATGGCGAACTCCATCTTAGCCTTAAATTCTTCTTTCTGCTTGATTAATGCTTCTTGAATAATTTGGGTGAGCTGGTCAGGAGTGATCGTGAACGCCTCTCTAGTATTTTTAGAAAGACGTAATAACTCATGTAGAGTTACTTTCACTGGGACGTTAGCCATGGGTCATAACATCGAAGTGGTATGAAGTGTTTGAATTTCCCGGTTTATCTCTTCAAATTAGTCGATTGAAATGAGACTGCCTCAGGTTTTGAACATCTTGGTGCAGGGGCTCCTGCTGGGTCTTCTCAGCAGGTGCGGGGGGGGGGGGGGGGGCACTTGGATATTTGAAACGATACTCGTTCCCATTTCTGGTGGTGAGGACTGGTTCTCCAGTGGTTACAAAAGTTTCATGTTCATTGTCGAAAAATGAGAAAGCAGGAATTGCTTCGTCGTCTTCCCCTGGAATAGCAGAGGCTCCGTAACAGGATTTTTCCTTGCCTTTTGATTTCTTTTTGGATGACGATCTGACCCACTGTTCATCTTTGAGCAGATCGGGATGAACCCAAAGAGTTTCGCCATTTGGGGCTGTGTATGGCACAAGTCCTTTCTGACGTTGTTTATGAGGATCGCTGTTGACGGTCTTCGCTGCTACATTTATCACAGGCTCAGGCTAAAACCAGTTCAAGGGAATGGACCCAAAGCTAATCGATACTGCGTTCGCACCCACCTTCTTCTCCTTAGGCTTCATAGTGATGACCCCAACATCAATCAAAGCTTGGATCTTGGTAGGGTAGTGGACCGCTCTATGGAACGCGCAATACTTCGGGTCATTAACCCTTTTAGCGTCCTCTTGATCTTGGATCGGAGGCAATTTAATCTTGTTGTTCTCTATAAGGTATTTGAAAATACCGAAAACTTTATCTTCTTGGAATGAATAGACCTTCAGGAATTTTGGTTCTGAAGTCTTTTGTTTTTGAGGCTGTTGTTGCCACCGTGACTATTGAGGCGCCTTTTGCTGCTGCTGTTGCGGCTGCGATTGCACTTCGAACGTTTGATTCGCGTCCACTGTGTTTGCTTGTGCTTTTCCTTTCCCTTTAGGGAAAAAATTTTGTTGCGGAGTATTATTTGCAGTCTGGCCCCTCTCGGTCTTTTTCCTTTTAAGGAATCATTCGGCTCGTTCTCCTCGCACTTTCAAATCTTTCCAAGTCTTTGGCAGTGCCATTTCCATAGCTTCAAGGATGTCTAGTGAAAAATTGTTATGACAAGTCTTGAGAATAAAATCCTCGCTAACCAGATCTCGATAATTCATTGCTTTATTCTAGAATCTTTTAACGAAGTTCTCCACCAACTCTCCGTTCTTCTGTTTCTCATCGATCAACGTTCCGATTGAAACTTCGGTATCATCATCGAAGAAATTCGTAAGGAACATATCTTCCATGTCGTCCCAACTATTAATACTTCCCGGCTTGAGGTGACGATACCAATCGAAGGTTGCTTCGCGAAGAGTGCCAACGAATGACCGCACCATCAAGGGCTCGTTGCCGGAGATTATTCCCAAATAAGACTTAAAGTATATTAAGTGCTGAGTAGGAGAACCCTTTCCGTCGAACGGTGTGAAATTGATCAAATTGAATTTGACCGGGTATGGGATTGATTCCCATTGTCTCGGGTACGGACATGGTGTGAAATTGATCAAATTGAATTTGACCGGGTATGGGATTGATTCCCATTGTCTCGGGTACGGACATAGTATTCCGGACTTTTTTATCTTCTGAGTACTCATCAACGCATTGATCTTGCTCTCCAAGTCCCTCATTTTCTTATCCTCGCTCGTATCTTTCTTCGAGCAATTCTAGGGAGAAGTGATATGGTCGTCCTTCGTATTATTATCATCTGAGGGTCCACCCCCAGCATTGTTATCAATGGGTGGGGTTTCCATATTGGCGTTCTCATTCGCCTCCTGATCACTATCAACCTGGTTTGGATTACTACGGTGGCTGTACTCTCCCTGTTGATTCGTCAGTGCCGCGATTTACTGGTCATGCATCTCCCTCATTTGCTGCATAGCCATTTCCATTTCAAATTTAAAACTGTCTTTTTGTTTGACTAAAGCGTCCTTAAGAATCTTAGCTACTTGCTCGGCACTAATCATGAGTGATTCGTAAGGTTGTCCTGCACTCGATGCGGTGTCATCGGAAACCATTGCTGAGCAAGCATCCGAGCAAGCATCATTTGAAGGAAGCCCCTTCTGCATTCTTTGGTAATCCCTTCGTCTACTGGTCCCCGATTGCAATCGAGTTATACGCTGGGACACTGCAGCAAACTGATTCGGACTAAAGTGTCGTGTTGACTTCCCTCTCCCGGTCATATTGACGGATACTTCTGGAAATTCATCCTCTTAAAGGGCATGTTTCTTCTTGCGGAAGCGTCTTGGTTTGGTCTCGGACGTTCTGGTGGAGATTCTCTCAAACACTGAAACTCTTTGTGGGGCTTTAGAACAGCAACATTTTGATAATACCGCCTTGATTATATTAGCACACGGACAGTGAGAATCCACGTCTTGAACATTTCTCTTTCTGGACTTGTTCGCACCCCCAGCTTGATAGTATAACTCGTCAGTCTGATGACTAGAGCAACCTATCGTGTGTCGACATGACTTCCCAGGTATAACATCATCATCGGATGTATATGTTTCTTTCTGGGGATATAACGCTTTATTGTTGTTTCTAAGAGTCACTCGTTCAGATTTACGCTTTTGTGAGCGTGAAACTCTAACGGGCTCTTGAACTTCAATTCGTAATCCAATACGGTCGGTAATAGGGGCCTTCCCTTTATTACTCTTGGGGGGATTAGTACGACCCCCAATCTGAATTGTTGTCTGGGGACTTTTCAATGGTCCCAATCATTCCTTCACAGGTGCTTTACCTTGGTCTTCATGTAGAGGACTAAGGCGATCTTTCAAAGGAACTCTGGATTTGGTGAGATCCACGCTAGCACACAACTCCGTCGGAGGTGTGGGGATAGGGGAAACGGGATCTGAAGTTGACAAACGTCGGGCTGTAACTTCGTTCACTTTTGCCTTAGGCGCTGACTTTGCCTTTGGCACCCACACCTGTTTGTGCTTGGGCGACTTATTAACTGTCTCTTCTTTCTGCATCTCTTCCGCTTTCTGCAGAAGGACTCAGGCATGCACGAGCAATGTGCGATGCTTTTTGATTCGCTCCTCAAGGGTGGAGCGGGTCCTCTTGACGCGAACCCATTCGTTCATTTCTGTCTTGGAGGAGGGGTTGGTTGCTCCCCGTTGTTGTTCTTGACGCTGCCTAGATTTTAGATCCTCATCATAACGGATCCCGTCCATTGACTCTGAAGCCTTGGCCAATTGTCGCGCAAGGCGTCGACGCCGTCTTTGGCGTGCCCTCTTCGACAAAGTTGGAGCACCTTCATCAGTTATCTTCATGGCGGAGGAGAAGTCCGGATCTACAGCTTCGACCTCTTTGGACGTCGCAGGGGCGTCGCGGGGCGTGAGTGTAGCGTCGGCGAGGGGATCCTTGATCTTCAAGCCTGAAGTCCCGCGAGTGCTTCTGGGAGAGGAGACCTTCTTGCGCCTGCTTGGAGAGGCGGATCTGGGGGAGGAGGAAGAGAGGTACTCTTTAAATTTTTGCTGATCGAATTCATATTCGATCTCTTCATTTACCCGGATCTTGATTGCCGGTTGCGTCACGACAGCCTCGGCAGCGAGGCTGTTGGCTCCCATTGTGGTCGTTAGTTTATTTTTGCTAAAAGTTGCTTTCATTGTCTCTCAAAAATAACACAAGATCTATTCGTCGTCTCTTGCTTGCGTGGGTTTTTGGCCGGTGATGGGGATGTCAATATCCGTGGACTATCTGACAATCAGATCAGATCCAAAACTTCGTTGATTCGCAAAGGAATCTAGAAGCAGAAGCGCTTACCTCGACAACGGCGAGATAATTGCTCTTCTTAAGATTATCACAACGGGATAATCCTAAGGAACGGACACGGGCGATGTAGATCTGAAGAAACTTTCTCTCTTGTGCTGACGAACTTGATTAATCTTCAGTTCGGCTGGGCTTCGCCTATTCTCCAAAATTTCATATCCCAAAAAATGAAGTCCCCGGGGCTGTATTTATAGACTCCAGAGAATCCAGGCGGTTGAAACCGCACAACAACCAAAAATCTGCTTTTTAGGGCCCAGGACACCTTTGGGTGTCTCGGCCCAAGCCGAGACACCCAAGGGTGTCTCGGCTCAAGCCGAGACACCCAAGGGTGTCTCGGCCTCGCAGAGACACCCAAAGGTGTCCTGGGCCCTAAAAAGCAGATTTTTGGTTGTTGTGTGGTTTCAACCACCTGGATTCTCCGGAGTCTATAAACACAGCCCTGGGGACTTTATTTTTTGGGATCTAGAATTTTGGAGAATAGGCGAAGCCCTGCCGAACTGAAGATTGATCAAGTTCGTCAGCACAAGAGAGAAAGTTTCTTCAGATCTACATCGCCCGTGTCCGTTCCTTAGGATTATCCCGTTGCAATAATCTTAAGAAGAGCAATTATCTCGCCGTTGTCGAGGTAAGCGCTTCTGCTTCTAGATTCCTTCACGAATTGATGAAGTTTTGGATCTGATCTGATTGTCAGGTAGTCCACGGATATTGACATCCCCGTCATCGGCCAAAAACCCACACAAGCAAGAGACGACGAACGGATCTTGTGTTATTTTCGAGAGACAATGAAGGCAACTTTCAGCGAAAACAACACCGTAGCAACACAAAGTTTGAGATATATGTTACAATTGTAACAACATAGGATAAGAACAAAGTATTGTCGTAGCACACCAATAGGAGGCCAGCATGATAGAGGTTAGGGTCAACAATCTCAGAGCCACGGTTACGGCCAGCAGCGGATGATAAAGGCACTACCTATGATTTTAAGGATTAAAGGGCCAGTAGGCCAGATTTACGTTATCCAGGAGATTCCTAAGGGATAGATGATCCCATATATTTCCCCTCACCGGCAGAGTTTATATAGCTGTACCACATGAATCATGGTCCGAGCGTAGCTTTCTTTGTGAATTTCTTTCAAACACAAACCTTATCTTATTCAAAAATTTCGCATTTTTTTATCTTTCATGCCTTCGTGGATAGGCTTCGTAGCACATCCTTTAGATCTTTTGTTATCAGTCTCTACTCCTCTAGGAGAGGTATCCCTATTAGAGAGTATCTATAGGAGATGTGTCATCAGTCTAGATGAGTCGGAGTTTTTCATAGATCTGATAGTATTGCATATGTCTAAAATTGATATTATTCTTGGTATGAATTGACTATCTTCCTACCACGTCAGTATTGACTGTTTTACAAAAATAGTCAATTTGCAAGCGTCTGATGGGTCTGAGTTAGTTGTAACAACCTCCCAGGGAAACTAGTTTGCGGAGTCATTTCTGGCATACATCGAGGAGGTGATGTTGTGGGATCAGAATGTTGATTTATACGAGACTAAAGTCGTCTCAGAGTATCAGGATGTCTTTCAGGACATACCTGAGTCACCTCCTGTGTGAGAGGTTGAGTTTTACATCGAGTTATAGCTGGGCACAGCCCCGATATCCCGAGCACCCTATCATATGGCACCTGCTGAGATGAGGGATCCACAGACCCAGTTGGATGAGTTATTATCCCAGGGTTTTATTCATCGGAGTCATTCTCCATGGGGAGTGCCGGTCCTCTTCGTGAAGAAGAAGGATGGTAGTATGTGATTGTGTATTGATTACCGTGAGTTGAACAAAATCACTATCCGGAACAGGTATCCATTACCAAGGATTGATGACTTGTTCGACCAGCTATGGGGAGCATAATATTTCTTGAAGACTGATCTTTGTTTTGGTTATTTTTTATGAGTTCGGGAGATGGATATTCCCAAAACTACCTTTCTAACTCGATATGGGTCCTTTGAATTTCTTGTCATGCTATGTGGGCTGACCAATGCACCTGCGGTATTCATAGATTTGATAAACCGTATTTTCTATCTATATTTGGACCAATTTGTGATTTTATCTATCGATGATATCCTTATCTATTCAAGAGCAGAGGCAGAGCACGAACAATATTTACGTTTGGCATTGCAGACCTTACGGGAGCACCAGTTGTATGCTAAATTCAGCAAATACGAGTTTTGACTATCCCAAGCAGTGATAGAACATTTGTTGTATATACGGATGCGTCATTAGCGGGTTTAAGAGATGTTTTAATGTAGACACAGAGAATAATAGCTTATGCCTCTAGACAATTGAGGACGCATGAGCAAAACTATCCCATGCATGACTTAGAAGTAGCAACAGTATTCTTCGCATTGAAGAAATATAGGCACTATCTGTATGGAGTACAGTTTTAGCTATTCACAAACTATAAAGTCTGAAGTATCTATTTTCTCAGAAGAAACTCAACCAGAGGCATCGACAATGGGTCGAGTTCATCAAGGATTATGAGTTCACGATTTAGTACCATCCGAAAGGCGAACGTCGTAGCGAATGTTTTGAGAAGGAAGCGTCGACATCGGAGTGCGGCTTTGAGGTGATAGTTGTGTCAAGATCTTTATACTCTTAGCCAGTTTAAATTTAGGCTGAATGTTTCGAGCAGGAACCAACATATTTTTTTTAGAGCTATGCCAGTGCAGCCGTCTTGGAGTGATAGAGTGGCTAGAGCTCAGTTAGAGGACACTTGAATTCAAACTTGGAAAGAATAGATTTCCAAAGAACCCAAGGCCGATTTGGATCATTGGGGCGGATGTAGGACTTCAGAAGATAGTCTAATTAGTGATGCCAGTTAATGCATAACAAAAAGGGAATTGTTTGATGAGGCTCATTGCACCAGATACACAGTGCATCCAAACATAACAAAAATATACAAGGACTTGAAGGGACATATTTGGTAGAACGGCATGCTTAGGGAGATTATAAAGTATGTAGCTAAGAACTCTACCTGCCAGCAAGTGAAGGCAGAACATCAGCGGTCAACATAGACCCTTGTAACTTTACCCATTCCGGAGTGGAAGTGGGCAATTATTTCTATGTACTTCATTGAAGGATTACTAAGATCGAAGAAAGGGAATGATTTAATTTAGGTGATAGTTGATCAATTGATGAAGTTAACACATTTTATACTAGTGAGGACAACTTACATGGAGGAGACTTATGCGAAGATATTCATCCAAGAGATCGTAAGATTGCATGGAGTTCCAGAAACGATTGTATTTCACATTTCTGGAGGAGTTTTCAAAAATTTCATTCGGCAACAAATTATCTTATAGTAGTGTATTTCACCCACAGACACATGGGCAGGCGGAGAGAGTAAACCAAATATTGAAGGACATGTTGCGGGCATGTGTTATAGATTTCCATGTTAGAAAATTCAGCGATTCGGTAGACGAGGGAAACTTACCTCGAGATATGTTGGACAATTCAGAATTTTCAAGCATGTTGGAGAAGTTTCATATAGACTAGATCTTCCAGCATCGATGTCGAGTATACACGATGTTTTACATGTTTCGATGCTTAAGAAGCATTTACTTGATGAGGAACAGTAACGAGTATTAGACGCGCTGGAGATTTAACTCTATGATGATTTGACTATGATTGAGATTCATGTTCGTATTCTTGTTATGAGAAAACAAGAGGCTTATAAATAAGGTGATTACAGTAGTCAAATTTCAAATAAACCGGAAAGGAGCTAAGGAGGCTTTTTGGGAGCGCGAAGAGGATATGCGTCACGACTACCCACACCTGTTTGAACAGGTAAATTAATTTGATTATGATTTTCTTATAGTTTATGATGATTTGAATAGTCATATGTATATTTAATATTAGCATGGGGGTATTAACAGTTAGCTCCTAATCATTCGAAATACATAGTATATATATGGGAGGTTCCTCGTTTGTATTTTTCGCCCGATGTACTAATTCCGTTTAGTTAGGGGTTTAGTGAGAGTATTTATATTCTAGATGGTTAAGTATAGATATTACTATGTTTCGTATCTAGAGGTTAATAATAATGTATTATTAATCTCTAAGATAATATGTGGAATTTCGGGGACGAAATTCTTTTAAGGAGGAAAAAATATAAAACCCCGAAAATTTAAATATTTTATGATAAATAATAATAAATTTATTATACATTGAGAAATAACATATCGTGATGTTTGAGTATGCTAGGAATTGATTTAAGATCAATTCAATGTATATATGTATATATGAGTGCAAATGCACAAAATATGCATGATGCATAAATATGAAAAATAATGACCAGTGGAGAGATTTGATATTTTATACACTGATACATTGTAAATATGGAAAAACTTAAAAGACTGAAGTTGCAGATATCTTCAGCAACTTTCCAACAAATCTTTAATCATCTCATTCTGAGGTCGGATGAGAAAGTTACTACTAAAATAATGAAGAGTATGTTTCTAGTCAGTCTAGGTTTCCAGTTTTGGGTTTCGGGTTTTGGGCTGTATTTATTCGGGTTTACTACCATATATATACATGTTTATACACGAAAAATACCTCTTTTCTTCTATGTTCCAAATCTTAGCAGCCCCTTTCTTCCTCTCTCAAACCCTAGCACTAAACTTGAGTTCTCGGGAGAGTTTCATGAGGCGAAAAGTGAGAAGAATGCAAGATTTGTGGCGTTTGGCATCGAGGAATCATTTGCTGATTGTTTTAGGTAGTTGTTCACATGATAAGGTAAGATTATCTACATCCAAACCCTTCCCTTAATAAAGATTAGACTTTTAATGGTTAAAGTGATGTTTTTCATGGTAAAGTTCCTTAATAAAGATTAGACTTTTAATGGTTAAAGTGATGTTTTTCATGGTAAAGTTTAACCCGACATGATAAAGTTTAGAAGATTAGACTTTTAATGGTTAAAGTGATGTTTTTCATGGTAAAGTTTAACCCGACATGATAAAGTTTAGAATTTTAATGATAATTCTTTAAACCATGATAGATCTATAATAATTCCTTATTGTTTATGATAGAAATATGATCATGATTATTAGGGTTATTCATAATTTCAGTTTTAATTTATTAATCATGATTAAACCATGTTTAAACCCTAGTTTGATAATTAAATGATATTTTATCTTGATCTTGATTAGAGAAAACCCTAGGATTGAGGTAAAACAAGATTTGAAAATGTGGAAAAATAATTGTTACATCGGTTTTAAGTTTTATACAAGTATATTTATGTTAATTTTGTCGATGACTAAGGTTCTTGTAAAGAATTTGATTATTTGGGTTATTAAACTTGATTAGGTTAAATCAAGTTTAAGTAATTCATGAGATATTTTTTGATATGTAGAAATAAAGTTTTCATCTTGTCATATGATTTATAAATGACAAAATTCATGTTTTTGATGAGTTAAAATTTCTACAAGTTTAAAACCTAAAAACCTGTTATGCTTATGCGCGGTCGACCACGGTGGACGCGGCGGTCGACCGCTGGGCGACGTTTTTATGTAGGAAGCTTTCTATTTCTACACGGTTGACCACGGTGGACGTGACGGTTGACTGTTGGGTGATATTTTATGCAATGTCTTTCTGCTCATTTCACGGTCAACTGCGGTAGTCACGACGATCGACCGCTGGACCTGTTTGTGCATGTGCATGTTGTTTACATACGTTTGTGTGACCAACGAGTTGTCTTGGTTATTTGGTATTTTAATACATTGTAAATTGTGTATTCTACACATGAGTTGATTTTGGATATGAGTTTAGGATTCACTCACCGAGGCACGAGTGTGAATAGTATATATGTATTTTACTTACATCATTTATTTGTATTACGCTCATCATATGTAGTCTTAGTGTTGGACATTTATCTATTGTGGCTCATGTGTTGGACATTAATCATATGCAGTCCTCGTGTTAGACATTTACCTATTGCGGCCCATATGTTGGACCTTAATCATATGCAGTCCTCGTGTTGGACATTTACCTATTGCGGCCCATGTGTTGGACCTTAATCATATGCAGTCCTCGTATTGGACATTTATCTATTACAGCCCATGTGTTGGACCTTAATTATATGTCATTCATTTATCTATTGCAGTCCATGTGTTGGACATTCATCATATATAGTCCATGTGTTGGACACTTATTCGAGTTGTCTTACCTAATATGTAGCATGTGAAGTCCATGTGTTGGACACGTATCTGATATCTGTTAGGACATCTTTGATATGGTTTGAGATAGAGTTGTCTTTTCTTATTGCTCCATGTAGTATCTTTTAGATTTGGTATTTAGCTATACACAATTTGAGCTAACGGGATATTCTACATACCTATGCTCGTGTTGTGGATTTCTAAATATCAACATCCATTTATTTTAGAATAGATGATTGCTTATATGTATGTATTAACAAGTATTTTTCTTATATACGGGGGAAATGATCTAGGTAGGCTATGCTTAATAGATAGAGTCCCCACTTCATTTAGTAGCCCTTCCCCGGGATCGGATGGAGGTAATCTTACTAGCGCTCTGACGCGCTTATTCTTAACCTTTTTCTTTTATTTTATTTTAACTTTCAGGTGGTTCAGAGCATCGGAGAGCCGCAGGATGATAGAGTTATTGCATAGTCGTCGTCACATGAGTTACTAGTAGAGACTCTACTGTAGAGTTATTTCCATTCAGACATTAGAGTTTTGTATCACATTTTGTAAAGGCTATGAGCCTTAGTTACATTTTTAGCTATTTTATGTCAAAATATATTTATTTATTTTGGATGTCGGATGTATTCCAAATTTGTTCACTGAGACATGATTTATTTATGAGATACTTATTTCTATATTATGTCTGTTGTAGTTATTTCATTTCTTTTACCTCTTTTGTATCTACACTTTATTTTGATTCCACTAGAGGATATTACTATGATTGGTGAAACTTGTTGCACAGTATGGGTGCATGGTAGGTTTGACATCACTGGGTTCACCTTAGACTTCAGCCATATGTGAAAAGAAGGGTATCACATGGATATTGTATCATTGGAGGTGATTATGGAGCAAGTATCCGACAGTTCATCTTCCGAAACAGTCCTTCGTGTATCCTTGAGGTAATCCTTATGTCCGATGGCTTCTAGCTAGAGCCGAGACAATCGTTGGGCTATCCCTCAATTGACTTTTCTTCCAGGAGAAAAGTCTGTATTAGAGCCG
Source organism: Asparagus officinalis (assembly GCF_001876935.1). Classification (NCBI taxonomy): domain Eukaryota; kingdom Viridiplantae; phylum Streptophyta; class Magnoliopsida; order Asparagales; family Asparagaceae; genus Asparagus; species Asparagus officinalis. Next base: position 81,969,028 of record NC_033794.1, on the reverse strand, counting down.
TTTGAAGCAATCACAGACTTTCCTTTGTCATTCATATTGATGGTGACTTTAGAGAATTCATCATCCTGGACGGTGGATTTTATCTCATGGAAACATCTTGGCTTGGGTTTCGACGCTTCGATGGTATGTTTCTCGAATACCGAGACCCTTTGTAAAATGGTCCTGGGGTAGCTATATTTTGATAATACTGCCCTGATAGATCTCCCACATGGACAGTGAGAACTGGTTTCTCAGGCACCCTCCTTTTGGGATTTGTTCACACCCCCAGCATGATGGTGCAGCTCATTACAGTAATCCATCACTTGTTAGTGTGATGCCGCAATTATAACGTTGTCTTTTGACAGACACGTCTTCTTTTGGGGTTGAAGAACCTTGTTGATATTCTTAGGATGATTTGTTGTCGCTTTTGAATGATCCAAGGTCGTATCAAGAGTCACATATTTAGGACCACCCCCTTGCAAGCATGAAACCTTAACGGGCTCCTGGGTTTCAATACGAACCCCCAGGCGATCAATGTTAGGAGTCCTCTTGTGCACAATGCATGAACATGTGCATTGAGGTGTCCCGATTTGTTTAGAGGCGGCATGACACTTTAGACCAGCAGATGACTTGATGGAAAGACGTGTATGACCCTCAGTCTGTGGAATTACTCAGGCTTTGTTCACCGAAACTTTGCCTCGATCTTCGTGTGATGGGCTAAGACAATCCACCATCTTCATCTTGGATTTTGATGAATCTACATTTTCGTGAGGCTTCACCAAAGGTACGGGAGCAGATGGAGCGGGAACGGAGGCTGACGGAGGTGAGGAAACAACTACAGGAGGTGGACTTGGCGGGAGCCACTTCGAGGTGGTTCGTCTACCATGGCCTTTTCCCACCCCCTTCGCACTTGATTTTCATGCTGTTTTGGTTATTGGCACCCAGATTTTGTGGGACTTTGGTGGTTCTTTAGCTACCTTCTCCTTCTTCATGTCTTGCGCCTTTCGTACTAAGGCACACACATATGTGGTACGTGCGTGGCACTTTTGGATGTGTTTTCTCCTAGTTGAATGAGTCCTTTTTACAAGGACCCACCCTTCCGTCGATGGTTTAGAGGAAGTGACAACAAATTGCCATTGAGGCACCTGGATTACTTGATGTTTCCTGGACTCTAAGTCTGCATAGTAACGAATCCCATTGCCTTGTTCCAAGGCCTTGGCGATTTGACGAGCTTAGCATGGTGTCACCTCTGACGAGACCTCTTCGTCAGAATTGGCGTACTTTGATTGAACAACTCCTTGATTAGAGAGGAGTTATAGCGAGTGGAGTCACTTTTAGCCTTCTTCGGTGAATACACCTCCTGCAAAGACGAGATCTTTCTACACTTGCAAGGAGAGGAGGATTTTGATGAAGACGAGGAGAAATATTCCTCGAAATTGTCTTTGTCAAACTCATACTCGACCACTGAATCAATCGGGATCTTGATATTCGGTTGCGACACGACAACCTCGGTGACAAGACTGTTGACTCCCACTGTGGTCGCCAGCGTATTTGCGTCGAAAGTTGTTTTTATTGCTGAATCTATTATATGTTTATCGATTACAGATTCAAAGTAAAATTAGTCTTTTTATAAGACTTTCTTACACAATTAAAATAAGAAAAAAACAACTCTCTTCAAACATACGCAGATGACGTTTATCACCCGCTTCTTGTGTGTGATATTTGCTTGTGCTGGGGTTTATCCGTGGATCACTGCAGATTAGATCTGGTTGATCAAAATAAAAGATCAATGCTCTTGCTTCACAAAGAAAACAATCGCAGAAGTAAATAATCTCGACCAAGCGAGATTACTACTCTTCTCGAGATCAAAACCAAGTTTGATCCGGAGAAAAGGGGTGTTAGATCCTTTGTTTTGATGATGATTTACAAACACCATTATTGATGCTAATTGTTTATTGAGCTATATTGTAGATCACATATCATTAGCACCTTAAAGAGGATTGGTTGGAAAATGAGCTATAACGACAATATCTAAGGAGGTGGATGCAAAGTGATGAAGAAATGCTTTCAAGAGCACCATATGTATAAGAAGCTTTATCTACTCAAGAGTAAATATCAAGACTCAAGTCATGTATTTCTATGTGATGGATATTTGTTATTTTATTTTTCTCTCTAGTACTTAATGTAGGCAAATAGTTTGTTGATTACATTTGAAGCTCATGGGATAACACACTTGCACACTTTCAAAACTTGTATTTTGGTACTTTTGCTAAAATAATAATTTTCACACATACGAGGATCTTTTTGCAAAATTCCTTTTCAAACAAGTTTATCAAAATGTTTATAAACTATTCCCAAAGTTTTACATTTTGGAGTTTATTTACTATTTTTAACAGAGTCTTGAAACTCAATTTCAAAATCGATTCAGGTTGATAACCTGTTATCAGTCGACTGACCAGTCGACTGATGTGTCGACTGATAAAACTACCTGCAATCATCAAAAGTTTCTGTTCTGTTTTGATCGACTGACTAGTCGACTGACGAGTTGTCAGTCGATTAAAAATGATCATTAGTCGACTGATGAGCTGGTATTTGAATACAACGTTCAGCTCATTAGTCGACTGATGTTTCCCGTCAGTCGACTGATAAGCAGTCTAATGACTAGTTTTTCTCAGAATCTGTTTCTCGGTTTTTGGGGGATTTCTGCTAATTCTTTGAGGTTTTGGCTGTTGTCTTTTCTTCCTATAAATACCCAACAACCCCAACTACTTCAGCTTCTAAGCTTTCATTGCAAATCTCTTGTGTTTGAGTTTATTGTTTTAAAAGAGCTTCAACTTTCATTTTCTTTCACTACTTCAGAGCCCACATCCCAAGGTTCAATTGCAATCTCCTCTCTTGCTATAGGGCTACTGTAAAGATATAGTTTTTCTTTGATTTTCTATCGTTGTTAGCTTGATATCATAGATATCTACTGTGTGGTTGTGAGATCTCGGTGGAGATCGTTGTGTAGAAGAAGTTTCGGCTTCCAAACCAGGTGTGTAGTGGATTTCTCCTCGAGAGTGGGGAACGGGGACATAGGTCAGCGGACCGAACCTTGTGAACATACCACGTGTCATCAATTGACTAACTATCTCTATTCCTACTCTCTTTTATTGTCATTGCATTTCATATTTGTGTGTGGTTTGTTGAAATATCTTTTAATTGCATATTATTTATCCATAAACCCTATTCACCCCCTCTAGGGTCTTTCAATTGGTATCAGAGCAAGGTCTCTACTATTGTTAGGCTTAAACCTCTTAGAAAAAAGATCATTATGGAGGCTTTTATGAATATGCATATGTTAGAAAAACAATCCACCACTAGGCCACCCCTTTTCATCGGTAGCAACTTTGCCTATTGGGAAGCTAGGATGAGAATTTATTTACAATGCATTGACCTTGATATCCTATACATTGTGGAGAAAAAAATATGTCAAAAAGCTTAGTAGTGAAATGACCGAGGATGAGAGGAAATTAGCTAACCTTAATTCAAGGTCATGAATGCACTAATTTGTAGTCTTACCCCTAATGAATATAAGAGAGTTTCTACATATGCAACCGCACACAAAATTTAGGAGAAGTTATGCATTACCCATGAGGGAACCCCCCAAGTAAAGAAGTCTAAGATTAGTGGACTCATGCATGATTATGAACTATTTAAAATGCTTCCAAGTGAATCTATTAACTCTATGTTTTCTCGGTTCACTAATATTATAAATGAATTGCATGGTCTTGACAAGGTCTTGGAGAATCAAGAGATGTGCTACAAAATTCTTCGCTCTTTGATACCGGCTTGGGAACCTAAAGCTACGGTCATCGAAGAAGCACATGATCTATCTACTCTCACTCTTGATAGACTTATTGGTAAGCTTAAGGTCCATGAGAAGAAGGTTAAGGAGAAGGAAGAAGCACCCTCAAAAGCAACCGAGGAGCCACCCCAAAAATTAAAGTCCATAGCTCTCAAGGGAGCAATTGACGATTCAACCTCCTCGGATAGTGAAGATGATGCCACTAGAGAAGTGACACACCTCTCTAGAAGAATATCAAAATTAATCAAAATGAATAAAAATTTTAAGAATCGATCTAACAACAAATTTCCTTCTCGTATAGGTAAATGCTTTGAACACAACAAGCCGGGACACTTAGCCAAGGATTGTCCCAAGCTCAAGGAGAAGTATTTAAAATACAAGAAGAAGAAGGCTATGTATGCCTGTTGGGATGAGTACGAACCAAGCGATTCTGATAGTGATGATGAGAGTGCCAAGATTGCTCTTCATGACTGGAACATTTGTTTCATAACTCATGAAGATGAGGTACAATTCGAAACCAAAAGTAAATCTCTCTATATGCAATATGAACTAGAAGCGACTTTAGAAGAATTAAACTTTAAATTTTAAAAAATTAGCAAAAAAATCTTCTTCATTCAAAAAATTACATGTTTCTTATGATTCTAAGTATAAGCAACTATAATCTTCTCTTGCTTTAAAAGATGAAATGATAGGAGATCTAGACTTTGAAAATAAACAACTAAGATCTAAAGTTGAGAGATTAGAGAATGAAAATAATATAATTAAATCTAATCATGCTTACTCTAGTCATCATCATGTTAATAGAAAATGGTATCAATCTCATTAATTAAATCTAATCATGCTTACTCTAGTCATCATCATGTTAATAGAAAATGGTATCAATCTCATGCTCCTACATACAAGAAAACATCATGTTAATAGAAAATGGTATCAATCTCATGCTCCTACATACAAGAAAAGGTTTTTGTGCACATATTATATGAAATATGGTCATATTTCTACTCATTGTAGGATTAAAAATGACATTGATCATTATGAGTTAATGTGGGTATCCAATGGTACCAAAAATACTAACACTCAAGGACCCAAAGCTTGGGTATCTAAAGGTTCTACAACTTGTTTGCATGTAGGGAACGTCTTACACAAGACGTAAGGAGTTGTAGTACCTTGATAGTGGTTACTTTCATCACATGACGGGCAATAAAAAATTATTTGCAACCCTATCAAGGATTGAAGGAGGCAATGTCTCCTTTTGTGGTGGTGAGAAAGATAAAATTATAGGTATTGGCAATATTGGTAATGTACCTTCTCCCATAATTGAGGATGTTTATTTTGTTAAAGGACTAAATCACAATCTCCTTAGCATTAGTCAATTAAGTGACAAAGGATTTTACATTTCTTTTAAACTGGATAAATGTATTGTTAGTATGAATAATAAAATTATTTTTGTTGCTTTTAGAAGATCTAATGTTTATATTTTTGAGATGAATGAGCTAATAGATCAAGATGTTAAGTGCCTTGTCGCGGTGGATGGAGATTCTTGAATTTGGCATAAGAGACTTGGATATGCTAACATGAAGCTTATATCTAAGTTATCCAAGAAGAATTTAGTAAGAGGGTTATCAAATCTATCTTATATAAATGATTCTACTTGTGAGGAATGCGCCAAGGGTAAATAAACAAAAACTTCCTTCAAATCCATAAATGAGGGATGATGATGGGATTGACGAAGTAATGGAGCTCTTCCAACTAAATGATAAATCCTCAATGAACGCACAAATTTATGGGAAGAACATAAATGAACAAACTCAAGAAGAACTCCCCAAGGCTTGGAAGTTTGCACCGGATCGCCCTAACGATATGACAGCACTCCTACGTAAGAATGAAAGAATGATGGAAAAGGAGAGCACATCTAATGGTAGTGAGAGTGTACTAGCTTTTGAAGGTTCTAATCGAGGGAGGAGTACGGGGAATTGTGACAGTTATCGAGGAAGGTCAAAATCTCGGGCCTGAGACGACAACGAAAAGGAGTGCTATTATTATGGAGAGAAGGGTCACATTCAGTTCAGATATTCCCAGATGCGTGATAATTTGAAGAGTATTAGACAGATGAAGCTTCAAGAAAATGGGAAGAAGATGGACTCCTCAGTGGTTGTGTGTGATGAAGATGTGGTTTTATTCATACAGAGTGCAAGTACTGATGCGAGTAACATTTGGGTGTTAGATTTGCAGCTTCTATGTACGTTTGCAATAACAAAAATTATTTTAACACATTGAAGTCAGATGAAGAATTTGACGACGTGATTGTTGGAAACAACGAGAAGATGAAGGTTGAAGGTGTTGGAAGTGTTCGCCTCAAGCTTCACAATGGGAATGTTAGAATTCTTCATCATGTGAGATATGTGCTGGTATGTGGTGCTAATTTAATTTCGTTGGGTGAGATGGCATCACGTGGGTACAAGTATGTGGGTGAAGAAGAGTGGTGCAATGTGTATAGAGATGGCGATTTGATTTTGCGAGGGAGGAAGAAAGCAATCATATTTGCTATTTAAATGGGTGATCCGTTAATGGTGCAGATTACTCTTCTCAGACTCTTGTCCATAAGGGAGATGTGAAGAACAAGAAAAAGAGAGTGAGTTTTTCTGAAGTCGTTGAGACACTTGGAGATTTTTCGTCGAGGGAGGATATGTTGGGTATCTACTCAAAATCCAAGTTAGGATAGAGTTTTTAATTCTTTGTATAACTTCATGAGAATTAGATAAGGTTAGGGATCTATCATAATTAAGAGTTAGGGTTCTATCATGGTTAGAAGTTTAAATCTTATTCTAATTAGGAAGTTAGGCTAGAGATTGGGTTTTGGTTTCTCTATATATATCCTCCAATTGTTAGAGGAAAAAGAAGTAGGAGAAGAAGAAGTATAGAGAGAAAGAGTGAGAGAGGGTTTGGCAGTCTTTGTCTGTGCAAAAAATTATAATTTGAAGGTGATAGTGGATTGATTTTGATCACGTGGGTTTTACTTGTTGAGGGTTTTCTACGTTAAATCTTGTGTGATTTTATTTGCTGCGTTTGGTGGTTTTTTGGGGTTTTTGCGAGATCTAAAAATCCCTACATCCATCTCATACTAATTGCTTCGGGGACCAATGCATTCACCACCGTTGCCATTCTTTTTGAACCTGCCATCACGACTGATCCACGATGCAAGTTGCTATGATAAATTCAACCTTTTTGGAGCCCACACATCCAGTGCAACCTGCCCAACGCTGAAGATTACAGGACAATAACGTATCCTTCTAAGCTTTGATAATGGCCACAGGTCATACATTAGCAAGACTCCAAACAACGTGGACACTTGCTAAGAACTACCGAGCAAGGAAAGCCTCCAACTTCGAGGGCAAACCTTTAATAAGCAAAACAAATGGCAGCTAATAGTCTTGGTAGTTTTATCAATGTCCTTGTCCTCTTGGATTTTTATTGTTGTCCTAATTGTCCCATCGATTTGATTCCGTTTGGCTTAGATCTGAAAGCAATTTGTCTGAGTGAACCTCATTTAATTGGTTGTAATTTTAGAGCAATTTGTCCTAAAAAGGGGTATAAAACAAAAATCATGTGCTATTGACCATATATTATTCGTGGATCAAGTGGTTCACAAATTAATGATTTTCCGACCTTCATAAGACTAAATAGGCATCCTGATCGATTAGTTAAGTTCCGGAAAAAGATCTACCCTGTTCATCCTGATTTACATACATATCTTAACAAATATATATTTCTGGACTCGTAATCATCTTTAGACTTTTAGTTATATTGTCGAGAAATCGTATGTTATACAACCACTTGATGGTTAAGTAAGTAATTAGAGCGATTACGAGTCTGACTTGAAAAGATCTTTAGATTCAAAACTGAGCTAGAACAGGACGGCTATTCTCTAAGCCCTCCGAAATAAAAGCAGACGTACACGCTTCGTTCCCATGGAAGTCGCTTCTGATAGATTTCAGTATGCGCAAACTCCAAAGCACAAGAGATCATCCTGCTTATTCCGAGAGCGACTACGAGTCGTTAGCAAAACTAACAACATGGCAATGGGCAAATTTGCTTGGAGAACAAATGGCAGTTCTCATCCTGCAGATCTTATCAATTTCCTCATCCTTATCTGTCACTGTCGTATCCACTGTCTCATCGATGTGACTCCGTGGCAACGGAGATATTAAAGCGTTTTATGGGTCAATAAATCTATCTTCACCCTAGTATGTTCGATGTCGATAGGAACCATTGAGGAAACATTCGGACCCTACGCCTAAACGATTGTGACTAAGAGTTGCTTGAATAAGACGCAAAGATTTTTCTGAGTTACTAATCAACACGGGCCCAGATTCCCTACGATCTTGATTGAAGAGAATTCTCACAATTAACTGTGTTAGAGAGTAAGCTGGAAAAGTTTAAATCTCAGGGAGTTCTCTCAAAATGAGCCAATCCAAGAGGGTTACCTGGATTTTACCACAAAATAAAGCTCAATATCACATATGCTTCTATACAAATAAATGAAATAATTAGTAGAAATTGTCAAAATCACGTCCTTCTATGAATACAGACCTATCTTCCATGTTTTTATAATATATATTACGATTTTTGAGAAACTGGTCAGATATTGAAAACCAATTTTTGGGCATGGGCGACTTTCATATACATGGTTTCCACCCTCATCGATGGATACCGATTTATCCATGAGCAGCCGTCTTTGCTGAACATACATGGCCTCATACAATGTAAATGATGTAAGAGCATGCATCATCCTTCAACTAACAAATGATATATATATAGAGCAACTTAAGTTGACATAAATGAATGGCTAGGAAGTTTGGTGGACATCAACTTAAGTTGATAGGAGTCTTTCTCTCTCTCTCTCTCGATATATATATATATATATATATATATATATATCAGCTTGTGTGTGTTGTGTCTTGATAGCACTTATATTCCTTCAATAGCCCTTCTTATTGGAAAAGGAACATTACTCATTTTATCATTTCTACCGGAACTAGTTCGCAGTCCAACAAAGTCTTAATGAGAAGGCAAAGACGTCATCTTTTAAGTTTTTAGTTAAACCTAGAACTTTTCTTAACCTATACCAACACTTGTACAAGTGATCCAGACTTCAATGGCCTACGAGTCTCTAAATTGTTATGAATAGTTTTGTTCGTAAATCAGGATGTGCTACCTTAATTTGTTACTAAACTGCGTGTCCAACAACCCAGCTTTGAAAACTGATTCGTTAGGATATTGTTTATACTTTGTAGCAAATGAATGTAGTACACTGTCAATACTTTGAGAAATAAACCTTCAAATTTATATTAGCTGCTCTAAGTGATGGGCCCTCTATCTTTGCTGTTGATAATAGTGTATTGTAGTGGGTTTTAGTCCCACATTGCTTGGGAGAACAAACCTCACACTCCTCTACTTGTATAAATATATGTGCACACTCAATATTCAATTCAAGGGAAATTTACCCAAGATTCTCTCTCTCTCTCTTACTTTAACATGGTATCAGAGCTAGGGCTATTTCCCTTTCAATAAAATTTTTAACGCTTTTGCGTTCTTTTGCCAAATCTTGGCCTTATTGCTTTGCAGCCGTTTAATGTTTTATTTTTTTTATTTTTATTTTTAATTATTTGGCGTTCATCTGCCAGATATTTTGGCCTTGTCGTTTTGCGGCCTCTTAACGCGTTTCGCGTTCTCGTTTAACCTTCGGGTTCTATTTTAAACCTTCGGGTTTCATTCTAACCTTCGGGTTCTATTTTAAACCTTCGGGTTTCATTCTAACCTTCGGGTTCTATTTTAAACCTTCGGGTTTCATTCTAACCTTCGGGTTCTATTTTAACGGCATTGTCGTTTCAAGACCGTCTCTCGGTCTCAAATTAACGGCATCGTCGTTTCAAGCCGTCTCTCGGCCTCAAACGAACGACATTAGTAACAGCATCTCGACATCTTAACGTCTCAAGATTGCTGTTATGGCTCCTTCAGAGAAGATTCCCAAACCACCTTTGCCCCTCAATGATCAAAGTGACTGGGCAGGGTGGTCCACCATTGTCACCAATGCCTTGCGTGGCGCTGGTTTGCTTGATCATCTCACCAGTACGGGACCAGTTCCACCGTCCATCAGCACTGTTGCTTCATCCAGTACTATTGCCTCTGGCAGTGGTGATGTCGATCTTCAGACTGCTCGTGCTCTCTATGTCAAGGAGAGTTCAGAGTGGCAATTGCAGGAATTTCGTGTTATGGATTATCTCACTCGCTGTGTTGGCTCTGGTCTCACTGTCGAGATTGGCTCGCTTCCCTCTGCTCAGGCCATGTGGACTCGTCTCACTGAGCGTTTCACTGAGTGCTCGGGTGCACGGGAGGCATATCTTCTGCAACGCATTTCTCTACAACGCAAAGGTAGTTCATCTCTGCAGTCCCATTTTGGACAAATGCAAGCTTTTTGGACAGAGTTACGCTCCATGCTTCCTGGACGTAATTCCACATATGAAGACTGGCTAGCCTGGTACGAACGGCATGAGGTGCATCAATTGTTTCAGTCCCTTCCTGAATATTCAACTATGGCTGATCAACTACTTCACCAGCCTCAATTTCCGACTTTGGCCTCAGTTATGGGAGCTCTCACTGCTTATGAGACCCGGCAGCAGACAGCACGACTCAATTTGTCAACAGACACTCCTACCTCTTCACTCGAGACTGTTTTGTCTGTACCTGTCACTGCTCCTGTTATGAATTATACTTCTCCACAGGCTCCCTCTCCACAGGCTCGATCTAAGCTCTCTTGCAAATATTGTAAGAAGGAAGGACACCGCATTGAGACATGCTTCAAGCTTCATCCTGAGTTACGTTCCTCAGGTACTGGACGTGGTCGGCGACCCCCTCAGTCTCAACCCTCTCGTACACCAGGATTGTTGGCCAATGCTATACCTTCTACTACTTCAGACTCTACTATTCAAGCTATTGAAAGTCTTCGCCGTCAACTTGATGCTTTTCAACATATCACCTCTACATCCGCCGCACAACTCTCTGGTATGCATTTTGCTGGTTCTTCAGCTAATCCTTCAGTCTCTGGTATGAATGATCTCTGGATTTTTGACTCTGGTTGTTCCTTTCATATGACTTGTAATGCCTCACTTTTATCCTCTGTCTTTACTTCATCCTCTCTTCCTCCTATCTACACAGCTGCTGGACAACCATTGTCCATTACTCAGTATGGCTCTATTACCCCACAAAATGATCCATCTGGTCGTCTAACACTTGGTCCCGTCTATGTGGCTCCACAATTGTGCTTGAATTTAATTTCTATTAGCTCTTTATGCATGGCGGGCCTGTTTGTCTCATTTTCTTCTGATACTTGTATTGTGCAGGATCCACAGACGGGCAAGACGGTTGGGGCGGGTCGTAGGAGGCACAAACTGTATTTTCTGGAATATCTTCACCTTCCAGAGTCCATACGTCCACGTTCTCTTGTTGCTTCTCTTTGTTCGTCAAAACCCTCTACCTCGCTTCCTGCCAATTTATGGCATAGACGACTTGGTCATGTGTGTAATAAAAGGCTGGAGAGTCTTATTCAGTCTGGAGTACTTGGTCCTGTATCATCTAGTTCTAGTATTGAGTCATGTGCTGGTTGCAAATTGGCTAAATTCACTGCTTTACCATTTAAAATGAGTACATCTGTATCCACTTCCTTATTTGATTTAGTACATTCTGATATTTGGGGGCCAGCTCCTTTGCCTTCTTCATCTGGCTACTTATATTATGTTAGTTTTATCGACGATTTCTCTCGTTTTACATGGGTTTACCTACTTAAGAATCGCTCTGACGTACTTACTGCTTATCAAGCCTTCACTGCTATGATTTTCACTCAATGGCAATCTCGTATTAAAGTTTTTCGTTCTGATTGTGCCAAAGAGTACCTATCCTCTGCCATGCGCTCTATCATGTCCTCTCATGGGACTATCTTTCAACAGTCATGTCCCTACACTCATGAGCAAAATGGTGTTGCTGAACGCAAACATCGTCATATCCTCGATACTGCCCGATCAATGCTCATTTCTTACTCTGTTCCTCGTCGTTTCTGGGCTGAGGCTATTCTCACCGCGACTCATGCCATTAATATCACTCCATCTAGCTCTCTTTCCGGTGCTACTCCTTATAGTCGTGTTTATACTCATCCTCCCCGTTATGATCTAGTTCGCGTTTTTGGTTGTCGATGTTTTGTTTTTCTGCCATCTCACGAACGTGATAAATTGTCTCCCAGAGCAGTTTCTTGTGTTTATTTAGGAATTAGTTCAGAACATCGAGGTTATCGTTGTTATGATCCCGCAACTCGTCGAGTTCATATATCTCGTCATGTTCAGTTCGAAGAGGATTCTCCATATTATTCTACTTCTGATGACTTTAATTTCCTCCACTCTACCGATCATGCTTCCCCGTCCACTGCATCACCCACTTCTTCACCTCAATTTTCCTTTCGAGATCTCCCTGACATCTCTCCCTCTCCTTCTGTTGACTCTTCCTCACCTGAGTCTTCTCTTACACCATCTAATCCATATCCTGTGGACACAACTCTCACTCCAGAAAATACTGTTGATCTTCATGCACCTGCGCCAGCATCTCCCCCGCCTGAGGTTCCTCTTGCTCTTCGTCGAGGCAAACGCCCACATGTCATGCCTGCCCGGTATGCTTCTGTTACTTCTTATTCACCTATCTTTCATAACTTTCTTGCTGCCATTCATACTATTGTTGAGCCAAAGTCCTTCCAAGAGGCAGTTCAAATTCCAGAGTGGCGACAAGCTATGGCTGAGGAATTTCAAGCATTTCAGCAAACTCATACCTGGGATATTGTTCCCTGTCCTCCTGGGATCTCTCTTGTTGGCAGTAAATGGGTTTATAAGGTCAAGTTTCGTCCTGATGGCACCATTGAACGTCGAAAAGCTCGTTTAGTGGCTAGAGGTTTTACTCAGCAACAAGGTATTGATTATGAGGAGACCTTTGCTCCTGTTGCTCAGATGCCCACTGTGCGTACTCTCCTTGCGGTCGCTGCTGCTCATCGTTGGCCCTTATACCAGATGGATGTCAAAAATGCTTTTCTTCATGGCTCTTTATCAGAGACCGTATATATGCAACCGCCTCCAGGGTCAAATATTCCTCCGGGACATGTATGTCTCCTTCGTCGTGCTGTTTATGGTCTCAAACAGGCACCCCGCGCTTGGTTTGAGTGTTTTCGCGATGTTGTGCTCAAAGCGGGCTTTATAGAAAGTCATCAAGATGCTTCTCTGTTTGTTCGCACTACATCGCGTGGCAGGGTTTTATTACTCATCTATGTAGATGATATGATCATTACAGGTGATGATATGACAGGTATACAATACGCAAAATCTCAGTTGCAACAACAGTTCCACATGAAGGATCTTGGATCTCTTCGGTATTTCCTTGGTCTAGAAATTTCTCAAGGCCCGCGGGGTGTATTACTGTCTCAACAGAAGTATCTCTCAGATATTCTAAATCAAGCTGAGTTAACTGATAATACAACTGTCGATACTCCACTCCAGCAGAATGTCAAACTTTGCTCTACTGACGGTGAGCCTCTATCTGATCCTACCCGATATCGACATCTTGTTGGTCAGTTGGTCTATTTGTGCATCTCTCGACCAGATATCTCTCATGCTGTTGGTATTGTCAGTCAATTTGTTAGTGCCCCACGTTCTGTACACTATGCTGTCTTATTACGGATTCTTCGGTACCTCCGGGGTACTAGCACTCGCTCACTTTTGTTTCCTGCTACATCTAAGTTAGAGCTTTGTGCATATTCTGATGCTGATTGGGCTGGTGATCCAACTACCAGAAAGTCTACCACAGGTTATTGTATATTTCTTGGTGATTCCCTTATTTCCTGGCGAAGTAAGAAACAAGATGTTATTGCTCTTTCCAGTACTGAGGCAGAGTATCGTGCAATGTCCACAACAGCTAAAGAGATTATTCATCTTCGTCGCCTTCTCAGTGATTTCGGTATTTCTGTTACGACTCCTACTCCTCTCTACTGTGATAATAAGAGTGCCATCCAGATTGCTAATAATCCAGTATTTCATGAAAGGACCAAACATATTGAGATCGACGCTCATTTTGTCCGTCACCAAGTTATCAAGGACAAGACAATTCTACTTCCTCATGTTTCATCCGCTGACGAGCTTGCAGATTTCTTCACAAAGGCCTTACCTGTTCATCGGTTCCAGTTTCTTGTACGCAAACTCACTTTGTTTGATCCAACATGAGTTTGAAGGGGGCTGTTGATAATAGTGTATTGTAGTGGGTTTTAGTCCCACATTGCTTGGGAGAACAAACCTCACACTCCTCTACTTGTATAAATATATGTGCACACTCAATATTCAATTCAAGGGAAATTTACCCAAGATTCTCTCTCTCTCTCTTACTTTAACAGTTAATTTACACTACAAACTCAATCCTTGATCTAAACATGACCAACAACTCATCCTCCAATGATTCCGACGACCCAAAGCCTATATATATACAACTCCTCAATTGTTGATTTACACTGCACACTCAATCCTTGATCTCAACATGACCAACAACTCATCCTCCAATGATTCCGACGACCAAAAGCCTCACTTTGTATTAGTCCCCCTCCCAGCCCCAGGGCACATAATTCCCATGGTCGACATGGCTCACCTCCTCGCCGACCATGGCGCCCTCGTCACCCTCATCACTACTCCCGTTAATGCGTCTCGCCTTCAGACCGTCATCGATCGCATTGCTGAATTAAGAATCTCGATTCGATTCCTTTCCCTTCCGTTCCCATCCACCGAGGTCGGCCTCCCCGAAGGGTGCGAGAATCTTGATGACGTTCCCTCGAACAAACTTCTCAGCAACTTCCTGCAGGCCTGCGCATTGTTACGCGAGCCCCTGCTGCATCATTTTCAACGTCACGAAGATCCTCATCCAGACTGCATCGTGTCGGATGCAGGACATATATGGACGCACAAGCTAGCACGAGAGCTTGGCATTCCCAGATTCACATTCAATGGCTTTGGCTGCTTCGCGCTCGTCTGTCGACATATCTTTCATTTTGACAGGATCATTGAAAACATGAAGGATGATGTTGATACTTTCGTTCTGCCAGGATTGCCTCATAGACTCGAGATGACAAGGTCTCATTCACCTGTGAATTTTACTGGTCCGGGTTTTGAAGAATTCAGGAAGGAGTTGATGGACATTGAGTTGGCAGCCGAGGGCGTGTTGGTTAACAGTTTCGACAATTTAGAGGATCCATACGTCCAGTGCCTCCAAAAAGCGAGAGGGACCAAAGTTTGGACGGTTGGGCCAATGTCATTGTACAATAAGAATGTCTCCGATATGGTTTTCAGAGGCAACAAGGGTTCTACCGATGAGAACCGGTGTCTATCCTGGCTTGATTCGATGAAACCACATTCTGTCATCTATGTGAGCTTTGGCAGTCTCGCTCGTACTTCTCCATCGCAACTCATTGAGATTGGTTTAGGGTTAGAGGCTTCGAACTGTCCGTTCATTTGGGTGATAAAAGCTGGTAGCAAATCTTCCGAGATTGAAGAATGGCTATCTCAAGGCTTTGAAGAGCGGACGAGCATGAGGGCGCTCATAATTCGTGGATGGGCACCACAGCTGATGATATTATCACATCCTGCAATTGGAGGATTCATGACGCATTGTGGATGGAATTCGACGTTAGAGTCTGCATGTGCAGGCGTGCCAATGATTACTTGGCCGCACTTTGCAGAGCAGTTTCTTAATGAGAAACTGATTGTGGAAATACTGAGAATTGGAATAACCATTGGAGTGAAGGCTCCCGTTAAGTGGGGGACAGAGCAGGATGAAGATCTGGTGGGGAGAGATCATGTAAAGGAGACGGTGAGCAGGTTGATGGTTGAAGGGGAAGAACGAAGAATTATGAGAGAGATGGTGAAAGAGCTCGGGAAGAAGGCGAAGAAGAGCATGGAAGAAGGAGGATCATCTTATGGGAACATGGATCTCTTGGTTCAACAAATACGAAGTAAAATGATGATGAAGAAAGAACAGTAGTATAAAAGGAAATAAGCACTAAAACTTTTGACTTTGATCACACACATCTTTATATCTTTCTTCTGTTTGAAAATGATTCTATGCACTGTTTTCTAAAGAGAACTTTGTTGTATATCAGTATATGCAAAGGAAAGTATTTATATTTGTACATGAATTTGTCGAAGAGCAGAAGAAAGAATCTCAACAATATTCATTATTGATGTTTACAGAGAAGGAACAAAATCTACGTATGCTCTCCATGAAGTTACTCTTTCTACAGTCAGTGATGTTCACAGAAGACTAAAATGTGCAGGGTAAAATCTCTTTTGAAATTCTACTCCGAATCAAGCAATATAACTAAAGAGAACTGGGAAACAGAAATTTCTTCACAGGTATTAGACTACTAGATTGAGTATACCTGCTTTAGTAAAGAGAAAGGTGTTAAGAATTTTATGGAGATTAATTTGCGGAATTAAATACTAAATAAATAGTTGCACCAATAAAAATACCATACGCAAGCAAACAACAAGATTTAATATGGTTCGGTAAATCGTGTCTACGTCCACGGGGCAACCAAAGACAAATATTTCACTATGAATCAAAAGTACAATCCTTCCAAGTTACACCTTAACTTGAGGATTAAATCACAAGAGAAAGATACAGTGTTACCTCTAGGGCATTAAAATCCTAAAACCTGTCTCATCAAAAATCTCCAATACCCACGGAGAAACCAACACCGTACTCTTGACGGCGTTGTCGTTCTGAAAACAACGACTCTTGAATCACTGCAATCGGACAACCGAGCTATCTAGAATCTGAACTTTCTCTCTCTCCCCTCTTTTTCTCTCTCGGGTTCCTGTAGCACCAAAAATTGATTATAGGGTTCTCATTAATAGAATTCCTTTATAAAGGAATTTTATTTTCAAGTCCTCCAAATCTATTCCTATTACAAATAGATACTCCAAATCCTCATCTAGATAGAATTTAATTCATGTGGACCTCATGTGGGCCTTATCTTGGGATGGACCCGCAACAATCTCCCCCTCCAGTTCAATGAGGGGGTATACCAATCTATAACTCCTTAACGGGAGTTCATGCCGGCCAATCGCCGACACTGTTAGACCCTAGAGGGGGGTGATTAGGGTCTTATGCTAATCTAATCCGATTAAATACCAATTAAAAATTAATTAATAAGTTATCCTAGCAAGTATGAAATAAAACAACTATATATAAGCTAGGATAAGCAATATGAACAACAAAGAGATATATCCTATGATATATGCAAGGATATAAAACTAACACAAGGGGTAAACAATTTAACTACAAATGTGATAGGGCAAAATGATCAATAAGCAATACACAATGACGATGTAAGATATGAACATGAAAACAAGTGCGCCAATGCAATCACAAACAAAGGATATGTTTACGAGGTTCGGTCCCCACGACCTACGTCCCCGCTCCTCACCTCGAGGAGATCTCCACTATCACAACCGGGTTTTCTACGTTCACCCGAACAACGTTTACACATCACAATACAATCACTATGCAATCACACCTCACACACTAAGTGTTGGTCCTAGCCCGTGTCCTCTTCCTCAAGTGCTCGGTTACAACCTCTCCCTAGGCACGTCAACCGACGCCACTCCTCTTGGATTCGACCCCATCTCTCACCACACACTTCTCTCGGTGTACAAGTGTATTACAAGTGAATCCTCACAATTAAGCACAATATAAATCAATTTGATTGTTCTCTAAACAAGGTGAGAACTCAATTAAGCACAACTCTTAGTCACAAACCCACAACCCCAAATTATACTATGAATGTAAATACAATAAGCTCAATAGGTTGTGTGTGAACAAAGAGATAAAACAATATAAACTCAATATGAAATCTAGCTTATGAAATTAAGAACAAACTTATAAAATGCTAGAATTGAGTTTAAGGAAACTTCTCTATAGATGACAAGAGAGAGGGAGAAGAATGAATGCTCAAACACCAAGGATGATCTCCACTTGCTCTTGTGAAATTTGCTCCACAAACCAAACTCTTCGGGTGGAAATTTCGGTCGACCGATGGTAAATTTCGGTCGACCGGCGGAAATTTCGGTCGACCGACGGTACTGAAGCAGGTATATCCGATTTTATAAAATCGGTTAAAAATAGTAAAACAGCTCCCAAAATTATTCAATTTTGAGGAAAGGTTCTAGACATGTATAAAAACATATTAGAGAAAGAATTTCGGAAAAATAATTTTCCAGTTGAGAGAAATAAATGTTTTAACACAGAAATACAGTTTCTGAAAATCTGCTGTGATACACGATTTTGTAAAATCAATTAGGCATAGTAAATCAACTCCAAAAATAGTAAAACTTTGTGGGAAGTTTCTAAATATGTAGATAAACATGTCAGAGAAAGTATTTTTCAGATATCACTTCTCATTTGTGAAAACTCATCAGTTTTGTAAAACATGCACGAACATGTGCACGAACGAAAACGTGAATTTGTAAATTCCTTTAAACATAACAAATCAATTCCAAACTTGATGAAACTTTGAGAAATGTTTGCAAATGATATTTTGAACATGTTACAAAAAGAATTTTCCAATTTGCATTTCCCAATTGTGAAATCTCATTATTTTGCAAAAGTATTCAAAACATGAAAAACCCAAAACCATGCATGTATATATATAACTATATATATACATAGAAACCAAATACGTGTGTGTATATGATATTGAACCTAAAACTAATTTACCCAAGCTTGATTGGTCTTCAATAAGCTTGACTTGGTAATCTCGCGGATGAAGCTTGAACTTGGATCTTGAACTTTGAATAGCAAGGCTTCACCGACATTCCGCCAACCTCCTTTTGATATGATCGTGTAGGCTTAATCCATCAAACCCTCCAACAACGTTGTTTGTCTATAATAAATACGAAAACACAAATACTAGACAAACAACATTAGTGGTAAATTGTTTGTTAAACATCATCAAAACAAGAAGGCCAACAATCTCCCCCTTTTTGATGATGACAAACAATTTACAAAAAGTATATATGCATGAAAGGAAATGAACATACGATGTATAATATATCATGCATATAAACAAGAAAGAATATACTCACAATATTTCTCCCCCTTTGACAACATCAAAAAGGGGACAAAAGAATAAGAGAGCGAAAGCTCCCCCTATCAATAAGCACGGGTGAGTATCAAACATAAAAAGATATAGGGATTGCTCCCCCTATCAAAATGCCATATAGAATATGTGAAATGAAGATCATGGCAAACATATGTGAGCAAGCATAGATGAAAAATATGCTAAACACCACTCACATACAAAAGGACAATGAGAACACATATAAATATGTTAATATGAAAGAAGTGTCTCATTAGCACAAAAAAAATATAAAAACCATATAAAAGAATAGATTTATGAAATCAAAAGAAGAGGAACATGAGAATCATGCAAAAAGTTTTCAAATGAAAACAAATCAACCAATTGAAATCATAAATCAAAGTTTAAATCATGAAACCAAATCATCATTGATTTTCAAAAATCAAGAGAGGCAACTCTATCTAGCTCTTGAGCTAGTATTAACCCATATGAATATTTTAGCATCCGGTAAACATGATTTGGGAATAAAGGTTAGAGTCCTGTTGTTAAGGTTAGTGCTCTGTTGTCAAGCTTATGTATTGGTTGTTAAGGTTAGATTTCTGTTGTTAAACTTATGGAATGGTAGCTAACATTAGCTCCTTGTTGTAATGCTTAGCTCTCTGTTGTTAGGCTTATGGATTAAGAAGATCACGGGGTCGTATTGTTGATGTTATGGTTTTGTTATGAAAGATCATGGACTGGCTGTCAAGGTTATGTGCTGGTTGTCATGCTTATGGATTGGTTGCTAAGGTTAGCGCCCTATTGTTAAGGTTATGGGTTGGTTGCTAAGGTTAGAGTCCTGTTGTTAAGGTTAGTGCTCTGTTGTCAAGCTTATGTATTGGTTGTTAAGGTTAGATTTCTGTTGTTAAACTTATGGAATGGTAGCTAACATTAGCTCCTTGTTGTAATGCTTAGCTCTCTGTTGTTAGGCTTATGGATTAAGAAGATCACGGGGTCGTATTGTTGATGTTATGGTTTTGTTATGAAAGATCATGGACTGGCTGTCAAGGTTATGTGCTGGTTGTCATGCTTATGGATTGGTTGCTAAGGTTAGCGCCCTATTGTTAAGGTTATGGGTTGGTTGCTAAGGTTAGAGTCCTGTTGTTAAGGTTAGTGCTCTGTTGTCAAGCTTATGTATTGGTTGTTAAGGTTAGATTTCTGTTGTTAAACTTATGGAATGGTAGCTAACATTAGCTCCTTGTTGTAATGCTTAGCTCTCTGTTGTTAGGCTTATGGATTAAGAAGATCACGGGGTCGTATTGTTGATGTTATGGTTTTGTTATGAAAGATCATGGACTGGCTGTCAAGGTTATGTGCTGGTTGTCATGCTTATGGATTGGTTGCTAAGGTTAGCGCCCTATTGTTAAGGTTATGGGTTGGTTGCTAAGGTTAGAGTCCTGTTGTTAAGGTTAGTGCTCTGTTGTCAAGCTTATGTATTGGTTGTTAAGGTTAGATTTCTGTTGTTAAACTTATGGAATGGTAGCTAACATTAGCTCCTTGTTGTAATGCTTAGCTCTCTGTTGTTAGGCTTATGGATTAAGAAGATCACGGGGTCGTATTGTTGATGTTATGGTTTTGTTATGAAAGATCATGGACTGGCTGTCAAGGTTATGTGCTGGTTGTCATGCTTATGGATTGGTTGCTAAGGTTAGCGCCCTATTGTTAAGGTTATGGGTTGGTTGCTAAGGTTAGAGTCCTGTTGTTAAGGTTAGTGCTCTGTTGTCAAGCTTATGTATTGGTTGTTAAGGTTAGATTTCTGTTGTTAAACTTATGGAATGGTAGCTAACATTAGCTCCTTGTTGTAATGCTTAGCTCTCTGTTGTTAGGCTTATGGATTAAGAAGATCACGGGGTCGTATTGTTGATGTTATGGTTTTGTTATGAAAGATCATGGACTGGCTGTCAAGGTTATGTGCTGGTTGTCATGCTTATGGATTGGTTGCTAAGGTTAGCGCCCTATTGTTAAGGTTATGGGTTGGTTGCTAAGGTTAGAGTCCTGTTGTTAAGGTTAGTGCTCTGTTGTCAAGCTTATGTATTGGTTGTTAAGGTTAGATTTCTGTTGTTAAACTTATGGAATGGTAGCTAACATTAGCTCCTTGTTGTAATGCTTAGCTCTCTGTTGTTAGGCTTATGGATTAAGAAGATCACGGGGTCGTATTGTTGATGTTATGGTTTTGTTATGAAAGATCATGGACTGGCTGTCAAGGTTATGTGCTGGTTGTCATGCTTATGGATTGGTTGCTAAGGTTAGCGCCCTATTGTTAAGGTTATGGGTTGGTTGCTAAGGTTAGAGTCCTGTTGTTAAGGTTAGTGCTCTGTTGTCAAGCTTATGTATTGGTTGTTAAGGTTAGATTTCTGTTGTTAAACTTATGGAATGGTAGCTAACATTAGCTCCTTGTTGTAATGCTTAGCTCTCTGTTGTTAGGCTTATGGATTAAGAAGATCACGGGGTCGTATTGTTGATGTTATGGTTTTGTTATGAAAGATCATGGACTGGCTGTCAAGGTTATGTGCTGGTTGTCATGCTTATGGATTGGTTGCTAAGGTTAGCGCCCTATTGTTAAGGTTATGGGTTGGTTGCTAAGGTTAGAGTCCTGTTGTTAAGGTTAGTGCTCTGTTGTCAAGCTTATGTATTGGTTGTTAAGGTTAGATTTCTGTTGTTAAACTTATGGAATGGTAGCTAACATTAGCTCCTTGTTGTAATGCTTAGCTCTCTGTTGTTAGGCTTATGGATTAAGAAGATCACGGGGTCGTATTGTTGATGTTATGGTTTTGTTATGAAAGATCATGGACTGGCTGTCAAGGTTATGTGCTGGTTGTCATGCTTATGGATTGGTTGCTAAGGTTAGCGCCCTATTGTTAAGGTTATGGGTTGGTTGCTAAGGTTAGAGTCCTGTTGTTAAGGTTAGTGCTCTGTTGTCAAGCTTATGTATTGGTTGTTAAGGTTAGATTTCTGTTGTTAAACTTATGGAATGGTAGCTAACATTAGCTCCTTGTTGTAATGCTTAGCTCTCTGTTGTTAGGCTTATGGATTAAGAAGATCACGGGGTCGTATTGTTGATGTTATGGTTTTGTTATGAAAGATCATGGACTGGCTGTCAAGGTTATGTGCTGGTTGTCATGCTTATGGATTGGTTGCTAAGGTTAGCGCCCTATTGTTAAGGTTATGGGTTGGTTGCTAAGGTTAGAGTCCTGTTGTTAAGGTTAGTGCTCTGTTGTCAAGCTTATGTATTGGTTGTTAAGGTTAGATTTCTGTTGTTAAACTTATGGAATGGTAGCTAACATTAGCTCCTTGTTGTAATGCTTAGCTCTCTGTTGTTAGGCTTATGGATTAAGAAGATCACGGGGTCGTATTGTTGATGTTATGGTTTTGTTATGAAAGATCATGGACTGGCTGTCAAGGTTATGTGCTGGTTGTCATGCTTATGGATTGGTTGCTAAGGTTAGCGCCCTATTGTTAAGGTTATGGGTTGGTTGCTAAGGTTAGAGTCCTGTTGTTAAGGTTAGTGCTCTGTTGTCAAGCTTATGTATTGGTTGTTAAGGTTAGATTTCTGTTGTTAAACTTATGGAATGGTAGCTAACATTAGCTCCTTGTTGTAATGCTTAGCTCTCTGTTGTTAGGCTTATGGATTAAGAAGATCACGGGGTCGTATTGTTGATGTTATGGTTTTGTTATGAAAGATCATGGACTGGCTGTCAAGGTTATGTGCTGGTTGTCATGCTTATGGATTGGTTGCTAAGGTTAGCGCCCTATTGTTAAGGTTATGGGTTGGTTGCTAAGGTTAGAGTCCTGTTGTTAAGGTTAGTGCTCTGTTGTCAAGCTTATGTATTGGTTGTTAAGGTTAGATTTCTGTTGTTAAACTTATGGAATGGTAGCTAACATTAGCTCCTTGTTGTAATGCTTAGCTCTCTGTTGTTAGGCTTATGGATTAAGAAGATCACGGGGTCGTATTGTTGATGTTATGGTTTTGTTATGAAAGATCATGGACTGGCTGTCAAGGTTATGTGCTGGTTGTCATGCTTATGGATTGGTTGCTAAGGTTAGCGCCCTATTGTTAAGGTTATGGGTTGGTTGCTAAGGTTAGAGTCCTGTTGTTAAGGTTAGTGCTCTGTTGTCAAGCTTATGTATTGGTTGTTAAGGTTAGATTTCTGTTGTTAAACTTATGGAATGGTAGCTAACATTAGCTCCTTGTTGTAATGCTTAGCTCTCTGTTGTTAGGCTTATGGATTAAGAAGATCACGGGGTCGTATTGTTGATGTTATGGTTTTGTTATGAAAGATCATGGACTGGCTGTCAAGGTTATGTGCTGGTTGTCATGCTTATGGATTGGTTGCTAAGGTTAGCGCCCTATTGTTAAGGTTATGGGTTGGTTGCTAAGGTTAGAGTCCTGTTGTTAAGGTTAGTGCTCTGTTGTCAAGCTTATGTATTGGTTGTTAAGGTTAGATTTCTGTTGTTAAACTTATGGAATGGTAGCTAACATTAGCTCCTTGTTGTAATGCTTAGCTCTCTGTTGTTAGGCTTATGGATTAAGAAGATCACGGGGTCGTATTGTTGATGTTATGGTTTTGTTATGAAAGATCATGGACTGGCTGTCAAGGTTATGTGCTGGTTGTCATGCTTATGGATTGGTTGCTAAGGTTAGCGCCCTATTGTTAAGGTTATGGGTTGGTTGCTAAGGTTAGAGTCCTGTTGTTAAGGTTAGTGCTCTGTTGTCAAGCTTATGTATTGGTTGTTAAGGTTAGATTTCTGTTGTTAAACTTATGGAATGGTAGCTAACATTAGCTCCTTGTTGTAATGCTTAGCTCTCTGTTGTTAGGCTTATGGATTAAGAAGATCACGGGGTCGTATTGTTGATGTTATGGTTTTGTTATGAAAGATCATGGACTGGCTGTCAAGGTTATGTGCTGGTTGTCATGCTTATGGATTGGTTGCTAAGGTTAGCGCCCTATTGTTAAGGTTATGGGTTGGTTGCTAAGGTTAGAGTCCTGTTGTTAAGGTTAGTGCTCTGTTGTCAAGCTTATGTATTGGTTGTTAAGGTTAGATTTCTGTTGTTAAACTTATGGAATGGTAGCTAACATTAGCTCCTTGTTGTAATGCTTAGCTCTCTGTTGTTAGGCTTATGGATTAAGAAGATCACGGGGTCGTATTGTTGATGTTATGGTTTTGTTATGAAAGATCATGGACTGGCTGTCAAGGTTATGTGCTGGTTGTCATGCTTATGGATTGGTTGCTAAGGTTAGCGCCCTATTGTTAAGGTTATGGGTTGGTTGCTAAGGTTAGAGTCCTGTTGTTAAGGTTAGTGCTCTGTTGTCAAGCTTATGTATTGGTTGTTAAGGTTAGATTTCTGTTGTTAAACTTATGGAATGGTAGCTAACATTAGCTCCTTGTTGTAATGCTTAGCTCTCTGTTGTTAGGCTTATGGATTAAGAAGATCACGGGGTCGTATTGTTGATGTTATGGTTTTGTTATGAAAGATCATGGACTGGCTGTCAAGGTTATGTGCTGGTTGTCATGCTTATGGATTGGTTGCTAAGGTTAGCGCCCTATTGTTAAGGTTATGGGTTGGTTGCTAAGGTTAGAGTCCTGTTGTTAAGGTTAGTGCTCTGTTGTCAAGCTTATGTATTGGTTGTTAAGGTTAGATTTCTGTTGTTAAACTTATGGAATGGTAGCTAACATTAGCTCCTTGTTGTAATGCTTAGCTCTCTGTTGTTAGGCTTATGGATTAAGAAGATCACGGGGTCGTATTGTTGATGTTATGGTTTTGTTATGAAAGATCATGGACTGGCTGTCAAGGTTATGTGCTGGTTGTCATGCTTATGGATTGGTTGCTAAGGTTAGCGCCCTATTGTTAAGGTTATGGGTTGGTTGCTAAGGTTAGAGTCCTGTTGTTAAGGTTAGTGCTCTGTTGTCAAGCTTATGTATTGGTTGTTAAGGTTAGATTTCTGTTGTTAAACTTATGGAATGGTAGCTAACATTAGCTCCTTGTTGTAATGCTTAGCTCTCTGTTGTTAGGCTTATGGATTAAGAAGATCACGGGGTCGTATTGTTGATGTTATGGTTTTGTTATGAAAGATCATGGACTGGCTGTCAAGGTTATGTGCTGGTTGTCATGCTTATGGATTGGTTGCTAAGGTTAGCGCCCTATTGTTAAGGTTATGGGTTGGTTGCTAAGGTTAGAGTCCTGTTGTTAAGGTTAGTGCTCTGTTGTCAAGCTTATGTATTGGTTGTTAAGGTTAGATTTCTGTTGTTAAACTTATGGAATGGTAGCTAACATTAGCTCCTTGTTGTAATGCTTAGCTCTCTGTTGTTAGGCTTATGGATTAAGAAGATCACGGGGTCGTATTGTTGATGTTATGGTTTTGTTATGAAAGATCATGGACTGGCTGTCAAGGTTATGTGCTGGTTGTCATGCTTATGGATTGGTTGCTAAGGTTAGCGCCCTATTGTTAAGGTTATGGGTTGGTTGCTAAGGTTAGAGTCCTGTTGTTAAGGTTAGTGCTCTGTTGTCAAGCTTATGTATTGGTTGTTAAGGTTAGATTTCTGTTGTTAAACTTATGGAATGGTAGCTAACATTAGCTCCTTGTTGTAATGCTTAGCTCTCTGTTGTTAGGCTTATGGATTAAGAAGATCACGGGGTCGTATTGTTGATGTTATGGTTTTGTTATGAAAGATCATGGACTGGCTGTCAAGGTTATGTGCTGGTTGTCATGCTTATGGATTGGTTGCTAAGGTTAGCGCCCTATTGTTAAGGTTATGGGTTGGTTGCTAAGGTTAGAGTCCTGTTGTTAAGGTTAGTGCTCTGTTGTCAAGCTTATGTATTGGTTGTTAAGGTTAGATTTCTGTTGTTAAACTTATGGAATGGTAGCTAACATTAGCTCCTTGTTGTAATGCTTAGCTCTCTGTTGTTAGGCTTATGGATTAAGAAGATCACGGGGTCGTATTGTTGATGTTATGGTTTTGTTATGAAAGATCATGGACTGGCTGTCAAGGTTATGTGCTGGTTGTCATGCTTATGGATTGGTTGCTAAGGTTAGCGCCCTATTGTTAAGGTTATGGGTTGGTTGCTAAGGTTAGAGTCCTGTTGTTAAGGTTAGTGCTCTGTTGTCAAGCTTATGTATTGGTTGTTAAGGTTAGATTTCTGTTGTTAAACTTATGGAATGGTAGCTAACATTAGCTCCTTGTTGTAATGCTTAGCTCTCTGTTGTTAGGCTTATGGATTAAGAAGATCACGGGGTCGTATTGTTGATGTTATGGTTTTGTTATGAAAGATCATGGACTGGCTGTCAAGGTTATGTGCTGGTTGTCATGCTTATGGATTGGTTGCTAAGGTTAGCGCCCTATTGTTAAGGTTATGGGTTGGTTGCTAAGGTTAGAGTCCTGTTGTTAAGGTTAGTGCTCTGTTGTCAAGCTTATGTATTGGTTGTTAAGGTTAGATTTCTGTTGTTAAACTTATGGAATGGTAGCTAACATTAGCTCCTTGTTGTAATGCTTAGCTCTCTGTTGTTAGGCTTATGGATTAAGAAGATCACGGGGTCGTATTGTTGATGTTATGGTTTTGTTATGAAAGATCATGGACTGGCTGTCAAGGTTATGTGCTGGTTGTCATGCTTATGGATTGGTTGCTAAGGTTAGCGCCCTATTGTTAAGGTTATGGGTTGGTTGCTAAGGTTAGAGTCCTGTTGTTAAGGTTAGTGCTCTGTTGTCAAGCTTATGTATTGGTTGTTAAGGTTAGATTTCTGTTGTTAAACTTATGGAATGGTAGCTAACATTAGCTCCTTGTTGTAATGCTTAGCTCTCTGTTGTTAGGCTTATGGATTAAGAAGATCACGGGGTCGTATTGTTGATGTTATGGTTTTGTTATGAAAGATCATGGACTGGCTGTCAAGGTTATGTGCTGGTTGTCATGCTTATGGATTGGTTGCTAAGGTTAGCGCCCTATTGTTAAGGTTATGGGTTGGTTGCTAAGGTTAGAGTCCTGTTGTTAAGGTTAGTGCTCTGTTGTCAAGCTTATGTATTGGTTGTTAAGGTTAGATTTCTGTTGTTAAACTTATGGAATGGTAGCTAACATTAGCTCCTTGTTGTAATGCTTAGCTCTCTGTTGTTAGGCTTATGGATTAAGAAGATCACGGGGTCGTCGTATTGTTGATGTTATGGTTTTGTTATTAAAGATCATGGACTGGCTGTCAAGGTTATGTGCTGGTTGTCATGCTTATGGATTGGTTGCTAAGGTTAGCGCCCTATTGTTAAGGTTATGGGTTGGTTGCTAAGGTTAGAGTCCTGTTGTTAAGGTTAGTGCTCTGTTGTCAAGCTTATGTATTGGTTGTTAAGGTTAGATTTCTGTTGTTAAACTTATGGAATGGTAGCTAACATTAGCTCCTTGTTGTAACGCTTAGCTCTCTGGTGATGTTATGGTTTTGTTATTAAAGATCATGGACTGGCTGTCAAGGTTATGTGCTGGTTGTCATGCTTATGGATTGGTTGCTAAGGTTAGCGCCCTATTGTTAAGGTTATGGGTTGGTTGCTAAGGTTAGAGTCCTGTTGTTAAGGTTAGTGCTCTGTTGTCAAGCTTATGTATTGGTTGTTAAGGTTAGATTTCTGTTGTTAAACTTATGGAATGGTAGCTAACATTAGCTCCTTGTTGTAATGCTTAGCTCTCTGTTGTTAGGCTTATGGATTAAGAAGATCACGGGGTCGTATTGTTGATGTTATGGTTTTGTTATGAAAGATCATGGACTGGCTGTCAAGGTTATGTGCTGGTTGTCATGCTTATGGATTGGTTGCTAAGGTTAGCGCCCTATTGTTAAGGTTATGGGTTGGTTGCTAAGGTTGATCTCTAAAGCAGTTAGTGGGTTTCTAGCTGTATTAAATGCTTCCATAGTAGATTATGTTTCCAAGACAGCCAGTATTATCATCTGTCTCCTCGTTATTCCCAGCCACCACGCTTTAATTAACCCTCATCCCTTCCCCTGTATCCATGACAAGACCTTTCGACGAAGCCATCAATCTTCACATCACCGCCATTTTCTCCCCATCCCAGCCCCATTAACAACTACACGACCTTCGTTTCGAAACCAGAAGGATCATGTCTCACGATGATAGCGCGTGTATACATTGCCATGGCTCGGGGCATATCTCCCGGGATTGTCCTCATGGTCTTGTAGCAAACAGGGACCCACGATTTCTCCCCGTTCCAGATAACGTCGCCCGCAACATTCAGGAGCTTAGCTCATTCGCTCTCCTCACTATTGAGGTGGGTCTGCCATCTTTGGACGAGCTCAGAGAGATGCTAGGGTATCGCTTCGACGTCTGGGATTGGACCTATGAGATCAAGCTGGTATCT
This sequence comes from Asparagus officinalis, assembly GCF_001876935.1. NCBI lineage: Eukaryota > Viridiplantae > Streptophyta > Magnoliopsida > Asparagales > Asparagaceae > Asparagus > Asparagus officinalis. Next base: position 81,940,618 of record NC_033794.1, on the reverse strand, counting down.
ATAAATAGGTTCATGGTTAAATTCCCCTCTGATGAGCTACTAGATCAAGCCGTCCAGCTCAGTCCTGTAAATCTTGGGTCCTTCGTGGGCAGATTCAGGCTTTGGCGGGAGGACCTCAGGCTAAGAGCATTGCCGTACCCCATGTTTAGGTGGATCCGCCTCTTCAATCTCCCCTACCACCTCTGGGAGTTGGAGTTCCTCCAATCACTGTTCGAGGGCATCGGCCAATGCGTGTACTGCTCCGCTGACGTCACCACGAAGACAAACTTCAGAGACTGCAGGGTGCTGCTAGAGATTAGGGAATATTCGGATATCCCTAAGAGGATTAGGTTTCGTTACACCTCTCCCATGGACCGTCGTCTGATGGAAGGTTTCGTCGTCACTCAGCTTGTGGGTGGAGACCGTGAGCAGCAGGCAAACAATGAGCAAGGTCCCAACGACATGTCCGTTGACCAACCTCAAAGCCAGCAACCGCAGCCTTCCCGCGCCGACCCGGAATTGATTGAAGTGTCTTGGGACGGCAGGCAAATGACGGTGGAGAAAGAGCTCTGGCAACGATTTCTCCGGGCCCAAGGTGTTGGGCCGTCTACCCTTCCTCGCGATAGGGGTTCCTACCACGATCGCGCTTCGAGCAAGGGGAGCGGGGGAGGAGCAGTCGGCCCCTAGGTTGTCTTTTATTGTAAATTACCAAATGTTTTGCTGAACTTGATGATGATACGCTCTATTAACTACCTATTAATATGTTTCTGCTAATATAGTGTGTTGTTAAGCTTTTGTGTTTGTTGATGAGTTTACGGTTTTGTTATTGAACTCATGGATTTGTTGTTAATGTTATCCCTTGGGGATCTAGCATATCGTAAACTATTGGCGGACAAATGCAGAAATCTTTTCGAATTTAGTTTGGTTGCATTTGAAGCACAAGTTAGCAGAATCTTGCGATGTTGTTAAGCTTTGCTGTTTGTTGTTGAGGTTACGGTTTTGTTGTTGAACTCATGGGTTTGCTGTTAATGTTATCCCTTGATATCAACCTTATAATAGTTACTTGTACATTGCTATTAACAACAAAGAATTGTAATATATCATTCACAGATCAACCTTATATTGTTTATATTTACCTTTTAATATTTACATGTATATTGTTAGTAACACCAAAGAAATGTAATATATCATTTACAAAAAATCTACATCTCAACGTCATCATCGTCAAGTTTTCCCACCTCTTTTTTCCTCTTCCTGCCTTCAATCAGTAAGTACGCTGCTAGCTTCGCACGAACCACCCATGTGTTATGCTCTTCGGGCGTGACGTGCAGGACATCTCTACCTTCGGTAATCGCTTGTACGAACTGGTAGACATAGATCCCACAGTCATACCTGCACACAACCACAAGGAAGCATTGAGACCATTGTTGCTTTCAATCAAAACATAACAACAAATTCGTAACCTTAACAACCAGTTTCCAACAATGAATACCAACAAGGGTTCCGGCAAACTTACGATCCCTTTTGCTCCTCGCATGGAACTTTGATTGGGTCGAATACGCTGCGCAATTGGTTCTCATTGAAGCCAGCTTTAATGTAGTTGAAGGCTTTGACGATATTGAGCACAGGGTCCCAATGTCCAGATCTCTCCTTCAAGGAGTCGTAATGCCTGGCAATATCATTTTCGACATCAAACTCCAGAAGATGCCAATGATCGCCCTGGACAATGGGAACTAAGAGGTTAGTACACCCTTCATCGACCAAGCGTTTGATGTAGATATCATGCAGCTCTTGGTAATCTGGTTTCAGCACATGTATCTGGTGCTGCAATAAAGAATTAACCCGATCAGGTTCCTTTTAACATAGATTATGTGCTGATAGTTAGGAGTACGCCACGCCAGACATAAACTTACACTAAACCAAACAGGGACTACGCCGAATTTTATACTGGACGATGCTCTCTGATTTTCACGAACTAAATCAAGCAGCGTATCAACAAGCTATCATAAGTTGGCAACAAGTAATTAATAATAGTATTGTTAAATATGCTAATGAATAAATACCAATCGAAAATCTTACTGAATCATCCAGTCGCCCACCGCGTAATATATTGAGGATCTCAAGCCGGGTAATAGACCCTGCTGATCCCTCGTACACTTTAATAAAACTGCAAACAGGGAAAAAAACAAAAATAATAGTTAGCAACTAACAATTAGCAGCAAGAACAAATCAAAAACTATAACGAAAAACCCTTAACCTAAACAACAAATCAATAACCATAACAAAAAACCCGTAACCATAACAACAAACACGTAACCTTAACATCAAATACGTATCCTTAACAACTACCACATAACCTGCACAACAAATCAATAACTATAACAAAAAAACCCTTAACCTAAACAACAAATCAATAACCATAACAAAAAAACCCGTAACCATAACAACAAACCCGCAAACTAAACAACAAACGTAAATACTTGAGATGTGAGGTAAATACTTACTTGTTACATCTACAAATGCAAAAATGGTTAAGAGCTTTTTGCTCCTCTTCCGTCAGTAGCGCGGCAACGTCTGCTGACACCTTATAGTTATGTACAAATGTGTCCTTGTCGCCCAAAAACTTGATGATGAAGCCATCTGGAAAGGGAATCCCCTCGTTCAGCTTATCTCTGTACATTTCTTCTTCTGAACTCATAGGGGAACTCATGTGTTTTTCCCAGATAGAGTGGGGGTCACTTTGTAGCCGAGCAGGAGCCAACTCTGCATTGTTTTCCTGCACCTGCGCTTCCTCCTCCCCACCCACTTCTATTATAGCCTTGTCCCCTATGTTGTCTTTTTCTTTCTTCTTCTTCCCTTCAGTGTAAGGGGTGACTACCCACTTGGAAGGCTTCACCGATCTTTTGCATCTCTTCCGTTTAGGGGGTGCAGCAGCGGCCATCTTCCCGCGTGCCCCCGTTGCACCCCTCTTTCTCTTATTCAAAACCTTTGAAAACACAATAGGAGCATCTTCGTCATCAGTTGATGTCTCTTCTGCTGGTGGAGGGGCATTCTCTGATTGCTTTATTTCCATCCTAGTGTCCTCCCGCAGAGTGTCTGATTCCAAACAACCCATTCGAAGTATAAATATTAAGAAAACATAGCCCCTTCTATCTAAACTTAACAATTTCATAGTAAACCTAACAACTGATGCCTAAACACATGGTGAAAAAGTTGCTAACCTATACAAGTTTGCGTCTCCCCATCACCTGCAGAAGGGACTTCAACCGCCGGCGTTATTTCCCTTCCAGTGCCCTCGCGTTGAGTGCCTGTTTCTGATAATATTCAGAGTATAAACAATAAAAAGCTTAACAACCAATACGTAGACATAACAACCAATCTCTAACATATAGTACAAAAGCAAGCTAACCTGTACAAGTTAGTAGCTCCTTCGCTGGCGGGGACACCTTCTCTCCCTCGTTTATTTCTGCCTCAAGGGCCTTGTCAACAGCAGATGCCTCTGGTGGAGGTAATTCTCCTGGCGGAGCATCTTCACTCTCCTTGTGGATATCAGAAAACAATGGTTGTGGAGAGGCCCTCCCTGTTGGAGGGGCCTCGCTCTCCTTATTAGCTTCATCAAATAATAATGATTTATTGACATCCCCATCGTACTGTACATCAATGCCACCCACGGTGCCTGGAGTGTCTGATTCAAAAAATAAACACAAATGAGCTTAGGTACTTCATTGTCAAAAAAAACATAGCATCAGTTACATAACCTTAAAACTAACCAAGATACTTAACAATCAATCTCCAACCTTGGCAATAAATCCCTGACCTTAACATTAGATACGTAAAGTTAACAATACATTCTTAACCTTAACAATAAATCCCTAACCTTAACATTAGATCAGTAAAGTTAACAATACATTCTTAACCTTAACAATAAATCCATATACTTATCAATCAATTTTTAACTATAACACGCAAACGTAATTGCAAGCCACATCTAACCTGTACAAGTTTGCGGCTCCATCAATGGGCTGGACACCAATCCTGTAGGGCTCTTATCCTTGTATACAGAGAGGGTTCCGGATCGTGCTTCGCTTAGTTCCTCTCTCAGTCTTCTATTTTGAGCAGACAGCTTAGCCACCTTCACAGAAAGAGCACTTATCTTTACACGGTCTGCAGCAATCATACCCTTGAATTTATTCTCGTTCTCGCGGCGTAATGATTCGTTCATTGCCGCGATGCTCTTCCAGTAGATAACTTGCTGAGGCCAATCCATTTGCTCAACTGCATCATTTGGCTGCTCGGCGTCTTCATCAATATCCTGTGGCATCACATATGCAACGGACAGGTAGAGTACTATTAAAAGGATTAATTAATTCAAAAACAAATAAAATCCACGATTGCTAAGTTCTTACAAGTGCATCAATTGGGATGTCGTCATCTTCTTCTCTCCTCTTCTTCTTGTGAAGAAGGTCTATTGGGCCACGAGCCCTGCCGGCGTCTACTGCAGCCGGACCCTTAATCCTCCTCTTCTCTCTCTCTCTCCTCTTCTCTTTCTCTATCCCCTGCTCCTTCCCCCAAAAACCTCCCTCGATTCTTTGAAGTTGTCCATGTTGCTGTGGAAGCTTTATCGTAGCTTTGCTTGCTTTCGCAACAACAGTGGCCAATCTCAAAGAACCAGCAACGTGCCCAAGTCTCACCCAATTTGTCAGGGGAGGCCTCACCGTACAACCAAGTGCTGGCTTCTTGATGCCGGTGAGTTCATAATACCACAACTGCACATTAGAGATATAAAAACTTAACAAACACCTTCATCCGTAACAATTAATAAAGTAACCCTAACAATAAAAACGTAACCTTAACAACCAAACCGTAATATTAACAACCAAACCGTAACCTTGACAACGAAACTGTAACATTAACAACTAAACCCTAACCTTCACAATCAGTAAAAAACATGATTACTTACACAAACTAGAGGGGTACACCCTTGCAGATATAATGTCGTCTTCCCTGGCTCAGGACCCTTCAGTGCCCTCTCTATCGCGTCAGATGTCTCACTGAATATATAGGTCCCCCAAGCAGTGTTGTTGACCTGTTCGATGCTGTCGACGTACTTGAATAAATGCCTAGGAACGCCGGAAACACTGCTTGGACACCAAATCATGCTCAGCTGATAGAGGATCTGTAGCAGGACAAAGTCCTTCACATCTCGGCGATCAGAAGATAGTACCAGCTTCAAGAGCAGGTCCTCCACATTGCGTCTGGTGGGGCCTCCTTTGGGGGGAGCTATACTGCTGGAACCCCCCGTCTCGGGTTTGTCAAAGAACCTGGACCAAATCCTATTTTTCCTGTCCCGATTGTGGTCAACATGAAGCCCCTCATTGGAGAACCATGTATGCTCCATTACCCACTCAAGGTTGAATGAGCATGGGATCTCTTCTCCATCATTCCTATCGGTGAAGACGAATTTTTTGCTCTTCTTGTCCCACTGACTCAAAATGTGCTCAAAGGTGGGAAGATCGACGCCAGGTGGGCCAAATTGGACGTAGTGTCTGAATACACTATCTTCGTAGGCCGCAAAATGCCTTGGCCCCATACGCGTCACCAAATTCTGCATGAAGTCGTGATAGGCACCGAAGCTGGCGGTGGGCCGCAACGTAATAGCTGGCTTTGCCCTTTTTCTACAAAACAAAAACACAAGACGAGAGCATTTTTGAGTATAATCAGTAAACATAACAGCTATGCTGTAAACTTTGCGGGTAAACCAACAACCTTAACAGCAACCACATAACCTTAACAACAAAAACCTAACCTTAACAACCAAAGCCTAACCTCAACAACTAAACAACAACCTTAACAATAAAGGCAGTAACCAACAACCTTAACAACAACCCCACAACCTTATCAACCAAAACCTAACCTTAACAACCAAAGCCTAACCTCTACAAATAAACAACAACCTCAGCAATAAAAGCATAGACCTTGCATGTTAACAGTAACCTCAACAGCTAACAGACACCGTAATTTTGGACCTTCCCACCAGACTAAGAGCATTATCAATCAAACCGTAACCTTAACAACATAAAACTTGCGGTAAAAATTACCTTTTGGGTGCTGCCACGTGCTTCTCTTCTTCTCCTCTCTGTAGACCAAGGAGCGCTCTAGTGGCATCGTTGGACGCGCCGGTGGTGCCGGTGCTGCCCTCTAGACCTTCGCGTGGGCCTACACTTAAATTTTGAGGCGGGCTTCTGGGATGAGAATGGCTGGTTGCGATGTCCTCTAGAACATCACCAATCGCAGCCCGAGCTTCAGATTCAGCCCGCACTGCAGTTGTCTGGGCTCTTTCTGAGATTTCGAACCGCTGGGCGTAATCGCTTTCGCTGTGGTCGGCATTGAGGTTGGCTTTGGGGGTTGAATCGCCGGCCATTTTGATCCCTTTGCTTTGATTCGGTTTGAGTTGGGGTCGGTTGATTTAGGGCTAGGGTTTTGAATTGGGTTTCTGGAGTCGGTTTGCTTGCAGAAGAGAGAGATGACAGGGTACGGACGAGGAGGTAACTCATAACGGGGAATTTTAAACGTAAGGGTATTTTGGGCATTTCGAGCGGGGTTTAAACGGCGTTACGCCTGGGGATTGGTTTTGGGGGCTGGAAGAAAATCGGGGGCGGTTTTGGGGGTAAAAGGAACGTTGAAAAGGTCTTGGGGGGGCAGAGCATGTTTTGGGTTGTTTTGGGGGCTGGAAACAATTTTCCCTAATTATTATCTCTCTATAATTATGATTATATGTTATGCATATTTTATTCTTTTCTATTTTGATTTTAAGATAAACAACAACTGCCTATAAAATGTTAGGTAATTGACATTAACCATTTTCTCTATTTATAGAGATTCTTGTGAGCTGAGCTGCTGAGGGGTTCAACAAGACAATATTCGTAATGTTCGGGCCAACTCAATTCAGCGCATGCACGCGCCAGACCCCATACTTGACCCGCACACACGGACCACTCACATTCACTAACACACAAACAAACATGTGCACACCCTTATCTAACATCTTTGTTAATATAACCGTTATGTTATTTAAACCGATTGAAATATATTTAATTAGTCAATATGGGACTAACATTTACATACTGGTAATTAGTACAAATTTTGATCTATAGAATCCAACTATATAAACAATATATATGTCCGGAGAACATTTACAACTAAATCCTTTATTTCCTCGTTTATATCAACAAAAAATGATCAGGATCCATCATCGAAAAAGATTAAAAAGAATAACAGATATTTATTATATAGTACATTTTGAGTACCACAGAAATGCAATCTACAGAATGGAATGCAATTATTGGAAGATATATGTCATATATCTATTATATCTATTTAGGCTTCGTTTGGATGTCATGACGTTTTCCTTATGTTTTGTAAAAAAACATCATGGTGTTATGTTTTTCCCTTACAATGTTTTCAAAACACCATGTTAAGTATTTTTGGTCAATAGTACTAGTTTGACCCATTACAACTTTAATATTAAACATATTATTAATATGTTATATATTAATTATAATAAAATGTGCTGTAGCCCCTTAAAATGTGTCCAGACCCCAAAAGCAGAAATTTCATGTGCTGCAGCCCCTTTAACTTTCCCCCATTTGGTTCAACCCCTTAAAATGTGATATTTTGTGTTGCAGCCCATTTTTAGCAATTATTACTTGCCAACTAAGCTAAAATTCCCATAATAACCTTATTCCCTCTCCTCAATCCCTCAAACCCAGCTCTCTCTCCTTTTTAGCAATTCATGGTTCTTGGGCTCTTGTGTTAGTTCTAACTCACCGTGTGTTGGTTCTAACTCACCGCGTGTTAGTTCTAATTCTAATTCATGACTCTTGGGTCCTTGTGTTAGTTCTAACTCACCGCATGTTAATTCTAGTTCTAAATCATGGTTCTTGGGCCCTTGTGTTAGTTCTAACTCAATGCGTGTTAGTTTTAACTCACAATGTGTCAGTTCTAGTTCTAATTCATGGCTCTTGGACCATTGTGTTAGTTCTAACTCACCGCGTGTTAGTTCTAACCAACTGTATGTTAGTTCTAGTTCTAATTCATAGCTCTTGGACCCTTGTGTTAGTTATAACTCACCGCGTGTTAGATCTAACTCACCATGTGTTAGTTTTAACTCACCGCGTGTTAGTTCTAGTTCTAATTCATGACTCTTGGTCCCTTGTGTTAGTTCTAACTCATCATGTGTTAGTTCTAACTCACAACGTGTTAGTTCTAACTCACCGCGTATTAGTTCTAGTTCTAATTCGTGGCACTTGAGCCATTGTGTTAGTTCTAACTCATCACATGTTAGTTCTAACTCACCGCGTGTTAGTTCTAGTTCTAATTCATGACTCTTGGGCCCTTGTGTTAGTTCTAACTCACCGCGTGTTAGTTAGAACTAACACGAGGGCTCAAGAGCCATGATTTAGAACTAGAACTAACACACGGTGAGTTAGAACTAACACGCTGTGAGTTAGAACTAACACAAGGGCCCAATAGCCATGAATTAGAACTAGAACTAACACGCAGTAAGTTAGAACTAACACAAGGGCCCAAGATCCATGAATTAGAGCTAGAACTAATATGCGGTAAATTAGAACTAACATAAGAGCCCAAGAGTCATGAATTAGAATTAGAAATAACACGCAGTGAGTTAGAACTAACACGCAGTGGGAGTTAAGATAAAATGCCAAATATTCAGAGGGTCATCTGCAACAACAAAACTAGAGAGGAAGGTCTAACAACCATACACAAGAGTCTATCCGCAGTTACAAGAAACAAAAAAAATGAGAGTAAAGATATGTAAGATAAATATAACTGATAGTAACAATTACATCAAGCTAGAAAGAATATGTCAATATGCTATTAAGCTATACAAGCATCGTTACATCCAAAACAAAAACAAAAAAAGAAATGCAAAGTAAGAAACCAAAGGAATAAAAAGCATCCCCTGGATAGCTTTGCTAACACGACAAAATGGACATGTTAGGACACTAACACAACTTCACCAATCACAAGGGAATGCCATATCAAGATCAAAAAAGAAAGAACCGGTTCTTATGTGTGGTAAATGATATCTTCAGCTAGATTCAAAAGCAGCAGCAGTCAGGGTCAGTCCAACAAGCAAAAGGAAGATTGCAGCTCATTGTAGGCATCGAAAATTGCCTATAGGTCTCCACGAATAGCTCAGTGTTAAGGAACGACAATGAACGTCACTATCTGGTTCACAGGAGTTCGATTGACGTCGGTGAATGCTTGAAGTGAATCGACGAACTACGTGAGCTGACAGAATTTCGGAATAACGAAGGCACAGGCTAATCGAGAGCCCCGCGATGTTTACAAAAAGAACAACGCCTTTCGTGTCTCGTTCGTTCTACAGATAATCCAACCATCGGGGCTGATAGAACTCTTCGTCAGAATTCCAACGCAATTCGAATCACTAAAATCCGAGTTCGGACGAAGAATTTACAGCGGGGTGTCCTAGATTTTTGGGGACGCCCCAGGGGTGTGTCCTAGATTTTTGGGGATGCCCCAGGAATGTCCTAGATTTTTGGGGACACCCCAGGGATGTCCTAGATTTTTGGGGACGCCCCAGGGGTGTCCTAGATTTTTGGGGACGCCCCAGGGGTGTCCTAGATTTTTGGGGACACTCCAGGGGTGTCCTAGATTTTTGGGGACACCCTAGGGGTGTCGCCTATAAATAGAAGTCTTAGGCCTCACTTTTGGGCATCTGGATTTTTTTGGAGAATTGGCGAAGCCCTGCTGGAGTGAAGAGTGATCGAGCACTTCAACACAAGAGAGTTCTTCATCAGATCTACATCACCTGCATCCGTTCCTTAGCATTACCCCTCGTCGGTAATCCTAAGAAGAGCAAATATCTCGCTTTATCCGAGATAGGCGCTCCAAGTTTCTAGATCTCCTCGCGGATCGACGAAGCTCTGCCCGATTTTTCTGGATCAGATCTGATTGCCAGGTAGTCCACGGATATCGACGTCCCCGTCACAGGCTAAAGACCCACGCAAGCAAGAGACGATAAACGGATCTTGTGTTTATTTTCAAGAAAGTTGTAATTTTTATTTTCGTTATTTGAATTCATTTGTAACGTTTGAAGTTTTAATGAAATCAATGATGAAGGCAACTTTTGACGAAAACACTCATGTGCATTTAAAGCCATGGTAAACCGATAAGATTATGACGAGGATTAGAGCGACGAGGATGCCAACAACAACCATTTTTATCTTCATGTTCTGAAACCACATCTTTCTCCTCATCTTGTTCCATGCTGCCTGAAGTCTCGTGCCTGCAAACCTTCATTTGAGGAACCTCACCAGCAAAGTTTGAGCTTAGCACCGTCTTAAATTGACCAAATTTTGAAATATAGAGATCCATACCTAGGAGTGGAGGTTCTCAGTTTTGTCAACAAGGAGCTCAATTTTCTCACCACGATCAAGAACCTGGAGAAGGCAAGAGCCATTATTAGAACTAGAACTAACACACGGTGAGTTAGAACTAACACGCGTTGAGTTAGAATTAACACAAGAGGTCAAGAGTCATGAATTAGAACTAGAACTAACACGCGGTGAGTTAGAACTAACAACCTTTTATAGGATGGGATCTAATGTATATTTGATGAGTCCTAAAAAGAAACCGGTAATTTAAGTCCCAATGAAAAAGCCTATGAACTTCATAATAGGAATTCCAAAAATGCTTATGTATAAAGGACTTATGGAAAGCTACGACAATATGAAAAAAAACTCAAACCGGATCAGTAGTATAAAAGTCAGCATAATCTATAAAATAAACACAAGGAGATAATTTCCAGAAAGAAAGACCAACACTAGTCAAAATCGGAATGCAGCTTTAGATGAAGGCAAGTTTCCAAAATGCAAATAACTATGAGTCTATGACCCAATGTCAATTTGTTTATTAAACAATAATAATGAAACACAAAAAAGTTTACCTGCATCGACAAAATGCAACAGTGTCCTTGAACAAGAGGCTGACATTGAGGGAGCATCATGTATGTAAAATTTCCATAAAGGACGTCACTCTGTAATTATGAGGGTGAGGCGGAGAGTGACAGCAACGAACTCCTACAAATTAATATTTTTTAATTACTTTAGAGGGTTATATAAGGAGGGGGAGGAGAGCTTAGGAACGTAGAGTAAGGGAAAGAAAGAGAAGGAGAGAGAAAGAAGAGAGAGAGAGGAGAGAGGGAGAGAGAGAGAAATAGAGGGAGAAAATAGAGAGAGAGAGAGAGAGAGAGAGAGAGAGAGAGAGAGAGAGAGAGAGATAGGGATGGGTTTGAGGGATTGAGGAGAGGGGATAAAGTTATTTTGGGGATTTTAGCTTAGTTGGCATGTAATAATTGCTAAAAAGAGGTTGTAGCACAAAACATGATATTTTAAGGGGCTCAACCACATGGGAGAAAGTTGAAGGGACTGCATCATATGAAGTTTCTGCTTTTAGGGCTTGGACACATTTTTCCCTAAATAAAATGTTATAATATTTAGTTTATATTATTATAGTATTATAAGTATTAAATATAATGTAACGTAATATTGTATTTTGTATTACAGTATTATGTTGTACTTTAATGAGTTATATTATATTATAATTATTGTTGTATATTATTTTCAACTAATTATGTATTTAATTATTTTGGCATATCAATTTGTTATTATCATATATTATATAATATTTTCATAATAATACTATTATTAATATAATACTATACTATTATTAATATAATATGATATTATTAATAATGTTAATATTATATTATTACTAGTATGTTATTAATAAATTAATATATTATAAATATTTTAATATTATATAATATATTATAGTTTTTAATATGTTAGAGTTTATTAATAATACTTTAATAATATATTAATAATTTATAATATAAATAAATATTATTATATTATGAATATATTATATTTACATTAACATTTGTTAGCAATAAATTATTTTATTATTAAAATTTATTCTACTTTATAATAAATTATATTATTTAATGTATAATATATTAATATTTTATATATTATATTACATTTACTAATGTGATAAATTATTATAATAATGTTATTATATTTATATTTTATTATTAAATATGTTACTATTATATAATATTTTATAATTATTAACTTATTACAATTTATTTATTAAAAATTATAGCAATTATATTATTATATAGTATATTATTATGTCATTATTATATTATTACTTATTATCAATAAATTATTATTTTTATTTTTATTTTTATTAATTAATTTATATTTTATTATTATTTATTATTATATAATACGTTATTAGCATATTACATACTAGCATTTAATATGTTATTATATTATTATATAAGATATTTTATTTATTATATTTTAATAAATATTACTATTATATTAGATTAACTATAATATAGTGTAGTATAGTATAATAAGCATGTTGATAATAACTATATATTATAGGCGTAAAAAAATGCTGAAAGATATCCAAATACAGCTTAAGAGGAGATCGTCCAAAGATCAAAAGAACACAAGAAATAAGTGTTGGTTGTCTCGCACATCCAGACAATGTTTGCTGTCTAGGACGCCCAGACAGTGTTTGTTGTCTGCACAAGAAATAAGTGTTGGTTGTCTCGCACATCCAGACAATGTTTGCTGTCTGGGACGCCCAGACAGTGTTTGCTGTCTTGCACGCCCAGACAGTGTTTGCTGTCTCGCACGCCCAGACAGTGTTTGCTGTCTGGGACGCCCAGACAGTGTTTGCTGTCTTGCACATTCAGACAGTGTTTGTTGTCTCGCACGTCCAGACAGTGTTTGCTATCTGGGACGCCCAGACAGTGTTTGCTGTCTGGGACGCCCAGACAGTGTTTGCTGTCTCGCACGCCCAGACAATGTTTGCTATCTGGGACGTCCAGATAGTGTTTGCTGTCTCGCACGCCCAGATAGTGTTTGCTGTCTCGCACGCCCAGACAGTGTTTGTTGTCTCGCACGCGAGACAGTCCTGAGGAGTTCAGAAACCGCCAAGACACGTGGCCATTCACTGTTAAAGAACGTGGGAGACAGTTACAAACTGAAAAGAGGCCCACTAACCTCATAGAAAATATGGTATTTAAGTGGTGGGATGGCAGTTACAAAAGGGGGGAGCATTTTTAGAGAAATTCCAAGGACAGAGAGCAGAGAGACTTTGGGAGAATTTCAAGGGTTCATCTCCTTCCAACAATTAGGAGGTTCCTTAAGATCGAAGCTTTGACTTGATCTTGAGAAGAGTGTTCATCTTACTTCGATAAGATATTCACTAAAACTATTCTTGCTTCTAAACAAATGAAGAATCCCCAAAGCCTTCACGATTCAATCAGAATTCGTGATTCGGTGGTCCACGGGCTAACGCACCCCCGGCATAGGCAAAGATCCTGCGCAAGCAGTGATCCAAACAACGATCATGCGTTTGTTTCTAAGGAGCTTGTAATTTGATTTTTGTTGTAAAGAATAGTTTTACAAAGTACGAAGCTCACTCATTTGTATTCATCATTGTAATCGATAAATAGTTATAATGAATCTACAAAAAAACATGTTCCTGACGCAAACATATATTAACTATATTTAATATATTATGTTAAATATTATATAAACACCTTCTCAAACTTAAAACCAAAACACCAACTTAAAACACCTAAAATGTGTGTTTGAAATAAGTATTGTGTTTTTGGTTTGAGGATGATTTAGCTCAAAAAGCATCATGGTTTTCAAATCCATGGTGTTTTGTTTTTGTCAAAAATACCATGGAAACAAGTAAAACATAATGGTATCCAAACAGAGCCTCAGATATCTGTGATTAATTTACATTTTAGTGCAACCTTCGCTACCAGGGGTGGGACCTCCTATTTAAGATATGGGGTTCCCTATTGGCTTCTCATTTGATTTTTTTTCTCTCTAGAAGACACTAGTAGAAAACTGCGCATTCTAGACGGATTATCCTAGACGAAATTTTTCTGTCTAAAATGCAAGCATTCTAGACGGAATGTATCCGTCTAGGATGTTCCGTTTAGAATATTGTTATCCTAGACGGAATTTCCGTCTTGGATAGTATTCTAGACGGATTATTATAGTTATTTTTGTGTTTAAATTTGTTTGTGTTTATAGGATTTGGAGCAGAGGGCATTGATAGGTTCCAAAGAGATAAAGCAAGCACTCTTTAGGAATGCAGACTATGGGGGAGATGCTTGTGAAGAGAATTTCTAAATTGGGGGTGGATTAGTTGTACTGTTAAGAGGGGAAAAAAATAACTTTTAGAGTGAATAATAACTTCAATGTTGTAATTGTTTGTTTTAATAACATATTTTCTATTTTTTATACAATTATTCTTATCTTTGAATGAATATTTTTGTGTTCATATTATGCTTTCTTAATAAATTTATGTGATACATATGAATGTGATTGAATTTGGAAGTAAAAACTTAAATGGTATATGGAATAGATTTTAATATATTAAAAAAATAAAATAAAAACATCACAGACGGAGATGCTAGATGGAATTTCCGTCTGGATCCTAGACGGAATTTCCGTCTAGGATCGATGCCCAAAACATCCTAGACGGAATTTCCGTCTAGGATGCCCGAAACATCCTAGATGGTTATTTTATGCTATGAGCGCCCACTGCATGGTTGATACACTTCATAAGGATCATACTTTAAGTTAAGCATGAACATTAGATCAGTCACTACATGTGTAATTCCTGGCATTCAACATGTTTAAAACTTAATTTTGGTAGAACATATTTAACCATGTATTATGATATAAAATAAACCAATTTAATATGTGTACTACGTGCAATATTATAAGCTTTGTATATACCTTGCGAAAAATACGTTACCCCCTCAATATTAATCAGTGGTAACTGGTAAGGATATATATCCATTATAAGATGAGTAGATGAAGTGATAAACTGCTAAAGTTTTTTCTTTTTTCTTTTTTTGGCCCCTCGCGTAAGTATCATACTATAATAATCATATTAAAACTATTTTATACTCTTAGGAAAAAAATTAAAAAATTTAATCAAACTCTAATTGAACGCCTACTTTTTCTAGAACTAATTATAAGAAGGTACCTCCTCAAATGATGTAAGCCTCATAAACTACTACTCTCAAATGTAGTTAACCTTTGCAAGCACAAAAAAGTACACTTTCTAATTTTCTATTTTATAAATATAATAAAGCATTGCTATGCGCTAACTGTCAAAGCTACAACTTCCTAATTAATTTGACACTTTCTGAATTAGATGCTAAAAGAGAGTGTGAGCTGGGATCGCGCCAATCAAGGGACTCAGAGTTGATTGTCTGTTCCCGATTGCTTTTGTCAGCTCTTCGAGCATAAAATAATTACCCAAATGTCTCAGCTAAATAAACTAACACAAAACAATGACTTAAAATGGGTAAAAAGGAAGCGTTGGCCTTGCTCGAGAGAGATTCTACAGCTCTGCCTTAGTTGTTTTGGGGGCTTTTGCCGTCCAAAAATGTACCTGCAGGGGCTGCATGCTTCCTACTTTTATCTCACTAGCCTGATTCATTCAATTGCATGCGCATTCATAGACAATTGAGTAGTTTAATTTTTTTTAATATTCATGCAGCTGGCTCATTAACTTTGAACTGTAATACGACCTTCTACGTACTGCTCCAAAAATCCAAAGTTATGATAATAATTTCAGAGCTCTGGTTTTATACTCTGATATGTACCTTATCCCAATTGAGCGTGCCGTTTACAAGCAAATTAAAGGTTGAACTACTTTAAGCAGCACAGTGTTATTTTTTATTTAAAAAAAAGAACAAACGATCTAGGCTATTTTATAACGCATTTCTAAAATTCATTTAGTTACGATATCAATGCGGAGTGCCCTTTTTATGCATAGTAAAAAGAGGACAGCATTTTAAGCAACAATATATAAATTTGTAATTTCTTTTTTGAGTGCACGTATAGAGTGCTATTTTCATGGACGTAAATCCCGGCAGTGTATATACTTTAATCAGTTTAAATGGGTGTGGGGTAGAATTTGAACATAGATTTCTCTAATTAATGCACGTATCATTTTTAGTGTCATTCGGGAAAAAACACCGAATGAAGACCGTGGGTTTGCAATCTCATGTACGATAATGAAAACGTAGAATACGACAATTGGAAGGTAGAAGATCACATCCATCCATTAATCCTTCGATCTCCGACATCCATCGAGAATCTACGGATCTCCCCGGGCCACCCGGCTGTCCTGCGGCACGACACACATATACCAACTTGATAACGTATACAATATTATACTAGAGCCGAAGTACAAATACGACAAATAAATATTCCCTCAAATCTTGTCCTGGACACACTATACGTACGAGAAATAGCGATACGAAACAAAGATTCATTGAACCCGTGTGCTTTTTTTAGCACGTGCGATGCCCGTACTTGCTCACGGACAGAAGCCTCGGAGAGTAGGTGCGAACAAAACCCACATGCTTCGCCCACTGACCAGCCTTGGTTTAAAATTATTAAGATTATCGGTGATGTGTTTGAGGCATCTTGTTCTAACTTTGTGTTTGTGACACTTGGAGAGGAGATGAAATTAAATAAAATGGATATATATAGTGTATTTTTATGTGATGATTCTTTTGGTGCCCCCCTCCCCTCCTATATAATTGGTTGCTTTTGGATAGCTGCCACCTCAGCAGTCTGTAGACCGTGATGCCATGACACCCGCACGGTTGACGAGGGCAATCACGGGGGTTAGAGCAAAGGGGGAGTAAGTGCTGGGGAAATGATTGGTGGAGAATATATATAATTAGCATTTGCATGTATATAGCTGTAAAAGGATTTAAGATTAGTACAAGTATAATTAATCTTCATCATGGTATGGATATATTTGTATATTTAGTTGTCTTTGACAAAGTTTAGTTCGTTTCTTTTTCTAATTTTGGCCGAGTCCATGCATTATTATTTCACTTTACGTGCGATAGCCAGTACATGGAGCATAGTTGCTGAGTACTTTGTATACAGACAGAAGACTAACGCTCCTGTTTAAGAGACCAATTTCAGATATCGATGACATATCATATTTGATAAGGCCAATTTTAATACTCTAGGCTGTATTTATGTATATTACTACCCGGGTATACTCTTTTTGATAATTTCATGATAAGTCTTAAACTTGCATAAAAATGTATGTTAACTGAATTAAGTTTTACTTTAATTAATTAATAAATAGTCATACAAAAAAAAAGCTGAAGAATCATTTATATTTAATTAAGAAAATTTATAAAAATCAATTTATATTCATTTCAACCCGTAAAAAAATAGTTACATCTTTTCCAAGTTATACGTTATAATATCCTTTTTGTGTGAAGCTTGTTTCGTTTACTTTGTACAAATATTTTTAGTTTTTTTCCCGAAATTTTTATTATGATTCTAAGTACAACAGATATAAATTTGGGTATATTGTACGCATCAACGCATGGACACACATATTGAATTGCGAGAATTGACACACATATTGAATTGCCAGAAGTCCGAGTGTGCTTGACAAATCTTACAAAATTAGAGCAACGGTCAATCATGACCTAGTTTTATTTTAAACTAGATCAATTGTAAGCCAAGGAGGGGTTGGTTCACAAAAGAACTAGTTTAAGGTTAAACCTAGTCTCTCATTTTGAGGAACAATCTGTTTTGGCAGTCTCATAGAATGTTTGATGAGAAACTTGTTTAGGAAAAAAACTGGGTCAAATCTGTCCCTTCCCCCCAAGCTAGAAAAAGAGTCTAAAATTGACTCTTTTCTTATTCACCCCTCCACTGAATCAAATTAGAATCAATTTATCTCAAAACTGGAACATTATCAGTCCCGCCGAGTTTCGAGGAGTTTGTCAAACAAGCGTTTAGATGCTAAGGGGCTGTTTGGATGCCTTTAGGAAACTAGAGTATTTATGACACAAAATAGAAAGTGGTTATCCACCTCACCACTTTCTATTCAAGTGTTTACATTGTTTGTTGAGGAATCTTTGTGAATCCTAAAATAATAATATTATATTGTTTGGATAGTATAATGTAAACTAGAGTATTTATGACACAAAATGGAAAGTGGTTATCCACCTCACCACTTTCTACAAGGTTTTGATTTTTTTTATTATGTTTTTGGAGACATTTATGACATTGTGTCAGATTTCTAACAAAATCACTCCTAATTTTGGTGATTTTGCTTTCAGTGACATCTCATCAAAATGTGTAAGCTTTTCATGTAAAAGAGAATTTAAACAAACAATGTAAAGTGATAAAAGCTGACATTGGGACCTACTTTTTTACATTTTCCATCCTTTTACATGGTAAAAACATACAACCAAACAGCCCCTAAGCACGGTCTCAAGGTGAAAGAAAGGAAGCCTATAGTTCTTGTTCATATTGGGCCATAAAAGCCAATTGTACTGTGCTGTAGGGTTACATAATGCACCCATTTAAGGCCCATAGTGAGAGGCCCCAGGCCCCCAGCATTGGGCGTAGGACCGAAAATTAAAATTAAAACCCTAGCGTCTCACTTTCCTCCTCCCCGCGCAGGAAGCGATTCTCAATGGAAGGGCTGAGGGTCGTCGACGCGAATCTAACGGTATACATTCACCCATCAAAAGCCAGAAATTCTCGTCATGCCATCCTCCGTCAACTCAGTTCTCTTCTCTTCACGTTAGTTAATTTGTACATTTTAAATTTTTATGAATATTTATCTGTAGCGATGCTCGATTTCTTATTATTTCACTTAACATATGTTATTTAAATTTTGGTGACTGCTTTAGGGATTTCGTATATAGGCGTACAATTTATTGTGATTAAAGAAGCCCTAAATGCGTCCATTGAAGCCAATTTTGATGAGGAGTTTCTAAGCCAACCCACCACTTGAGCTAAATTTCATCATTAATTAAGATTTTGAGATCCGCTATGGTGGATTAGGGTTTGGATACTTTTGTTGAATCTACTACGAGGCTGACTACTAAAAAATTTCAAGTGTTGGTCAAACAATGCATATGCTAAAAGCTCGGAGTCACTGTCAGGTGCTGCAGCTCAAGAGCATTGAATCGGCTAAGTGCAGGTTCAGTTTGAAGCACATGGACTGATATGCAACTGATACACAAATAGTTGGACTTGAATGCAAAAGGAAGAGAACATAAAGATCACACACTGTAATAAATAGTTACAATCAACTGTATGTAACTAAATGTCCATATTCTGTTACATTCTGTTACAGTTAGTTCAGCACTGCTGCTGTGCACGTGCACAGACTGAAATATCAATTACAGGATGTATAAATACAGTGTCGTACAAGGAATACGATATGAAATGAATAATCAGTTCTCTTCCTCTCTTGATACATCTTATCTCTGTCTCATATCTCTATCTTTCTCTTCTTCTTTCAATTTCTCTTCTAATTCTTCTTCTTGAGATCTGCCATGGCCAGAAATAACAGCATCAGAGGCAGTAGAAGTACTCGTGCCTCACAATTGGTATCAGAGCATTTAGGAGAAGGAATTGCTGATGAAGGATTCCTGGGCAATGATGAGGAAACAAGGGCTGAAGAAATGACTGCAAATGAGAGAATTCTCAGAGTAGAAGATGCAATTCAACAACAAAAGGCAATTCTTCAACAACAAGGCTCTATCAACCAGCAAACATCTACAAGATTGGAGGAGAATTCAGCAAAATTGGATGGCTTAGCTTCTCAGATGGAAATCTTAATCCAAGAACTCAAGAACTCAAAGGGGAATAACCAAGGAATCTTGGGATCAGGACCTAGGGAGGATCGCAGAACTCAAGGTTCAGGATCACAAGATGACAGGGAGATTTCCAGGCAAAGAGAGGGAACTAACCAAGGAATCTTAGGATCAGGACCTAGGGAAGATCGCAGAATTCAAGGTTCAGGATCACAGGATGACAGAGATATTTTCAGGCAAAGGGTTTAAGAATCCAGCAAGAAAAGCTTTGATCAAGGATACAACCTCCAGGATCAAAGAGAATCTATTTTCCAAGAGGATTTTCAGCTAACTCACAGTTTTGGTAATCTCTCAACTCAGAAGAATTCGTTCTTTAACAATCAAAAACTAGTTCAACCAAAGTCTTTGCGCTTGGATTTCCCTTCCTTTTCTGGAATTGAAGATGTAATATCATGGCTAGATCAGACTGAACAAATATTTGATTATTATGATATTCAAACTCATGAATGGGTCAAAGTCTGTTCGTTCTATTTGAGGAGTGAAGCTCTACAATGGTACAGGTGGTTTGCTAGGAACATTGAGAATTTTAACCATTGGGATGTGTTTAAAGAAGAATTAATTACTAGGTTTGGTCCAAATGAACTCTCACGACCATATGATGCTTTCTCTTCTTTAAGGTAAACCGCTACAGTTAGAGATTATCTGGGCAAATTTGAACAAGCTTTAAGCCTATTGAATGATCAACCTTCTAGGAGACACATTTTTGAAAAATTTATTGGTGGTCTTAAAGAAGAATTGAGGTATGAAGTGGCGGCTGCAAGACCTAGTTCTTTGAGGGAAGCTGTCTCTTTGGCAAAATTATTTGAAGAAAAGCAAAAAAATGATAGGAAGTCTAAAGGTAATTGGAATGTGTACAATCACGGAGGACACACAGCCAACACACATCACCCTGTACCTGTTAAAGAAAATCTTCATCCAACTACTCAGTTCAAGAAAATGTCTCCTGAGGAAATACAACGAAAGAGAAGTCAAAATTTGTGTTTCACCTGTGATGAAAAGTGGCATAGGGGGCGTAATTGTAAAGGAAAGCAACTTTATATATTAGATGGGGTCATAGATGAACAGTTGGAAGAAAATGAAGAGGACTGTGGTGCAGTAGGGGAAGGAATTATGGCCGAGGAAAGGGATGGAAACTGGATGCAAGGAGCTCCTTCTATATCAATTCAAACATTAAATGGGATCAATGCTGCTCATACCATAAGAGTGATGGGTCATTATAAGAATCAAGCTGTCAGTATCCTTATAGATTCTGGGTCTACTCATAATTTTATCAATGATAAGTTAGTGAAGAGGCTGGGGTTGAATGTAGTAGAATCTAAGGAGTTCAATGTTCTGGTGGCCAATGGTGAGTTGATTAGAGGAGCTGGAATCTGTCAGAGAGTCATGTTGGATTGCCAAGGAGTGCAAATACTGACTAATTTACTGGTTATGCCAATGGGAGGAAGCCAAATTGTATTAGGGGCAGACTGGATGAGAACCTTGGAGGATATTACCTTGAACTTTAAGAAACTACAGGTCACCTTTATCAGTGAAGGAGTAAAAAGAACTTTACAGGGAATAATTCCTGATAAGCTACAGTTAGTTAATGAAAAGACTATTGACAAGTCTTTTAGAGAGCAAGAGGAAGGATTTCTGATTCAATTATGCAGTGTGACTCTACAGGAGCCTGGGAAACTGGATGTTACTGGAGATTTACCTAGTGATATGCAGCAGTTAATACAAGAGTTTCAAGGTGTATTTCAAGAATTACCTCAACTACCACCTCAGAGAGACATAGACCACAGAATTCCTTTGGAAGAGGGAACTAAACCAGTTTGCATTCGACCATACAGACATGCTCATTTTTTGAAAGATGAAATTGAGAAACAAGTGGAGGAAATGCTGGACAAAGGAATCATAAGAACCAGCAACAGTCCATTCTCTTCTCCAGTGGTGATGGTTAAGAAAAATGATTGGAGTTGGAGGATGTGCATTGACTACAGAACTCTCAACAAATCTACAATTAAGAACAAGTTTCCTATTCCTATGATTGATGAGTTGTTAGATGAGTTGAATGGTGCAAATTTTTTCACTAAACTGGATTTGAAATCAGGTTATCATCAAATTAGAA
Organism: Asparagus officinalis; assembly: GCF_001876935.1. Taxonomy (NCBI): domain Eukaryota; kingdom Viridiplantae; phylum Streptophyta; class Magnoliopsida; order Asparagales; family Asparagaceae; genus Asparagus; species Asparagus officinalis. Next base: position 81,918,707 of record NC_033794.1, on the reverse strand, counting down.
TGTATGAAGGGGACATACCAAAGACTGCATTCAGAACACACAGTGGACACTTTGGGTTTATGGTTATGCCTTTTGGTCTCACAAATGCCCCTTCAACCTTTCAAGCACTCATGAACACTGTATTTAAGGAGTTATTGAGGAAATCTGTCTTAGTCTTCTTTGATGATATTCTGGTGTATAGTAAAGAATGGAAGGAGCATTTGGTGCACTTGAGACAAGTATTCCAGATTCTGAAGACTCATCAGTTAGTGGCTAAGCTCTCTAAATGCAGCTTTGGACAGCAACAAGTAGAATATCTAGGGCACATTGTATCACAGGAAGGGGTCAATGTGGATCCTAACAAAATTAAGTCTATTATTGAATGGCCTGTGCCAAAACCCCTGAAGGGACTGAGAGGTTTTCTTGGATTGGCAGGGTACTACAGGAAATTTATTATAGGGTTTGGTATGATGGCCAGACCATTGACACAACTCTTGAAGAAAGGAGCCTTTGTGTGGAATACTAGTGCTGAGGAAGCCTTCAGTGAATTGAAAAAAGCACTCACAACACCACCAGTCCTAGCTCTACCAGATTTTAGTCAAACATTTGTAATTGAATGTGATGCCTCTGGCTATGGAATTGGGGCAGTATTAATGCAACAGGACAGACCCATTTCTTATTTCAGTTTGGCCTTGAAAGGAAGCAACACTGCATTGTCCACATATGAGAGAGAACTTTTGGCCATTATCCTTTCTACCAAGAAATGACAGCAATATCTTTTGGACAGGTCTTTTGTAATCAGGACTGACCACCATAGCCTCAAATACCTGCTGGAGCAAAGGATTCATACTGGGATACAAAATAAATGGCTTGCCAAGTTGCATGGGTTTGATTATAGAGTTGAATACAAGCCTGGGAAATTAAATAGAGCAGCAGATGGATTATCCAGAATTACTGAAAATGAAGAGGAAAGGCCAGACTGTTCTGTACATGTTTCAGCTGTGACAACACTTAGTAATGATTGGTTGAAGGATATTCAACTCATGTATTCTACAGACCAATTCTTCCAAGACTTGGATGCAAAGATGTCTCAGGGAAAGCTGGATACTGACAAGTACTGTAAGAAACAGGGAATGTATTTTTACAAAGGCAGACTTTTAATAAGTCCCACTACTCATAACATCAAAAACTCTTTATTAAGTGAGCACCATGACAGTCCCATGGCAGGACATTCTGGGATCACTAGGACCTTGCATAGACTAAGAAGAGCTTTCTATTGGAAGGGGATTAAAAAAGATGTACAGCATTATATACAATCTTGTGACACATGCCAGAGAGCAAAAGGTGAGAATGTAGCCTCTCCAGGGCTGTTACAACCTTTACCTGTGCCTAATTATGTGTGGGAGGACATATCCATGGATTTCATCACACACTTGCCAACAAGTGAGAATAAAACTGCTATCTATGTTGTGGTTGACAGATTGTCTAAGTATGCACACTTCTTTGCCCTTTCATGTCCATTCACAGCACAATCAGTGGCACAGGTGTTTTTTGAAGGGGTTTTTAAGTTGCATGGCATACCAAAATCAATAGTCAGTGACAGGGATTCTCTATTCACTAGTCTTTTTTGGAGAGAGTTGTTTAAACTGCAGGGCAGTAAACTCAAATTCAGTTCAGCTTACCATCCACAAACTGATGGCCAAACTGAAATTACCAACAAGAGTTTGGAGACCTATCTCAGATGTTTTTGCTGTCATAAACCACAAGAGTGGACTAAATGGTTAGCTCTCGCTGAGTTTTGGTATAACACAGGTTGGAAGAGCTCAACTTTGGCCACTCCTTTTGAAGTGGTATATGGGAGACAACCTCCTTCTTTACTATCTTATATCCCTAAAAGTTGTAAAGTGGAGGCTGTTGATGAAGCTCTGTTTTCCAGAGATATTACCTTGCAACTCCTTAGAGACAGTTTGAAGAAAGCAGCTGAGCAAATGAAGAAATATGCTGACAACCATCGCAGTTACAGAAGTTTTGTTGTGGGAGACTGGGTTTTTCTCAAATTACAACCTTACAGGCAACTGAGTGTATCCTCTTGCAAAACCCACAAACTTTCTCCTAGATACTATGGCCATTACCAGATTTTGGATAAAATTGGTGAAGTTGCATATAAATTGGCATTGCCTCCTCAGTCTAAAATCCATCCTGTTTTTCATGTATCTCAGCTGAAGAAAAGGATTGGAAATGAGGTGCTACTTCAAGATGATCCTCCTTCTTACATGACTGAAATAATTGATGAACCTGAACAGATTATTGACAGGAGGACAGTGATTAAAGGAAGACACTTGATTCCCCAGATTCTAGTCAAATGGAAACAACATCCAGTTGAGGATTCTACTTGGGAGTCTTACTGGGAATTAGTCAAGAGATTTTCAACTTTTGACCTTGAGACAAGGTTAAATTTAAGGGGTGGGAAGTTGTCAGGTGCTGCAGCTCAAGAGCATTGAATCGGCTAAGTGCATGTTCAGTTTGAAGCACATGGACTGATATGCAACTGATACACAAATAGTTGGACTTGAATGCAAAAGGAAGAGAACATAAAGATCACACACTGTAATAAATAGTTACAATCAACTGTATGTAACTAAATGTCCATATTCTGTTACATTCTGTTCAGCACTGCTGCTGTGCACGTGCACAGACTGAAATATCAATTACAGGATGTATAAATACAGTGTCGTACAAGGAATACGATATGAAATGAATAATCAGTTCTCTTCCTCTCTTGATACATCTTATCTCTGTCTCATATCTCTATCTTTCTCATCTTCTTTCAATTTCTCTTCTAATTCTTCTTCTTGAGATCTGCCATGGCCAGAAATAACAGCATCAGAGGCAGTAGAAGTACTCGTGCCTCACAGTCACATTGAGATTAATACGCGAGATATTATCTTTCGGCCAGACTAACATCCGTGTTCCCTAGGCGAGAGCATTATCAGCTATGCTTTCTCAGCTCAGTTATTTGTAATCGATCTACTCCACATGCTTTCGATATTACTACAAAGTATGCCGAGATTGAAACATCTAAAAGTTTATCATGAAAATAAGACATCTCATTCATGTATGTGTGGTAATAGATTCTCCTTTATGTAGCTAGTGTTGTCGTTCTCGCCCAAACCAACAAACATGTATGCATGCACAACCCTCAGTGCAACCTCTCCCTTGTTTTCGCCGTAGCTCTTAATGAAACAACCAAATATAATACTTTAAAGAGTCAATCCTAAGTGCCTTAAAAATAAGCTTTAGCGTGATAACAAATTTACATCCATAACATGACAATGCAACTACCAAAAGTGACCAAATTACTTGTTCTAACACTCATGATGTCATCACAATCCTTCTTCATCAGTGGCATCAACCATATTCAAGATCGATATCATAACATAGTTGGCATATGGTTTCCCACAAGGAAGAAGCTATACAAGCATTAAGCATAAGTCTAGACCCCAAAATACAACTCTGATAATTGCATCAATAACGTAAGAGGCTTACTAAAATGTAGGGAAGAAGGAGAAAAGTTATCTTGTGCAAGTAGCCTTCTCCTTGTCATGACACAGATGTAAATGGTGCCACTGATCCATGACGTCCTGTACCATGTTGCCTATCATTGCAGGGGGCTTTTTGCTCCTCTCAAGTTATGATCCAATCTAGAGTCTGCTGGATCCTTTACCTGTAGAAAATTTATATATGAGCTATTTTTCATTTGAAGGGTTCATCAGTTCTTATGTGCTTACTGTAATTTACTTGGAGTGCTGCTGTAAGTAGCAGAGATTATGTAGTCTAAAGTGTGATGAAAAAGATAATTTAAATGAATTGAATAACCTTGTTCATTTATGAATCTTAAATTTGTCTTCTTGCAGATATAGTGAGGTCTTTGATGGTGTTATCTTGGCTTTTGAAGTGGATATTAAGAGTACATGTTGTAAGATTCTTCCAAGACTAATCCCAAATTTTGGGGCGGAACTGAAAGCTAATTTGTTACTCTTTTCTCCAATGCTGAACATGCTTGTAGGTATATTGCCTTTGATGGTTCTTTTTTCAGGTTCTTAATGATGTTGACTAATGACGCATCTCTACTCAATCTGTCTAAGTTTTCTTTCATAGCCTGATCCTCTTCCTTCTCTTTTCTAAGGAAGAAGTTACTTCTTTTACTTTTATCACATCATCTTCTAACTACTTCCATATAATCATGTGATTGTTAGTTTTATTTAAAGCTATCCTTGTTTGTATTTCTTCGGTGCTACATTGGAAACAACATTGGTCAACATCAAGATCATATTACTTTCTTGATCACTGTAAACAAGTTCTATTTTCCTCTGGTTACAGTCTTAGAAAAGAATTGTTCGTGTTATTACTCTGATGCTTCCCGGATTCTTTTTGTTTCATTACTCACTTATTGTCCATAGACTATTTAACAAATCCCTTTTGAAGTTAGATAATAAATTTAATGCCTTAATTACCAAACAACAAAGAGGAGGAACAGATTTCTTTATAAATGGGTGGCAGACATGACCAAAGCATGAGCAAACATATCCTAGCGAAATTCTGCAGTTTAACATTTTCAAGTAGAATTCAATACCTCAGATAGTACCCCATTGTAAAAGGCACTCGAGGCGGCTTCTTAAACAGTGGGCTTATGTTATGTTCACACTAAGCGGTGTGCCTATGTTATATTCATACAGATATGTAATACGGGCAGGATAAGGTGTGCTACAGTTACATGATACGACAAATTTAGAGAATAATTCATCAATGCATCTTGGATATGGCACTTGTTAAAATTTGTGCTAATTTGAATTGTTGTTATTTGTACCATGGATCCCTAAGTCTGTGAATCAATAGTTACCTGAATGTGAACAATTATATAAATGCATGTGGAAAATCAAGACAATGGGTCTCAAGCTTGTGATCATCCTATCAAATTAAATAAATCTGAATGCAATGTTAACTGTGTATAATCCTATGGCTTTCCTCATGTATATTTGTCCCTAGCTTTCGTCCAAATAATTCCTCAATATTCCAGATCCTTTCTGGATTCTGAACTTGCCAAATTATTCCCAAATGGCTGACTTCTGACCGTGCTTAAAAGCCAGAGTCTTTTTTAGTAGAAAGAGCAAGGTTTAATCAGAAGGGGTAGTGGATCATTGATTTGAAGGTGATAGCCATTCACGAAACAGTCTGCCGTCTGCTTCTTCACCCTTTGGAAAATAATTGCAGGGGCAGCTGGTAGACCTCTGTATAATCTGATTAAATAAATACTGTATTATATGAAAACCTATGGATGCATTTCATCTTTAAACTGTATAGGATACCCTATCAGACTATAGATTGAACTTTTTATGTTTGAAAATAAAGATATATTTGTTGCCAGTTAATGAAGAGTGCTTGTTATCCTTGAGCCATTTTCTTTATTGAATTGACCGCACAGTATGTTTTTCTAGACTTCTAGTATATCAGTTTTATGTAACATAGCTCGTCATGATTAAACAATGTGTTGTTACTTCAGAAGGAAAGGTCGTGAAGCTGGGAAAGGAATCCATTCATGCTATTGTACTGGGATTTTCTTCAGCATCCATTATGTCAGAAGATATACGGAAGGAGCTCAAATTTAATATAGTGAGAATTTGTTGGTCCTTCCAACATTTTGAGTTACAGATCAGTAATTAGTGACTTTCAGCATTCCATGTTCCCCTTGCAGAAGCATGGTGAAGAGGTTTTTTCTAGTACATCTCACAAAAGACATGTGATTAAGGTCGGAAGTATTGTTCGATTCTCAGTCAAAAGGTGAGCTGTCAAAACTAAGAATTGTGTTCGCTTATTTGTGTCAATTGCTTTCTCTATCTCTCTGTTTTTAACGAATACTGTTTAATTTTATAAAGTTCTGTTGTATCAGAACCTTTTCAATGTACCTCACAGTAGTCAAGCACCTAATATTGGACCGTAAAAAAAATTAAACATCTGTGCTCAAATGGGGGGGGGAACTTTTTGCACTTTGGTCTGTTCAAATTCTCATAGTAAACTTTTACGGATCAGTAAAATTTTCTTGATGAGTCAAAATGGATCATATAATTGAAGCGGTAAGATTCTTGATTGTTCAGTAATTAAAACTATAAACAAGTGTATCGGGTTTAGTTGCAAATTGCAATCCTAGTTCACATTAATCTGTAAGAAAAGGAAACAGCAAGTTAAATATGATACCTTTTACCTGAAGTTTTCTTTGCATGTCAATTCGATGTTTTACTTTGTTGCATCTAAGAAAATTATTTGGGATGGGTAATTCTATCAAACTACTTATTACTTCTCTATTCATTATATATATCTTAGGGTTTTCTTGATATTAGTCCCTTAAATCTTTAATGTTCGGAAAGTAGTCCCTTAAATCATTGAATTTGCTATTAGGTTCTCCAATTCTTATACCTTGTTACTGCTACTCTTGACCGAAGGGATTAATTTGAAACAACTTACAAGAATTGGAAGGGCTAATTTGGAAACAACTTACAAGAATTGTAGGGCCCAAAGCAAATTTCAACAATTTGAGGGTCCAATACTAAATATTAAAGATTTAAGGGACTAATATTTAAAAACCCTATAATATTGATTTGACAAATTAAGCCACTGAGCCAGGTTGTTCAATATAGTTTAATTAAAAGGGACAACTTACTTTTTGGTTGGTTGGTTGGTTGCCAGTGAGATATGAATTTATTTATGCACACCACTTTGATCGGCATAAGTGATGCAACTACTGGAGATATCGTAGAAATTGAGCATGATGATATTGGCTTGTTATTTAGAAGTTGACCATTGAACTATCACATTGTTGCTTTTCTGCTGTTATAGTGGTATCTACCTCGTCTTACATGTTGAGTCAAAAGACATGATGCTCATCTTTATTGAGAGCTGACCCTTTTCTTGTCAGGAAGATGTAATTTATGAAAGTTCCAATCAAAATGTTAGCTGACCTTCATATGCATGATTAATCAACATGGTGCTGATTACGTAAGAGGCCTATAACTGGTCCTCTTTTTATCTAGAAGACCCTCAGTGGTGTGATTGTTTCTTAAAGATCTAAGGTATTCATATAGAGTTGCAATTCGAGCCATTTTTACTACTTAATGTATTAGTGACTCGTCATGTCATGCAAGTTTTAGTTGGGTGAACATTATCCTACTAATTTCTAATTTCCTTTTGCTTTTATTCCGTGATCCATTATAAAAGGATAACTTATGATTTTTATAAACAAAAGAAAAGGTTACATAGTACATACCAAAAAAAGTGTATTTGCAACATAGTTTTGGTTACATTACTGTTCATACGTTGTGGTATTCTTACAACGTGCATTCACTAATACTAGCAGCGTTCCTCAACTTAATTTTCTTTTGGCATGTAGTTTTGATAAAGAACTACTCCACATTAGTGGATCTTTAATCCCGCCAGACACTGGATGCGTTCCTTGGTTAGCCAAACATGGCATATATGATGCATCACATATTGACAGGTTTTGAGTCTATTGCTTTGCTCATCCAACTTCCTTTTGTTGCTCATTTGAACAAGGAATCAAATCATAGAATGCTTTTGCTATTTCCAGTGAAATAATTTCAAACCAAAAAGCCTGGAGCTAACTTAGAAATGCACAAATGGAAGTATTCTGTATAATGTGCGCGCTAGTTTTTAGTCTGTTTTGATTATCTTCAATTGGGTTCACCAAATGTTGTACTTATTTTAAAGGAATTTTGTAGGCATCAGAAGAGACACAGAGAAGGGAATTCTGAAAAGGATTTGCTACAGGATTCAGACTTGAAGGGCAACCATTACTTTGAACGGTTGAACCACCCACAAAAGTCTAGAAAGCGAACTGAGTAGTTAATTTTATATTAAGTGGAATTATGCGAGGAATTTGTTGCATTGTAGTAAATTCTTCATTGTGATCAGTCTTGATTTAAATCTTCTTCCTTCAAGTATTAACTGCTGAATCAAAGATTTCAGTGGAATTGATGGCTAACATGACTAACACTGTAGGCTTATATCAGAACTCTCACTGCTTCAGCAGAAATGAATCGGCTATGATATAAGCAGCTGCAGCTGTATTGTCATTCATTTCTTTTTCTAACTGTTATTAGAGCACAGAGAGTGCCTAGTTTCAGCTTCTCATTTGGAAAATTGTTTCATCATTGCTTAAAGTAGAATGCATAATTGTCTTGCTATGCTTTTGAAGCTTCAAGTTCATCTTCTATTTTGATTTTTTAACAGACCTTGATGATTTGGAACGCGGCGAGGCTTGTAGAGGTAACCTATTCTTTGGTGGTTTTGATCCTGTTATATCAGTGTTAGCTATTCACCGTGTAAAACTATAGGATTCATGACTTGAGTTTTTGTTTGTGTGTTCTGTTTGAGATTAACCTCTCTCTTTTTTTCTGGGGTAAACCCCAAGGATTTTGAGAAAAACAAAAAATTCAAAATCACACTAAAGACCAAATAACTGTTGCATGAAACCCCAATATCTTTTATGCAAGTTGCACCAAACACCCAACAACATTCAAAATGCCTTTTTATGTTGTTTTTTGGTTTAATTGATGGGGGTTTCTGCAAAATATGGAAACTTATTCGCTTTTGGGCAATTCCAAAAGGTTATTGAGGATTTAGTGTGATTTTGAAAGTTACTGGGGGTTTAATGCAAAACACCAAAAAGTTCAACCCTAAAAACCTATTTTGACGCAAATTCAGCACCAATTCTTCCTCCAACCCAACGCCAAACTAAGCGTCATTTTAAAAGAGTGCTACAGTGTTACGTCAGGAATGACGCAACACTGTAGATATGAAGATTTTGGTTTTTCCCAAGTTTGTCCTTATAGTTTGTTATAACAAATCAAATATTTCAACCATATCCCATCTTATAGTTTGTAAATAGAAGGAATATTCTTTTTGATGTAAAATTTGGTGTAATGATTGGAGATAAAATAATGATTTGGTATAAAAACTACATCATTTTGGGTTTTTGGGTTGGAGATGCTCTTTAGGGGTTTAGCGTAATTTAACCTTTGTTTTTAAGTGTGTGTAACTCTCATCTCTCTCCTTCTTTGGGTTTAGTGTAATTTACCTTTTTTTTAAGGGTTTAGTGTAATTTACCTTTTTTTTTACCTTATAGAGTTACGTCCATTGCACATCTGGTTTTGGGATGTTGCTGCTTTGAAGCAATCGTTTGCACCTATCTTTAAGTTATTCTCTGTCCACATGCCCCTTCAGTTTCTTCCTGTTCCTGTACTCAATATCATTATTTGTTGACCAATTCTTTTTGGATCCATAATGCAAAGGATCAACCATGAACCAAATTGACACGTGTCATTTTTCTTCGAATTTGAGTAAAAAGATCAATGCTTTAGGGCCTGTTTGTTTGAGGGTGTTTTTTTGGAAAACCCGGTTTTTGGAACAAAAAGTAACATTTGTGTGGTTTTAGAAATCCAAAAACTGCGTTTGTTTCATTTTTTTAAGAAATGATTTCCTAAAACCTTGTCAAATAGTGTTTTTTTTGGAACGGCGAAATCCTGTCTAAAAGTTCGGAAATGGGTATTTTTTGGAAATGAAAGGGCCAGCTCAGCTTTTTAGCCTCTCCGTTTTTCTCGTCACGTACAAAACCGTCCTTAGGGCTCACCGCTTCTCGTTACCCCCGCCTCTCCATTTCCCTCTTCTACTTCCCGTCGTTTCACAAAAAAAATCAACCAATTTTTGCTCAATCGCGAGCATATTTGTGTGTAATGTTGATCCCCCTGTTGATTTCCTCCTTGTCGAACCCTAGCTATTGAGTTCGAGATGAAATTTCTTATTGTTTGGAGGTTTACAAAGGCTTCTGCAGTGTGATTTTGGGGGTTTTCAGGTAGCTTGCCGGCGTAGTTCTTGCGATGCGGTTTGCTCTTAGATCAGTGACCTCGGTTCACCCCCCTCACCCTATTCTGCAGTTCTAACGTCTTGATTTCTGGTATAGGTTTTCCTACTTAAGTAATCACCTAAAGGCCCTTCGGATCTGCTCGAAAACATAGCAAAGGTATAATCTTTTAAAACTTTGTGATACTTGATTGCGTTTGATGTTTGGTTATATTCAAACAATACTAAATTTTTTTTATCTGCTAGTTGAAGACGTTAGTATTATGCTGATGTATGTTTACTGCTATACGTTGAGATAATTTCTGTTAAAATCTGATATTTAACAATATTTTCTCTATAATTTTATTTATAATTGGTTAGCTATAGAGATGACTTTGCGTTTAAGCTTTTGCATGTGTTTAAAAATGTTTATTTAACTGTTGTAGATGGATGAGATGGATGCTGATACACTAATGAGGATGTCAAGTAATGCCACTATGTCTGCCATCGTTACTGTGTTGACTTGTTTAATGAGAATTCGTGCTAGAAAAAAAACTATCACTTGTCATCATAGGGAGGGAAAACAGAAAAAGATAGAATCTAGAAATGCCCACATCAACCGTGTATTTTTGGGCTATAGTCAAAGCTGTAGGGATTATGTTAGAATGAGGCCGCAGGCATTCGAAAATCTGGTTAGAATAATGAGAGTCACGGGCCTACTGCAGGATTCACGTGGTGTTAAAGTGTAGGCTGTCTAAAAATCACAATAGATAGTTGATCCCCCATCAAACACTGATGATGGAAGTTATAATCTGACGACTTCCAGAAGGCTTCAATTTGAGGACTTTCACGTAGAAGGTTACAATCTGACGACCTTCACAACAACTAATGAAAGCTCTAATTCAACAGCATTCACAATCAACATCGGGAGTTACAATCTGACGACTCTCATATTTTCAAGGAGCCAAGACGGAGATTACAAGAGGACGATCTGTGCAAAGCTCTGGTAAAAGAGACTACAAATTGACGGTCTCTTCATATTAGAATGCAGATATCTCTCAAACCGTAAGGAATTTGGCGAAACGGAGGAAGCGAACCGAAGCCTTTGGCTTGGTTCGGATGGCCCCGTCTCGTCGAGATAGCCGATTTTCATATATAATTCGTCTAATTCCGACTTACGGTTTGAAAGTTATGACATGTTCTTCGTAGCAAGTTATGCTCTGAAGTCCGTCTGCAAGACTGGACTTCGTCAGAACGTTGGACTTAGCATGAAGCTCGCCAAGCCCGCCTAAGGTTCGCCTCTGCATTACAGAGTCAAAGCGCACAGGTCGAACCAGCGTTATAACCTCAAAACGCAGAGTTGATCTCTAAAACAGCACGAACTGTGCGTTTTCAGCCTAAAACAGGCTCAACTCTGCGTTTTCAACATCAAAACGCAGAGTTAATCTCTAAAACAGCACGAACCGTGCGTTTTCAGCCTAAAACAGGCTTAACTCTGCGTTTTCAACATCAAAACGCAGAGTTAATCTCTAAAACAGCACGAACTGTGCGTTTTCAGCCTAAAACAGGCTTAACTCTGCGTTTTCAACATCAAAACGCAGAGTTAATCTCTAAAACAGCATGAACTGTGCGTTTTCAGCCTAAAACAGGCTCAACCCTGCGTTTTCAACATCAAAACGCAGAGTTAATCTCTAAAACAGCACGAACTGTGCGTTTTCAGAACCTTGCGTTTTCAACTCCCAGCAAGTGCCTAACTCTGCGTCTCATCAATAAGACGCAGAGTTAAGGCCCAGAACGCTGTTTTCAGCGTTTTGACTCGTTCAAAACACTAACAGAACGGTTTCAAAACCGTTTATCCCACGTTCTGAGGGATTTTCGCCCCACTTAGGAGTGGATTAAGGGGGTAGTTACCACCCTAAATCCCCTATAAATAGGGAAAAACTCAACTGAGTTTGGGGCTTTTTCTCTGGGGCTCTTGGATCCTTTTCTTGCGGAGGGAGCAAAGGAGAGATCTTTGGCTAACTTTGGAGGGGAATTGTTAGAGTTTTGGAGACCAGCAACAGGAGCTTCTTCCTTGGCTTGTTAACCGAACTTTCGGTTTAAATCAACTCTTCCATAGAGTTTCAAACTCGTTCAGAGTTATCAACTCGATCAGAGTTCAAAACTTGCTCTGCAAGTTCTTCTAAAACTCGCTCTGAGTTATCAACTCGTTAAGAGTTATTTTCAAACTTGCCACGCAAGTTCTCCACAGCGTCAAATCGTGAGGAGAAGACCACGTTCCAGTGAATCAAGACGTTCGGATCGTCAACGAGAAGCAAACTCGACGCGAGCATTCGAGGGAGGCATCTCATCGCCACCGTGAAGAACCCAGTTTTAAATAAAGGGGAGAATCAAATTCATTCTCCTCTCTTTTGTAATCGGAATCCAAATTGTAATTGATTTTGAGAGGAATACAAGTCAAATTTTCTTTCACTGTCTTTTTACTGCAAATTTCCAACAAACAAAAGATGGCGACTCCGCTGGGGACAAGCTTCTCTGACGAAGAAGTGGTGGTGCAATCCGACGTTCATCTCACTGGAACGACCGTTGAAACTCTGATTATCGAGTTTGATCAAGCCAAATACGAGGAGGCCCTCTCCTCCGGATCCCTTAGCCCCAAGGCTATACGTAAGATCCACACAGTTTTCGAGGAGACTAAAACTCCAGTTGTAGCCAATAGCTGGATGGGAGGGATCTGCAAACGATTATAGAGTGTTACAAGATGCACTTTCACGACCTCAGCCTCATGGGCTGAGGGTCTACGATGGTAATTAATTATTAATGACTAAATTTAATATTCAATTATAATCTACATAAATATAGCTATTTACTACAATGTGTTGTTTATAATTGTAGGCAAATATTATTTGTGTGATGCGGGTTACACAACGATGCCTGGCTTCATCTCCCCTTATCGTGGAGTACGTTACCATTTAAATAAGCACAAGGGTAGGCCGATAAATAACAGAAGAGAGTTATTCAATTTACGACATTCATCACTAAGGTCCAAAATTGAGTCGATCTTTGGATTATTGAAGAATCGTTTCAAAATCCTCACAGCAAAGCCTCATTATCCTTTTCCTACCCAAGTTGATATAGTTTTGGCTTGTTCTATACTTCATAACTATATTGCTACAGTTGATCCGGGCGATGACTTATTGAATAAGGACATTCATATTGAGGACGATGATGGCGAGATAGATGATGAGGGTGATGACGAGAATGTTGTCGACTTTACCCAGAATATGACACAAAGAGAGGAAAGGGATTCAAGGAATGAATGGAAAGAGAAGAGGGACGAAATTGCAAGTGCTATGTGGGTAGATTATTGTAATAGGTATCAGGGTGGTGACACAAACGAGAGTGGCTTGTAATTTACAATATATTTCACATGAAATGCTGCTTTAACCTTACTTTGTTCGCTGCACTTATTATTGTATTTGTCTATTTTCAATCTAGTTTTGGCTTGATTTAATACTTGCATTATATGACTTTGGTGTAACAGGAGCATTATTCTTTACAATATGGCTGATTCTGGTGATGTTAGCAAAGGTAATGACAACGAAGCTACCCCTTCCCCTAAAACCCCTAGAGTTCCCCCTTCACACATGAACATGAACTTCATTTCATTCCCTCATGTACCTTTTTCTGCTCCCTCTCCTTCATATCCACCTTACTCCCATTATGACAATAATTTCCCATGTATGACTCAACCCCCCATGTCATTTACGAATATGCTTAATAGCCACCCAATTATGCATGCAACCCCTAGCCCACATCACAGTGGTACCCACTCTATAGAGATCCCTTCACAGAAGCGGTCTATTGAAGTTGATGTCGAGGCAATATCACCTTTGAAAAAAAAAGCCTTTGCCAAAAAAAAATAATAATCAAAATCAACAATTGTAGACAAGGCTCAAAACACTAGGGGCGTTCCTAACATGTATTGGAATGCAAGGCATGATGATGTTCTTATCCCTCTTCTTGCTCAGTTGGCAAGAGATGGTCTAAAGGTTGATAAGAACTTTAAGATGCATGCATACAAGGTAGCTGCTGATGAAGTCAACAAGCAATGTGGAACTGAATTTACTAAAGAAAATGTGATGAACCATATGAAGAGCTTGAAGTCTAAGTTCTTTGATATGCGTACTGTAATGAACATGAGTGGTGCCGGATATGATCCGACGACAAAAATCGTCATCATGGATCCAGAGTCATTTGATATGTGGACGAAGGTATCATGATATTTTGCATATGAGCCTTGCTTTTTTAACTTGCCATCTTTAACTGTATCTTGCTTGCCTTCTTAACTTGCCTTACTTTTTTATACAGGACAATAAGTATAGTTCTGCAAAATTGAAGGACTACTTGAACACGCCTCTCATTCATTATGATGATTTGTGTGTCATTGTCGGTGATGACCAAGCTAGGGGGAATTTAAGCAAAGATATGTGTAAGAAACTAGGCTCTAGTTGGCCTCCAGAATTTTCTGAACAGTTTGTAAATCTCGATGAAAATGATAATGATGAGGGCCACACCTCACATTTTGAGCATGCGGTACCAAGTGGTGAACAGACATACACCCAGGCACAAAATGTGAAGTCCTCTAGTGGAGTAACCTCCACTTCCAATGTGAAAACTCAATCAAAAAAGAAGAGTGGCGATTCACTAACGCGTGATCTCATCGAGTCCATGTCTTACTCAATCCAGAACCAACATATTTTACATTGGAGTGAGAGCATGGCCAAGGCTTTATTGGCACATGAGCCTAATTTCTCTGAGACAATACTTGATAAGGTTCTGGATTTTTAGGCTTGCATTTGCACTTCACTTCATACAGTTCATTTGCTTGTTTGTTGTCATATTGTACCTCCATCTTCAGCACCGCTGCAAATTTCCTCTGTTTCCTGCAAAGAATTTTTTTTTTTGAAAGCTAAACAGGGGCTGAAATTTCATGTCTCTCCGTTGGCCACTCCCGGTTGCATTTATAGTGGAAAATGACACTGTTACCTAGCCGTTGTTACCGTTGCAATGCACAAATAAGGGGTAATCATACCACAGGTATGTGTACACAGTTTTTGGGGTTGAAATCCTATTCTATGGCTTTGAATCAAACACAAAAGAGCTCAGGAAATGCTTTCTCTCATGGTGCTTTTCCGATTTTTTAAGGGTGAAACAAACTTCAGTTTTGGATACCATTTCCTATTATTTATTTTATCCTTCCATATCAAACAAAAGTTTTGGATTCCTTTGATATCCTAAAATTTTTACAGAATAAGTTTCTTGTGTGGAAATCCTTTTCCATAATTTTTTGGAAATGAACCAAACAACCCCTTAAAGGAAAGAATTTGGTTATAAGGAGAGAGATTAGAGTGAGTGGGACCCTGCGTTTCCCATTCTTCGAATAAGAATTCTAAAGACAGGTATTACTCGGATACCAAATGCACCCTCTCCACATTGGGCTAAAAACACATAAATTTGGGCTCGGATGTCCAATTTTAATTGATCGCATATTATTGAAGAAGATTCAAAGTGCGAAAGCAGTACCGAGTTCAATTCAAGCTTGAAGGATTATAAATTGTTTCTGAAAACAGAAAGCATTATCTGCAACTTATCCTATGTTTCATATGGTTGCTGCTCTTGCCAAATCAGGGAGAATAGGATTCTTTCAGCCTTCAATATAATCTGCTCACATCGGGATCTTCTCTCTAGACTAATCACGTTGTACAATAATCTCTGGCATAATAAATGTTGTAGTCTAGAGAGAGAGAGAGAGAGAGAGAGAGAGAGAGAGAGAGAGAGCAAAATTGTCTTGTGATAACAAGCGAGCGAGCGAGAGGCATAAATATCTGGGCGCGATTTTGCTCTCAAGTAGCCTCCACCATCCGTTTAAAAGGATGAGAAAGCGCTACATCATCATCCGCCGAAAGTAGTAAGAGAGAGAGAGAGAGATCCAAAGAGACAATTACTTAACAAATTAGAAATAACATTATACATGCAATAAAAATTTCCTAATTAACTGTCCCATTATTCTTTCTCTGAATGGCTCGTACAGTGTTGTGTAAAATTTATACTCGCGTTTAACTTGATTGGTATAAAATTCAGTTCGAGTCACGTCTTACAAATTAGAATAGATGTCTCAGATACTAGAATAGTCTGTATTTTGAAGGAAAAACTTATTAATTATTGCTTCTCCTATTAGAATTTTCTTTAAAAGGGAAACATAAACATTTATAGGCGCATTTTCAAATAATCTAAAAATTCATGCCTGAAATTATGGCGGCTCCACATTTGCGGGATTCCCTCTGTTGGTTGGTTCCCTTTTTTTAATGAGCAGAGACATACAATCAGCCTTATTTTTGGTGGATCCACACATCATAAAGTACCTATATTCAAAGGAATATATCCAGTCAACTGAAAACGTTGACCCAAGAGCTACTAAAGAGTTTTAGAAAGTAATCCTTTTAACTAACTCGTCACTGATCTAGCCATCATACATGTCAAATTAATAAACAAATAACAAAAAGAAAACAATACATAGTATAACAGAACTTTCTAATTTATTTATTTTATAAAAAAGGGATTAATATAATATACTTCTTTTTTTTCTTAATTAATTTTAGACGTCTTTAGTTTCATGCTAATTAAGAAGAAAAACCAATAAAATTCAATACTCAATGAAATATCAAGGCCTAAATATTAAAAAAAACTTTAACTTTGGTCAATTATCAGAAAATCCCACTTAACTTTCAAAATACCATAACCCCCACCCCCCACCACCCCCCCCCCCCCCCCCCACACACACACACAAACCAAAAAAAACAAATTAGGGGTTTTTTTGACTAAATATGAAAGTTAAAGGGGTTTTTTTTGATAAAATCTAAAAGTTAATGGGGGGTTTTGTGGTAATGCTTATACTTAAGGGGGAATTTTCTGATATATTGAAAGTTAAGAGGTGTTTTCCGATAATCGTCCAAAGTTTAGGGGGTTTTCTTATAATTACCCTAATATCAATGCCTAGTCTGAATGCGAACCTAGGTTGAGTTGGTCTCGGGTTCATCTGCATCATACTTCACACGATTCTATTATGAATTAGACTTATGCTCTTAAATTATGTTTGGCAATTTCATAATAGAATCGTGTGTTTCGACTAAATTTTGCTTAACTAGGGATTAATAGAAAAAACTAGTTTAAAGCCTAAGCATAGGGGCGTGTTTGGCCAACTGATTAAACTAGTTTTAGCTGAGAGAAATTTTGCCCAATAGTCTAGTGATACAGGAGATACAAGACGAGATGACTGAAATACGAGACGAGACGACTAAACAGATGGACGAGACGAGACCCCGAGACGAGACGACTAAACAGATGGACGAGACGAGACTCGACTCAAACCAGACGAGACGACAACAAACCAGGCGAATCGAGATGACGACTCGAGGCGAAGCAACCCAGCCGAGACGAACAGACAACTCGAGGAGACGATAGACGACAGGACGAGTCGACACCTGCGAGTCGACACGAAAGGTGGGACTACTCTACATACTCAGTCGACACACCCCAGTCAACACGAGGGGCGGTGTTAGTCGACACATCCCAGTCGACACGAGGGGCGGTGTTAGTCGACACATGTAAGTCGACACGAAAGGCGTTACTACTCGCCATGTCTCGTGTCGATTCGGAAACAAATTAGGAAAGTTTCATATTTTTGGTTATTTCCTTTTAATTTCAGACTTTCTTTTTTATTAGGGTTAGGATAGAATTAGTTGGCTATAAATATTAGTTCCTTTTATAAATCAAGATTTATCTTTTCAATTATTAAAATCAAGAGAATTTTCTCCACTGTTTCTTTCCAAAGTTTGAAAAATTAGGGCTTGAGGATTCAAACTTGTTTCTTACCTGCTATTGTCCCTCTTAGTTTGAAATGGAACTGGTTTGCTATAACCCTAAAAAAGCATTGGAAAAGGGAAAAGAAAGGCACCAACTAAGACCAGACCAATTTCATTTAAAAAGTAATCAAACTAGGTTCAACTCAAAACCAAGAAACTAGTTCATTCTAATCTATGCTAATAAGTGTTGTTATGGTAATTTACCATCTGAGGATGAAAATGTCAAGAAAATGTCTCCATAAGCTTAAAGAGAAATGGTCCAAACAATCTCAGAGGCCCAGAAGCCCAGCCAATGTCAAGTCTCTTGGTCAGACGAGCAGACAAGCCTTCTTTTCGACCAAGGGTCATCATGACGACTCGAAGTACGGGTTTAGTCGCCCCTTCGCAATCAAGACGACTCCTCGAGCAGATGACTCGGCCACACACCCAACCCAAAGCTTACTCGACTATCGGGTCGACAAATCATAATGATGGCTCGAAGGCTAACCCGCCTCGACTAAAGGGACAAGATCCAACCAGGCTCACTTCAGATGTCAATCGACACAACAGTATTGACCAGTCCCATCAAAATCTTCATTCTGACAAAACTTGTGTCCAAGCCGCTTATTCTGCTTACAGGTCACTTCCCAAAGATTACCATGATGCTTCCTGTACACACATGACTTCTCCTCCAACCGCCAGCCGTCCTCGCCATTTGGAGAGAGGACGGCTAAACAACCAACCTATTCTATGTCCTGCCTCTTCTGACAAATCCAGGGTACTGAGAAGTCATTTCTCTCATGTACTTGAGTGACCTCCCTTCCAATCGTCAGCCGATATCTGGAAGGAGAAGGGTAACTCAGCAGCTCTACTGCTCACCTCTCAGCCGCCTCCTGTGTATAGTCAAAGCCGATGGTCAACCTCTCAGCGACAAAGGACTATAAAAGGAGGAGAAAAGAGGAATGCAGGGGGTAAGTGACTTTTGCTTGGCGATTTCTTCTTCATAAAAAACCACGAACCTACCTGGGTTAAGAAAGAACTAAAAAACTCTCAAAATAGTACGCTCCAAGGACCTCAATGGCCCGAGGACCTTCCCCCAAATCTCACTCAAGCTCCACAGGTGACTTCACCATCGGAGGTACCACGGGGGAAACTAGCCACGTACTCCTACAATTCTTACATGTGCAGGTCATCAGCTCACCCTGCATGCTCAGAATCGGGAGTAAAGTCAGAGGAGGAGTCGGCCCCAACATTCATCCTCTCCCTTCTCCTCGGTGCCGTCAGGATCGAAGTTGCATCCTACGGCGGAAAGCCCCCATCGACTGTTTGCTCACGAGCATCAATAGTTTGGCGCCCACCGTAAGGCCCACTTTCTTCTCTGAGAAGAAATGCCTAATTCTAAGCAGGGGGCCTGATCTTGTTCATTCTTGAATAAGTTTTTAGGGGAACTTCTTCTTCACAGAAAAAACTCTAAATCAATCTTTGCTAAAAAGAACTAAAAAACTCTCAAAAGAGTATGCTCCAAGGACCTCAATGGCCCAATGACCATCCCGCAAACCCCACTCAAGCTCTCATATTGACTTGACCGTCGGAGGTACCATGGGGGAAACGGTCTCCGCCCTCCCAACGGTTTGTCATTGTCTGTACAGAAAGATCAGGAATTCCAGTCGAAGGATCGGGCGTAAAGTCGGAGGGGGAGTCGGCCTCAACATCAATCTTCCTCATTCTCCTCAGCGTCGTCAGGATCGAAACTGCATTCTATGGGGAGACCCCTCATCGACTGTTTGTCAACAAGCATCAACAAGTGTAGTCCAAAACTAAATCATGTTAGTTTTTTACTTACCAGAGTGACTTTAGAGTCTTGTTTGGCAAACTACTAAAACAGTATTAGGTTCAAACCTGATTTAATTTTAATATTTTTTATAATTGATAAAAAATAGGCCAAAGCTGACACAATTTTTTTTAGTTTATTTTGAAAGTCATTTAACGAGGCTAGAATTGAAAAGACTGTAAATAATGTGGGGGAAAAAAAAAGCTTCCTTCCAAACATCAAAATCTCAAATCACAGAGCCAGACACGCCTTTTAAAATGCTGAGGTCGACCAACGGCGTCGAGCCCAGGCAGTTGCACGTTTCGAAGAAAAGTATCACAGATTTTTAAACAACTGGGACACGTGTCGCGTACTCAGTGGATCCTTGGCCCGAAGGCTAGCATAGCGACGCTCCGGCTAAGTTGGCGCTCGTGGTCCCCACATATGGCAGGCTGTGGAACGCAAAGAATCTCCACTTCGGAACCCAAATCGCAATTAAATCCGCTTCAAAATTTCCAAGCCAATATAAAAGCGATGACCAGGGCGAGGAAATTTAATAACAAAGTCCCCGCGGCATTTTTGAAGGTGTATAGGTCGCGGCCCGAGATCTCGCCGGCGAGACATTTCCACGAGAATTTGAAACTGAAGGATGAAGAAGGCCGGCGTCATCGCTGTCTCCGTTGCTGCCGCCTCTTCGGCGGCGCTTCATTCCAAGCTCCCGTCTGATTCTCACGAGGTATTTTACATAGAATTCGATCACTATTCTTAGACTATTACCGATTTTGGAAGTTCTTGAATTTTCAATTACACAGTATTTTTACCAAATTTGGAATTTTTAGCTTTGGAAGTGAAGGTTAGTTTTGTCTTTTTTTTAATGGATTTTTAGGGTTCAAAGAGGAAAGAAATGGGATCTGGATCGAGGGAGGGAGGCGAGGTCGAGAAATTCGCACCGAGATTCGACGGGTTGAGATTCATCGAGACGCTTGTGACGGCGCACAGATGAGACGACGGCAGTTGGTTCTTGGCGTTAAGTTGGAGTTTGATTTTTGACATTCAGACATAATTTGATGTGGGGATTAAAAACTTCAGCTTTTTTCTTTTTTTGTGATTGCGAATTGGTTTTTCTGGAAATTGTGAAATACGAGAGGTTTGGTAATTGAATATTTTGGATGTTTTCTCTATGCGTTGAATTTTTCAGCTTTTTTTTGGGTTATTTGCATTTACACACCTTATATCATGGGTTTCTTTAAAAATACCCTCTGAATCTCAGTGTTTGCAGACTTACCCCTCAAATCATCAAATTTAAAAAAATTACCTCAAATCAATTAATCAACTTTGAAAAGCTATTTTATAATCATAATGTAAAAATTATTGACAGTGCGGTCAAACTTTTATCGCACCAAGTTTGATTTGTTAATATTAGAGGCAATTTTTAACAAAGTTATTTAAGGGGTAGTTTTCTAAATACTAGAATTTTGTGTTTATTTTTGTATATACCCATTATTTAAGGGGTATGTCTCGTAACAAGCCATTTGTTTGGGAGATGTTTGGTGAAATATTTTTGTGGATGTCCCTTATATTTTCGCAAGACGTTGGCAGAAATTATTAATTTTGTAAGAAAAAGATAGTGAGGCCCACACACAATACTTGTTATTGCAGTGAAAACTCTAAATTCCTCGGTTTGTGGACCCGTGATTTGATACTAGTGCCCTTCTGTCAGTAGCCTTTATTATATTTTCTATGCGACGTAAAACTTGTGAAGGATGAATCTTATTACCGAGCGGTAGGATATTCCTAACATGGGACAGTTTTGGTATTTGATTAATTAATGAGTGATTACGATTTGTATTTGAATGTAAAGTCTGAAAGATTGTAATTTATGAGGATATACCGAATGTTAAATTAGAATGAATCATTATATCCACGAGTTAAAAACAATAGAATGATTAAAACCCACATTCACATCTAGTATTTCTAACTGAAAAACAAAACGTCGAAAATACTATTCATGCCAAACAAATTATTATTTTTACTCTGGCACGTTTCAGGATATTAAACACGGTTCATACTACATTAAAACCATATAAATATTGTTCATACTACAATGTAAATTTTATCTTTTTTGGCTCTTTATCAACTGTTTAAGCTAAAGTAACATTTTTTAACCATGAAAATATTGTTCATATATTCTTCTTCTTTTTGTTCTTGCAAATGTTAAATTTAACTTTTATCAGACATTTCACAAATATAGATCTTTTTCTGCTCTATTACAAAAATTTGATAAAACTTGCTAATTGGTGTATTATTTTGTTTAACTGTTTTGAAAATTCACCCCTTAAACAGTAGTAAAAAAAATCATCGCTGAAATTTTTATAAATAATTTTTTTTGAAGCAGAAAACAGGGTGAGATATCATGTTCAAAAATATATTGATATAGAAAAAGAGTCTAGAATATACAAAACCAAAAACTGGCTAAGCCACAAAAAGTGAGGATAGGAACCGAAAAAGATGTTATCGGAGGGAAGCGGACCCTAGTCGTCACTCTCCAAATAACAGCTGCAAAGCTTCCTAACCTACCATAGATCACTAATAAACTACAAAAAGAAGGCCATGTATTTGGTTTTCGTAGTTGGTGACTGTTCTAAACATTGGTGGGTTACAACCAAGTCCCGTTGGTTTGAAGTCCTAGAAGTCATCAGCAAGTGGAGGAAGTGTATTGGCAGAAAGGTGATCCGTTGTTCTGATTTTGGTAGGGGGTCCTTTTTTTCATTTGTGCCGAGCTCACGGTAGTTTGAGATACTTCATTGGAGAGGAAACATTAGGGCGACAAGATGAGATGATAGTTTTTATGGGTCGTTCCTCGCTGGAGGAGGATCAACGTTTGATGTCGAGCATTGGATTTGGTGTTCGGGCTTCGACATGTTTGGGTCATCTTAGTCATAGGTTGCCGACTACTGTGTTTGGAGGTTTTGGATCTGGTAGAGCTGTTTCAGATTTTGGGTTGCGTCGGATGTTTGGTTGCCCAGTATTTGGTCACATCGAGGATGTGGGATTTGATCTGATTGCACATTTGGGATTCAGAGGATCGTTTGGTTATCAGTTGGGAGACTCTGATTTTGTTCTGAGAAGGTATGTCATATTTAACTCTCGGCAGGTAGAGAATGTTGATCAGATCATTGGGATATCACAGCGGGTGGAGGGTGATGCTACTCCTCATTGGGTAAAGATTACTCTACATACTCCAGATCATACTACATCGTTTGGGATTCCAGCTGAGGTTACACAGTTTGAGGATCATTTAGATTTAGATACATATGATGAGTTGGTTGATTCGAGTGTAGCTGGTGGACATAGTTTGGATTTGGATATGGCCGTTGATTCACCTCAGGTGGAGGTGTTTGGTTTGTTTCACTTTAGGGCCATCGGGAGAGCTATCAGCCACAGATTTGTTGGTGAAGAGTTGAGAACCCTTCTATTGGATTAAGGGTCTTTGGAGTCCATTTGGTAAAACTATGTGAAGGCTTGATTCCTTGGGAAAGAGGATACGTAGGCAGTCATTTATGATGCAGCCAGTTTGGTGAGTTGATACCGACATTTGGAGTTTGTTCGCATTCTTGTTTGGGTTCTCGACTTGTTATGGATTGAGTCCGTTGTCATGGATTTGTTCAACTTCGTACTGGACGCAATAAGTGAGATGTTTGGTTGGTATTGGTGTCGGCTCGGTTTTGGGAAGACTTCGTGAAGAATTGTTGGATAGCAGGTTCCTAATATGTTTCCTAATTTATTTTGGTAACAGATTATTAGGATTCCTAATCTGTTTTGTTTTTTGTTTTAGAATTCCTATTATGTTTTTGGTTTTAGGATTTCTATATTTATGGAACGATTGGAAGAGATAATAGAGCAGCGAAGGGGATATTTGGAGCACAGAAAAAAGGTATTTTCTAAGGTATTGGTTAGGGTGTTTATTTGGTGAGAATGAGAGATTTGTTGGTGAGATTAATTAGTGAGTTCGAGTGATTGGTTATTCTTCTCTCGTGCTTACAACTTGTTTGGTGAGCAAGCACGCTTCCGCATAGGCTCACGACAATTGGTATCAGAGCACAACAATCCGCGCACAACGGACAACGGCCCTATGAATACGCTGAGATTTTCTGCTGCTTGAAGCACATATCCAGAATAATATGAAACGAGCAACATTAGAGGCAATGGACAGAGGAGAAATAGGAGAATTGTTGAAAATGAGGTTGTTTCGACTGCTACAAATACACCAACAAAGACATGGGAATAAAAACCTCTATAACTTCCTTTGGTTAGGGTTGTCCAGGAATACGTCCTTCTCTGAAATCATTGTAGATACCTCTTTTGGCCAATTTCTGAGATTTGATGAAGGGAAGAGGATGCACCATACCTCAGAAGAGAAAGAGCATGAAAAGAATAGATGGTCATGGGTTTCCCTCTCCTGGTTGCATAGAGTACAAGAAGGATCACCTCCCCAGCTCTTATTGATCAAGTTATCTTTGGTTTGGAGTTTCTTCTTGCTCAGAATCCAAAGAAAAATTTTGACTTTTAATGGCACAGGGGAATACCAGATAAAGTTATGAAGAGGGGAGATAGTGCCTCCATTATTGAGAAGAGAGTAAAAGGATTTCATAGTGAAGGTGTTTGATGAGTTAACAAGCTATTGAACAGAGTCGGGAATGTTTAGAGAGGTCGTGAATTGAACAATATATTGAAGGAGGTTAGCTTTGTCCATTCTGTCTACTTCTGTTATACCTCTTCTAAGAATAGGATTTCATCTCCAAAGATATTGATGCAGAACACCCTGGTAGGAAACAAAACTAGTAGGGGAGAAAACCAGTCTAAAAGCCTTAGGAAAAATACTGCATAGAGAGTTGTCTCCAGACCATTTATTAGTCCAAAATTTGCAAGTCTTGCCAGAACCGATAACCCATCTATAACAAAGTTAAAAAAGGGTTGATGAATAGAGTGTAAATCATGGATGAACCTGGAAGCATACCTCCTAGGAGGGTTGGATATAGGATTAGAATCATTTGAAGAGTAGATAGAGAAGATCACTTTACTGATAAGGCTTTTCCTTATCTAAAGTTTTCCAAATCCACTTAAAGAGGAGAGTTTGATTGAAATTGTGCATGTCAATAATCCCAAGACCACTTGCACGTTTGTCTTTATAGACATTTTCCCACTTGACCAGGTTTTTACCTCTACGGTACTGAGGGTTACCGCCCCAAATAAAGTTCTCTTGATTTGATCGGTGGCTTCGATGACCCAACAAAGAAGTTTGAAGAATGACATATAATATAATGGAATGGAGTAAAGAACATAATTTATAAGAGTGAGCCTACCTCTAATGGATAAGGATCTATATTTCCAAAGAGCAAGTTTAGAGGAGGAGTTAAGTAAAGGTTGGCATTCTCTTCTAGAGAGAGAGCCCCTCTTTAGCGGGAGACCAAGATAGATGAAGAGGAGAGCTCCAATTGGGCAGTTAAAAACTTTAGCAAGCTGAGAACCTTTATGGTGAAATTTGCCAAGGTAGAAGAGGTTAGACTTAGAATAGTTGACATTGAGACCAGAGATGTTGGCAAAAATTCTGAGGATGTTATTTAGGACATCTGCATCATGATTGTTAGCTCTGCAAAAATTATGAATGTCGTCAGCAAACTGAAGACTGGTGAGTTTACCTTGATTGAAAGAGACTATACACCTCTTCGAAACGCGCGTCGCCACCTGTCTTGTGAAATCGCCTTTTCGCCTTAACTGTTGCCTATTCGAATTCATCCCGCCTGTTTGGTTCAAAAGTCGCTGCTGTGGAATTCATTATAACTTTGTTTTATTACAACAAATTCGAAAGAATAATCTTTTTATAAGACTTTTTCTACACAACAAAACAAAAATTACAACTCTTGAGAAACAAACACGAAAATCGTCTATCAATTCTCGTTTTCATGGGACTTTGCCTGTGCCGGGAACGCTTTGGTTCGTGGACCGCCGATTCACAGATCGTGAAGAGGGGGCTTATGATTCTAACTTCGTTATCGAAGTAGAAATTGAAACGATATCTTATCGAAGTAAGATAGTCGTTCTTCTTAAAATCAAGTCGAAGCTTAATTTCAAGGCGTTGCAAGAAAAGAACTCAAATCTCTGCTCTCTCTGCTCTGGAATGCTCTAACAAATGCTCGATCCTCGTCAGAAGTGACCCTAGGGGGGTATTTATAGCCTCAAGGGTCAATAACTGCAAAAACTTAACAATCGAAGAAGTCAGTACGGCGAGACAGTGTTTACTGTCTCGCTGGGCGAGACAGCGTTTGCTGTCTCGACCCGCGAGACAGTAAATTTGCTGTCTCGCTCAGCGAGACAGTAAATGCTGTCTCGGAAAATGGCAGTTTCTCGCTGTAACTGTTCTTCCACGTTTCAAACTCCGTTATTTTGGCAGTTATCCACGTGATTTTCGCCCATGATGTTTCCCACGTCCCTTGGCAGTTAATGGACACGTGTAGGGCAGTTACAAATGTAGTTTTGACTATTTCAACACTGTCTCGCTGGCGAGACAGCAAAGACTGTCTCGCTGGCGAGACAGCAAAGACTGTCTCGCTGGCGAGACAGTTCATACTTGTTTTGATTTTTCCAAAACAGTATGAAATCCTTTCTTGTGAATTTTTGAGTGATCTTCTCTATGCTTGGGATATCTATTAGCATTTTTTGACGCCTACAGATACCCCCTCCAAAGTATTCCAGACTCATTCTTTTATAGAGGAGCATGGGATACTTTGGATAAGATAGATTTTACTTACGATCCCTTCAATGCTTGGCTGAATAGATCGTATGAAAGGACTTGTAAATGGCTTCAATGTTTAACCTCTTCTGCTGTTAGTCTATCCAGTTCTTCGTAGAATAGCTAACGTTCTCCCGGCGTCGCGTTTATCGCTTGACCGTTGTCGAGATCTTGAATTGAAGTTGATACTTGCTCTTGTGAATTCAGCGTTTACCATTGAATTGGTATATCCATTGAGAATTCCTCAGGTTATCCTTAAGAATATTCAGATTAATATTCTCCAGAAACTTCCTGTTGAGGGTGGGAATACAGTTTAGACTCGTGTACCCATTGGAGTATTCCACTGTTCCATAGTGCAAAACAGAAAAGTTTACTGTCTCGCTCGGCGAGACAGAGTTTTCTGTCTCGCTGGGCGAGACAGTGTTTTCTGTCTCGCTCGGCGAGACAGAGTTCTCTGTCTCGCTCGGCGAGACAGAGTTGTCTGTCTCGCTCAGCGAGACAGAGTTTCCTGTCTCGCCCGGCTGCTATATAAGTCGGGACTTAGGGTTTTAGGGTTTTTTACGTCGGATTTTGGCGATTTTTTGGGCGATTCTTGGGCGATTTTCGACCAGTTTTCTTCTATTTCTTCTCCTTTTTGTTGCTGAATTGAGTGGTGTTCTTGTTTGGGAAGATTGCACTCGGATTTTAAAGGTCTGTTCACCCCCCTTTTCTCCAAAATCTTGATTTTCTTCAACTGTGATTATGCATGCATTATTTCGGCCATATTTGATGATATTTGGGTTGACTTATTGCTAAAAATCCTGACTTTCTTCGTTGGGTTTCCTTGTAGATCGTTTACTCGTCATGTCGCCGCGTAGAGCTCGAGGAAAGGGAATCTGACCGACTGTTCAGGGCCCTGAGGAGGCTGCCCCTGCTGCACCCCCACGTGATTCCATATGTATGTTCCTATTTTTGCTTGCAGATCCTCGTTTGTATCCTTTGAGGTACCTTCGAGAAGAGCCGGTATCCTCCTTTGAGGGGATCGACGCTTAAAAGTGCTTGTTTTGCTTTGACAAAACACACTTCATAATACACAGGGGCGATTTTACATCATCCCATATGTATTGAAAGGTTTTGGTATGCCGTTATAATGCCCGCATACCTCCTTTATACATATGGTGGATAGAAAATCGTCACACCTGTTATGAGATAACGACTATATCTTATAGAATGAGATATACCGTTTTTCTCTAAAATTTTAGGATGACACTTACACAATTTATGTGTATGCCTCTTTTATCAGTCTGATTTCCTTCTACCACATTTACTGCTAATGTGGTTACTGGCCGGAGTAGCATGACCCACTCTTATTACGAGGGGATCCCGTTAATTGAATCCTCTCCCCAGTTTAAATCTGATTATAGTGGAAGTGATAGAGAATTAATCCAGCGAGGTAGTTGTCGTGTTCTACGACGATTAATCACAGATGCGCCCTTGATCTCGGAGCAAGACTCGAATCAATGCATAAGGAAGCCAGATTTCTTATTTGGTGACTCGGTAAAAGATCCGAAGATTGCTTTCTGCCAGCCTGCGCAATGGTTGCACCAGAATGGGTCCTCATTCTTATATCTGCCTTTTATCCCTCGGGATCATTCACTGTTAATGTTCAGGAACCTATCAGTTGGACGAGAGATGTTCTGGAAATTAACCGAAAACCACGAGCACATTCATTGTGGTTTCATTGGAAAGGAAGCAACTCCAGGTTCCAGTGAAAGAGCTCATGTGAGAGGACTTCATCCGGGTGTCTTAGGACAAGACAATATTCCTCAGAACGAAAAGATAGTGCAAGCCAACACTGTGAAGAACCGGTTAGCGGCAGCAGGAAAAAGATTGCCCAGAGAGACTTTCAGGTGTTATGGATGGGTCCATTATTCTGGGAACAAGTGGTGGTGGACCAGGATGACCCAATATGTGTTGAAACGTTTTGGGCGAGAATTAGCAGGATTAGGGTTGGATGTCCCGATTCGTGCCACCATGCATGGCTTGCAGAGCAGTGTAAGTCATTTCCTTTGTTTGTTCGAGATCTACAACCCGGACACCAATACATTCTTTACCAAGAACGGGGAACTTGGACTACCACTGCATGAAATGATGCAAGTGTCTGCTTTGCCTATGGGCGATGTCCCATATCAAGAGTTCTTTCCGACCACCAATCAGCTGATTAAGATGAAAGATAGCTCGACTGCGACCTATGACACTCTATGGGAATTGACCTGTCATTATCATATAGCCATGGCCGAGATGGAGCCCAAAGCCAGAAAGAAGTCTCCTCAAGTCAGTTTAAAACAATTCGCTGATTATCTCTTCAAGAACCTGGATGTCCGTTCGGCAGATGTGTGCGGATTGTCTCCCTTGAGTACGGATGAAATTAACCGTTTGTTAGAGAAAACCAACGCGCATTCTTATACTTCGCGCTCAGAAGATGGATTTTTGCACGGCACTAAGTTCCGCTCTTATCTGTGGCAAGCTGGTGTTCCGATTAGCCCTACTGCTCTGCTGGCAGGTTTTCTAGCCTTATGGTTAAAGAGATGTGTAGTTCCCCATCAATCCGCAGATGCGATGCCAATGGAAGTGTTGTATCCGGCCGTCCAGCTGGCTACAGGTCGCAAATTATCTTTGCTTCCCGCTATGGTGGCCGATATTCATAGTGGATTGCGGCAACTAATCTCCGCATTTACCCAGGAGAAAAAGAAACCTTC
>NC_033794.1:81868257-81888577 GCF_001876935.1 Asparagus officinalis | reverse complement strand
GCAAAGCCATTCATTTCCTTATTGAGGCTTTTGACGAATTCCTCTTCTTTGTGTAGGGCTTCCTTCTCAACTTCATGTCCTCATTAAGGAGTTGTTATCGGGGAATGATCCTGAGAAGATCATCATCAACGTAGAAGTCCGCTCTTATTTCTCCTCCCTGACTGTTATAATTGGCAAACTCCTCCACGACAGACTTTCTCTTTGCCAGTTTAAACCCTACCTTGATTCCAAGATAAATTTGATAAGGGACATAGGATATCCGGATCTGGCGACGGCTATGGTTGATGACCTTGATCGCTTAGAGCGTGAGCTTCAGATGTTTCATGAGCTCCGGGATGCATGTGCCTCTTCATTCGTTGCTGCCGAGTTGGATGCTCGCTTACAGACATGGCGCAGTACTCGGATGGTTGCCGAGCTCGAGATTCAGGTGCAGCGGGGCCGCATAGATCGAGTTGAGGCTGATCTTGCCACTAGATCATCTTCCCTTGAGGAGCTTGATTCTCAGATAGATCAGCTCCGACGAGAACTCCGTGAGAAGGAAGACACAAAGATGCAGAATCAGCAAGCACATGCTGCTTTATCTGATGAGCTGAAGTCCTTGAAGCAGACACTGGCTGAGACAGAGGAGGTTGCTGTGAGGACTTTAGCCGCGAACGAAGAGTCCGTCAGAGCTGAGCTACAGGAGGAGCTTAGGCGAGCTTATGATGAGAAGCTGTCTGAGTTTAATCAGCAGGTTCTTAGCCATGGGCTTGATGTATGATCCTATTTGCTGAAAACTTTGACATTTGATTCTCTTAAAGGAACTGTTTTTTTTTATATCTTTATCTTTATTATGATTCCTCATTCCGTTTGAAATGATTGACCATAATACTCATAGGATTTTTGGCAAACCCTCAGCCTTCAACGGGTTTGATTAGCCTTTACCGACTACCGTTTGAGTCGGGCTAGCATGCAGATTGTCGAAATCCGTCCCGCATGTAGCGTTGTGCTAATAGAGTTAACGCTCTTAGTGCTACGATATTGAATACGTAGACTTCGTCTTTCTCACGGGAATAGACTACCCGGCGACGCGTGTTAGGTGTTGACTTTAGGGTTTTTGGCTAACCCCCAGCCTTCAACGGATTTGGTTAGCCTTTACCGACTACCGTTTGAACCGGGCTAGCATGACTTAGGTTTCGGGATAAAATACCCCAGACTGGTCTTCTGGTGTCTTTTTCTACGGCGAAAGACTAAACCGGCGACGCGTGTTAGGCGTCGGCATATCCTTTCTTAGGATTCAGGATGACATTCCCCATGCGTGTAAGGCATGGATTTTGGTGTTATTAATAACAACCTGCCGCAATGTTGAATATGCGGACGAGTGTTCTTTTTAACGGTTAGGAACTAACCGGCAGCGCGGGTTAAGCGCAGACTTATCCTTGCTTAGGTTTCAGGATAGAATACCCCAGAATCGAACTCTGGTGTCTTTTTGTGCGGAAAAAGACTAAACCGGCAGCGCGTGTTAGGCGCAGACTTATCCCTGCTTAGGATTCGGGATAAACTTCCTAGGATGAATCCTAGATTGATAGATTCTTAGAAAAGGTTGGTGCGGGAAAGGAAGAATTTTATATTCTATTTCCCGGTCTTCTTTTAGGGTGAAGGCGAACCCAACAGACAAGGAAGGAAGAATTTTATATTCTATTCCCTGATTCTGGAAAGGAAGAATTTTATATTCTATTTCCAGCGAAGAAGAAACTAGAAGTGGGGTGTCCACTCCGAGAATCTGGAAAATTTAGATAAACTTGCCTTTTATAGGATGGGTTATCTAAACTGAAAATGGGTTCTTCGTTTATCGAAGTGGAATTTCAACTTTGGCTATAACCATGGGAAGGCTTGACCAAAGAGAAAGAGAAGGGAGTTCTTTCGTTTATCGAAAGGGGACTCTGAAATGAAAGGGGACCTCTTGTCTATGGAAATAGTCAAGAGGGCCAGATGGATACTTTTGGTGGACTCACTGTCAATTGAAACTGATCAGTGAGGGATTTTGGTGGTGGAAATAATGATTTTGGGTTATCCTCTAGAATATTAAGTGTAATATTCTTCAAGGAACTTCCCGGTAAATGAGTTATCCTGAATGTACTAGGGATAGTACTTTTTCAGGAACTTCCCATTTATTGGCATTAATTGCCGGGAGCCTTCTTGGGTAATTAGGCGATATGCGCCGTTTGAATAGACTGTGTCTATTACAAACGGTCCTTCCCATTTGGGTTCGAATTTACCTTTCTTCTTGGAAGTGAGGATTATTGGTCGGCGAGCAGCGAGGACCAGGTCTCCTTCCTTGAAGCTTCTCTGTCGGACTCTTTTGTTAAAAGCCATAGACATCCTGGCCTGATAAAACTCAATTGCTTCGCATCCGTACACCAGTGAATACGGGGTGGCACCTGTGGGCGTGCGTATGGTGGTGCGATAAGCCCAGAGTGCTTCACCGAGTTTATCATCCCAGTCTCGTTTATTGGTCTTCACGAGCTTGGACAGGATCTTAATGATCGTCTTGTTAAACGCCTCCGCTAATCCATTCGTGGCGGGATAATAAGCTGTCGACGAAACATCTTCGATCTTGAACTTGTCACAGAACCTGACGAAAGCATTGCTTATGAACTGTGGACCATTGTCATGAATAATCCGTCTTGGCACGCCGTGTCGGTATATAACATGGTGCTTAATGAAATTGATGACGTTGTTCGTCTTCACTTCTCTAAGTGGAATTGCTTCAGCCCACTTTAAAAAGTAATCTGTGATCGCGAGGATGAATCGATCACCTTTGACTGAAGGGGGAAAAATAGGACCGACTATGTCCATACCCCAAGTCTCGAACGGCCACGAAGTGGTTGACGTATGCAACTGCTCTGGCGGTTGCTGCATATAATTTGCATGTATTTGGCAAGCATGACACTCTCGGGCGTACTCGATCGCGTCATGAACCATTGTGGGCCTGTAGTATCCCATTCTTCTGATGCGATCATACAGTTTAGGACCGGGTTGATGCGCACCACATTCTCCTTCGTGTGCTTCCTTAAGAACTTCCTTTGATTCTCTGTACGAAAGGCATCGGAGTAAAAGACCATCGTACCCTCTACGGTATAACGTATGGGTCTCGATATTATAGAAGAATATTGGCGCTCTTCGGCGGATTGATTCTCTTTCTTTTACATCCTCTGGCAGAATACCATACTGGACGTAGTCAATGATGGGAAAACGCCAATCTCGGGACTCCGACCCAATTTGAATTGAATTCACCTCCTTGGCGTTTACGTTTCCGTCATCTTCCTCTTCAATATCCCTACTGTATATGGGTACACAGAGTTGATGCGTCCGTACTGTGACTAACAGTTCAGTTTCGGGAGGCTGTGCCAGTGATACTGCTAGTGCCGCCAGTGCATCTGCATAAGCGTTCTGGAGACGAGGGATATATTCAATTGGAGCACGGACTAGTCAATGAATAAGCCCGAGGCATCACGTGCTTTCCCGGGGAGATTAAGATGACTCCAACTCCAGAGGAGACGGTGGGACATCCCGGGGTTATTACCCTATTAACTGCTCTTGAAGCACCATCAAAATATAATTGCCATACTTGCTGGTGCGATGTAGTGTTAACCTCGTGGGTTTCATCCGGCAAGTCATCATATACTTCTGCCGCATCTGCGGTCGGGTTCGCCGCCAAAAGATCACAAATCGCTTGTCCTTTGACCGACTTTTGCTGTTTGAAGTGCAAATCATACTGGGACAAGAGGATGGCCCATTTTGCCAACCGCCAATTCATCGAACCCGGTTGCGTCATAAATACTCATACGGGATTAACGTTGGAGATAACGTAAATTGTTTGTCCAACTAAGTAATGCCGCATCTTTTGCACTGCAAACACCAACGCGAGACATTCCTTCTCAATCATCGGATATCAAGACTCAGCACCTACCAAAGTCCGACTTAAATAATAAACTGCCTGTTCGTGACCATTATCATCGTCTTGTGCTAACAAAGCACTTATCGAATGGTTCATCGCCTTGATGTAAATCAAGAACGGTTTACCTGATTTTGGTGCAACGAGAACAGGAGGATTTGTCAGATATGTCTTGATATCCTCGAGTGCCTTTTGGCAGGCATAATGATACCCCTTTCTTGTTCAGCTTAGAGAACGGTTGGCACTTCCCAGAAAGATTTGAGATGAAACGCCGGATATAAGCTAAACGCCCTTGCAATCCTCTGAGTTCTCTCAGATTCCTCGGGGGTTGCAATTCATGTATCGCCTTCACCTTATCGGGATCGATATGTATACCTTTAGTGGTGACGACGAATCCAAGGAATTTTCCGCTGGACATTCCAAGGAATGATTTAGTGGGGTTCATTTTCAGTTGATGACTCCTCATGAGATCGAACATCGTCTTCAGGTCCTTGATATGATCTTATTTATTGCGGCTTTTCACAACCAAATCATCAACGTAGCATTCGACTGTTTTCCTGAGATGTTCTTGGAAAATCTTGGTCATCGCTCGCTGGTATGTGGCACCGGCATTCTTCAGACCGAAAGGCATCACCGTATAGCAGAAGAAACCGAGGGGTGTTCTAAACGCTGTATGCTTCTCATCCTCTGGATGCATCTTGATTTGGTTATATCCCGAAAATCCATCCATGAAGGACATCCTCTCAAATCCACATGTATTGTCGATAATGACATCCGTGATTGGGAGAGGGAAATCGTCTTTCGGACATGCTTCATTCAAGTTCCTGAAGTCGATGCAAATCCTGATTTTACCATTCTTCTTCATGATGGGAACGATGTTGGCTAACCAGTCTGGATGTTGTTCTTCTCAGATAAATCCCGAATCGATCAACTTCTTAACCTCTGCCTCAATAGATTCCATGATCTGCGGACGAAACCGTCTTTGTTGTTGCTTGACTGGTTTGGCATCCGGCTTGATATCAAGGCGATGCATTGCCCCATTGGGGTCGAGCCTCGAGTCCTGGCATATCTTCGTAGTTCCAGGCGAAGACATCAATGTATTCTCTGATTAGGGCAATTAATTCCTCCTTCTCATCTGGAGGAAGACTACCGCTGATGAATATGGGCTTTGGATTGGCCTCATTGCCCATATTAATTTGGACTACTTCATCTTCGGTTGGTGGTTCTCTCTGTTCGAACCTATCACCGTATTGCATGTTTAGGTGATGAACCCATGGGTCTTCCCACGTTGGCATTTGATCGTCATCCTCCAACGTAGATGGATCAGCTGTAGTCATGTTTGACATTAAGGTTTTGAACATTTCTCCCAAACTTGTGTCTTGACATTAGGGTTTTGAAAACTTCTCCCAGACTTGTATCGGAGTCCCACTCTGAAGCATCGGGAGAGTATCCTTTCTTGGCTTTGTTAGCAATTTGATCGATGATTTGCCAACCACATTCGTCATCTGATGAAACATAACCTAAGCCTCGCCCATATTTATAATAATCCTCAGGTTTCCCTTTTGGTACATATACTGCTTTGGCTGGATTACGAGGACCTCGATCGAAGTATAAACCTTCTCCGAGTGTGAAATCGTAGCCCTGCTTTTCCATGAGCTTGCGCGCTTCTGGACTATACTTGGATAGATGTCGACCAGGTTTGTCATCATCTTCGTCTTCACTTAGGAAATGATCTGGTAACGGAGAGCTTTTTCCTTTACCGTAAATCACTTCTTTAGCACCTCTTACTTTGTTCGGGATGACCATGGTTGTTCCGAAAGAATGCTGGAGGTGTTCCTTCGTTACATAGGATGATCGGATCGGCATATACAACTCAGGATTGTCGTACAGCTCTTTTATCACATCATCAAGAGACAAGGAGTACTCTAAATCATCTTTTATTGCAATATCGGCAAGTTGCCAGTTACAACCTCCATCTGACGATTGTTCATCGTCAAGATTGATTACAAAGGGTACAATGTCATTTAAAACAAAACCGCCATTGTAATCGAATCCGGCTTCAGAATCAGCTTCTTCTCCGCTGTCTGTGCCCTGGGCCGATGGTTCAGTATCGGATTCGTTACCATAAAGGAGAGAATCGGTGAAATAATTCTCATACCCCTTGAATGGTTGCTTATCCGCGACCACCGTCCTAACCTCATTGTCAGTGTCGACATACTTCAAACACTGATGGAGAGTAGAGGGAATTATCACATTACTATGGATCCAAGGCCGACCCAATAGTAAGTTGTACGAAGTCTCCGCATCGATCACATAACACGTGACTTCTGTCTTCAGATCTCCCATCTGGCACTTCACCCGGATCTTACCCAAGGGTCTTGACCCACTAGTGTTGAATCCATAGATAACAGTGCCCGTGGACGCCAACTTGCTTACTGGAATGCCGAGGAAATGCATCAATCGAAGCGGCATAATACTCACAGCAGAACCCGGATCCACTTGGATTCGGTTGACTTGGCTGGAGCCAATGTATCCGACGAAATATAACGGCCGATCGTGGTTCGAATTCTTCGTCTGCATATCTTCTTTGGTGAAAGTAATGCAGGGAAGGTTCTTAGTCGCTATG
Source organism: Asparagus officinalis (assembly GCF_001876935.1). Lineage (NCBI taxonomy): Eukaryota > Viridiplantae > Streptophyta > Magnoliopsida > Asparagales > Asparagaceae > Asparagus > Asparagus officinalis. The sequence continues at coordinate 81,882,014 of NC_033794.1, read as the reverse complement.
TTGCACTGTTGACTCAGCGGTTCTGGCTGTTCAGGCTCCGGCTTGACTTGAGTCAGAAATACCTCTGCATTGGCCAAAGCTTCTTGTAGGGCCTCCCTGGTTTCTTTGGATAATCGTAGCAACTCATACAGCGTTATCCGTGCTGGAATGTTAGCTAATTGCGCCATAATGTCGAAGCTATGCGGAGTCTTCGAGCTTTCCGGTTTGTCTCTTCCAATTGGACGACTGAAACGAGACTGCTTCGGATTCTGTACCTCTTGGGGATTCTTCTCTTTTGGTTTATTCACCGGTTGTCGTAGAGCTTCTTTACCCGGTGTGGGACTTGCAATCACTCCCATCTCCGTGAGAGTTTTGGCTGGTCCCCGTTTATTCACCCCCTGCTCGATAGGTGGCGGATAATTATAGTGGTACTCATTTCCACTTCTGGTGGTGAAGACTTCTTGTTCTTCTTCGGAGAGCGGGAAGGTGGGGATTCTTTCGTCATCTTTCCCTGGGATGGCAGAGGCTCCGCAGCAAGCCTTTCCTTTGGACTTCTTCTTGGATGACGATCCAGCCCATTGTTCATCTCCAATCAGATCGGGGTGAACCCAAAGGATTTCGCCATTTGGGGCTGTGTGCGGCACAAGTCCCTTTTGGCGCTGTCCGTGTGGGTCGTCATTCACCGTCTTCATCCCGACTTTGGTGACGCGTTTTGGCTCGAACCAAGTTGTAGGCACCGACCCAAAACTGATTGACACTGCGTTGGCCCCCACATTCTTGGCTGGTTTCGGGGTTATGACCCCTACGTCGATTAACGCCTGGATCTTGTCCTTGAGGTGGTAGCATGATCTCGTAGGATGGTGGACCGCTCTGTGGTACGCGCAGTACTTTGGATCCGTCACTTTGCTGGCTCCTTCTTGATCCACGATCGCTGGCAGCTGAATTTTGTTGTTTTCCAATAAGTATTTGAAGATGCCGGGAACTTCATCGTCTTTGAAGGAGTAGACTTTGGGAAACCTCGGCTCCGAAGACTTTTGTTTCTGAGGCCGTTGCTGCCAATGCGGCTGGGATTGTTGTGGCGCTCGTTGCTGCTGTTGTTGCTGAGGTTGCAATTGAAAAGTTTGGTTAGCATCAACTGCATTAGCGTGAGCTTTACCTTTTCCTTTTTGGTTGAAGTTCTGTTTCGGAGGATTTGTGGCCGGTTGACCCCTCTCCGCCTTCTTCCTCCTGAGGAATCGTTCGGCTTGCTCTCCTCGAACTTTCAGATCCTGCCACGTTTTGGACGGTGCTGTGCCCATTGCTTCCAACACGTCCAGCGAAAGGTTGTTGTGGCATGTCTGGAGGATGAATTCATTGGTGATCGGGTCCCGGCAATTCATCGCCTTGTTCCGGAACCTTTTGACGAAGGTATCGACTAACTCTCCGTCCTTCTGCTTCTCATCGAGCAACGATCCGATAGATATCTCGGTGTCGTCGTCGAAGAAGTTGGCCAGGAACTTAGTCTCCATGTCATCCCAGCTGTTCACGCTGCCTGGCTTGAGGCGGCGATACCAATCGAAGGTGGCTCCACGAAGAGTGCCGACGAATGACCGCACCATCAGAGGCTCATTACCAGAGATGACTCCCAAATGCGATTTGAAGTAAATCAAATGCTGGGTAGGTGAACCCATCCCATTAAACGGCGTGAAGTTAATTAGATTAAACTTCGCCGGATATGGGATCGATTCCCATTCTCTTGGGTATGGGCAAGGAATGCCTGTTTTCTTCGTCTCTTGAGCGGAGATCAATGTGTTGATTTTGCTCTCGAGGTTCTTGATTTTCAGACTTTCGCCTGTGTCTTCATTGGCATTCTCGTTACTACCCCCTGCATTGACGGGAGGATTATTGGTATTATGAGCTTTATTCGTATCCTCGTCTTCCAGATTAACCGGGTTACGACGACTTGGCTCTCCTTGTTGGTTCGTCAATGCTTGGATTTGTTGGTCATGCATTTCTCTCATGTTCTGCATGGTCATCTGCATCTCGAACCTGAAAGTTTCCTGTTGCTTAGCCAAAGCGTCTTCAATCATCTTGGCGATTTGCTCCGCACCTATCATAAGCGCCTCGCGGGGTTGTCCCTCGCTGAATACCGTATTATCTGATGCAACTGCGGAGCCAGCATCAGATTCTTCATCTTCTGAAGGGCGTCTTGTCCGAACCCTACCATAGGTTGCTCGCTCGATGGTTCCGGACTGCAGACGGGTTCTAGGCCGGGAGGCTCTCAGAATTGACTCGAAATCATCCTGTGCCGATGTCCCCTTGCTGGTCATGTTGGCAGTGACCCTTGAACGTTCACCGTCTTCGACCATTGTTCTTCTTCTTCGGAAACGTCTAGTCCTTGGCTTTGGCGCCTCCATGCTGAGTCTTTCAAAAACTAAAACTCTTTCGGGGACCGCCTTAATGCAATTGCATTCAGACAATACCGCCCGAATGAGTTTGGAACAGGGACATTGAATTTCCTGTTCTCGAGGACTCCTCTTCCTGGTTCTGTTCGTATTCCCAGCACGATAATACAACTCGTCATTTTGACAGTCGGAGTAACCTATCATGTGCGGGCACGCCTTCTCAGGTATAACACTATCACTATCAGATGATAATGTTTCCATCTGAGGTTGGATTGCCTTCTTTGGGCTTTCAAAGGTTACCCGCCTCGAAACGCGCCTTTGTGGGTGTGAATCTTCAGCGGGTTCCTGCACTTCGATGCGCAAAGTTGTGCGCTTGGGCGCCATGATTTTCTCCAAATGTTGAGGGTTGCGGTGACCCCCAGCATGCTGAATTGTTTGGGACTTCTTCATTGGCCCCAACCATTCTTGAACTGGAGCTTTGCCTCGTTCTTTGGGAAGTGGACCGAGGCGCTCCAAAACTGGCTTCTTCCTTCGGGATGATTCCGCGTGATCTCCCGGAGTGGTCATAGGAATTAACGGCGACTTTGGTTGATTCGCCGGAGTTTGACCTTGCTTAGAAGGTTGCACTGGTTGCTTTTTGGTCTGAGTCGCTACTTCAGACTTCGGCTTCCAGACTTGGCGGGTTGGTGGTGGCTTCTTCGCCTCCTCCTTTTGCAGTCTTCTACGGGCTTCCTGAGCTTGAGCCCGTGCCTGCGCTGACATCGCGCGGCGCTTGCGGATACGCTCCTCAAGCGTCGAACGGTTCCGTTTGACGCGGACCCATTCTTTCTTTGGCGGCTTGGAAGAGTCGCCATTCATTGGTAGTTGAGGCTGTTTGCCTCTTCTGTTCTTCAACCCCGCGTGGTAGCGGAATCCGTCCGTAGACTCCATCGCCTTAGCGAGTTGCCGCGCAAGGCGTTGACGACGCCTCTGTCGGGCTCTCTTTGAGAGAGTCACAACGCCCTGAACAATGGAGGCGTTGGCGGGAGCTGGGCTGACCTGGTTGGAGGTCGGTGGAATGGTTGGAGGTTGGTGGAGCCTCACCCGACGCAACTTTGGCGTCAATCAGGATGAGGTCGTCGTTAGTAGCTTCAACTTCTTCGTACCAACGCACCTTTCTGTTGGAAGAGAACTTGGACTTCTTGGACTTGCGGGGGGAGGTAGATCCGGACGAGGACACATACTCCTCATACTTCTGCTGGTCGAACTCATACTCGACCTCCTCCACGACCGGGATTGCAATCCGCGGCTGCGACGCATCGATCTCGTTGGCGAGATCGTCGGCTCCCACTGTGGTCGCCAGATTGTTCGCGGGGAAAACCGAAAAAGGACTTCCCAAATGAAAAATATCATCATTTTACAAAATAGTCCAAAACATGAAAACCTGAAAATTGATATTTTGATATTTTGACTTAAACAACATTTTGAAACCTTATGAAATGATTGTATAGACTTGATAAAAGATATAACATGTTGTTATGAAGTCTATAATCTAGAAATACAATATTTTCATAAATTTGCATATTCTATGCAATATATTCAAAACACTAAATATGATTTCATTAAATATAAGCTTGTTAAAGGTGAAATCATATATAGGCATATAAACATGAAACAAAATAGTATTTTCCAATTCTATTCATTTGTTTCATAGTAAAACTTGAAAACTATCAAACCAAAACATATATGTATATATATAACTATATATATACAAAAACCAAAACGTGTATGTGTGTATATGATTGAGCTTAAAGTACTAACACACATAATATAAATTCCTAAACTAAATTACCCAAGCAATGATCTTGATCTTCAATAAGCTTGACTTGGTAATCTCGCGGATGAAGCTTGAACTTGGATCTTGAACTTTGAATAGCAAGGCTTCACCGACATTCCGCCAACCTCCTTTGGATATGATCGTTGAAGCTCTATTCCATCCATCCTCCAACTACGTTGTTTGTCTATAATAAATACGAAAACACAAATACTAGACAAACAACATTAGTGGTAAATTGTTTGTTAAACATCATCAAAACAAGAAGGCCAACAATCTCCCCCTTTTTGATGATGACAAACAATTTACAAAAAGGATATATGCATGAAAGGAAATGAACATACAATGTATAATATATCATGCATATAAACAAGAAAGAATATACTCACAATATTTCTCCCCCTTTGACAACATCAAAAAGGGGACAAAAGAATAAGAGAGCGAAAGCTCCCCCTATCAATAAGCACGGGTGAGTATCAAACATAAAAAGATATAGGGATTGCTCCCCCTATCAAAATGCCATATAGAATATGTGAAATGAAGATCATGGCAAACATATGTGAGCAAGCATAGATGAAAAATATGCTAAACACCACTCACATACAAAAGGACAATGAGAACACATATAAATATGTTAATATGAAAGAAGTGTCTCATTAGCACAAAAAAATATAAAAACCATATAAAAGAATAGATTTATGAAATCAAAAGAAGAGGAACATGAGATTCATGTAAAAAGTTTTGAAATGAAAACAAATCAACCAATTGAAATCATAAATCAAAGTTTAAATCATGAAACCAAATCATCATTGATTTTCAAAAATCAAGAGAGGCAACTCTATCTAGCTCTTGAGCTAGTATTAACCCATATGAATATTTTAGCATCCGGTAAACATGATTTGGGAATAAACACCCAATAAATCCGGAGGGTTATATAAACGTAGTCCTCTCATGAAAGCAAATCAAATAATCATGAAAACAAAAGATTTTAACCAATAAAAGGAATTGTTTTCATAAAAGTTCAAAACCAAGACAAAGAAAAAAATAAGAATACTAAAAATTCTTGGTTTAAAAATCAAGTTTGTTTTGGTACCCAAGAACTCTTGGTACCAAAAGATTTAGGGACATGACCCCTATCATTAAAGCTCAAAGTCCTAGGGTTATGAACCCTCTTGGACATATATAGTGCACGAGATCGGTCATAGCAATAATTACTCAAATGACCCTTCCGATTGCAATATGTACAATGGAAAGGAAGCATTTGCCTATGTTGACCATTAAAAGGTGCACGTGGAACATTTACAAATAAAGATTATCTTTTAGAATTATTTTGCAAATGTGAAACATTATCAAAACAAAACTTTCCTAAGTGGCCATATCTACCACAAACATCACATCTAAAAACATGTGGCCTACTAGAAGCATTTGGCAAATGAGATTTAATTTTTAAATCAAAACAATATTTGGCCAAATGACCAAGACGACCACAATGATCACATCTATACACATGAGCATGCTTATGATGAATAATGGGTGCAATGCACAAGGAGCATTAGAATTCTTATGTTTGTGTGCATCATAGCAAAACTTAGCTAAATGACCTTGACGGCCGCATATAGAACACTTGTAAGTTTTGCTATACATGTGTGCATAATGAGTGGATGATTTTGATTTGGTCTTGGCACACATGTCCATAAGCTTCTTATGGTTATTAATGCATATTTTCAAAGTTGAATCTAAAGATGAAATACCATTATACTTTTGTTCATAAGATTCAAGTCTTCATTCTTAGGCACATATGCATTTTTAGAAGTAGAACATAAATAGTCATTTATAAATGAAGCAGTGTTATTTTTTATGTTCTCTACTTCTAACATGGCATCAATCTTAGCATGAGATAAGCTAGAAAAGGATGATGATAATTTCTCATTTTCCAATTTTAACATATCATTATTTTCTTTAAGAGCAATATTTTCTTGAGAAATGATATCAAAATTGGAAGCTAGCTTCTCATGATCGGATTTAAGTTCTACATGCTTGCTTTGTAAATTAATGAAATCATTTTGCAACTTGTTAAAGGCATGTAATAATTTTTCACTAGCACAAGCAAGTTCATCATTAGGTAAGTCATTAATAGATTCGAACTTGCAAACCTCACTAGGGCTATCGCCTAGTGGCCGTGTGCATGATGCTCCACATGAACTTGAAGCGGGATCCTCCAAAGCTTGTCGGATCGCCTCCAAGTCTCCTTGATGTGCTTCTATAAATATCCATAAGGTGTAAGCACTATCAAAATGAACAAACTTGTTAGACATAGATGAGTTAAAAGCATTTAACAAATATTCTAACAAAATGTTGTTCATAGTAAACATGCGATGATCATTTTTATTCCACTTGGATTTCTCCAAAATGGGCACAATATAAGCATCATCTATAATTTCCCATAAATCAAAATGTTTAGATCTAACAAATAGTTTAAATCTAACACACCATTGGGCATAAGGGGAATTGTCTAATCTAGGAGCAACACTAGAATCATAGCCTAAACAAGATGCATCATTCATATTCATAATTTGTAAAAATATGCAAGCAAGATGCAAATGCAATCAAATAAAGCTCAAAAATAGATTAGCACAATAAGCTAACTTGGATCTTTAACTCAAGGCGATTAGACCTTAAATCAAAGAGCACCAAGCTCTGATACCAATTGTTAGACTCTAGAGGGGGGGGGGGGGATTAGGGTCTTATGCTAATTTAATCCGATTAAATACAATTAAAAATTAATTAATAAGTTATTCTAGCAAGTATGAAATTGAACAAGGGATATATCCTAGCAATGAGGTATATTATGAGTTATATGCAAGGATATGAAACTAAGGGTGATATAAACATAAACAAGATAGTGGGCAATATAATCAACAAGCAATATACAAAGGCGATATAAGATATGAACATAAAAGTAAGTGCGCCAATGCAATCACAAACAAGCAATATGATTACGGAGTTCGGTCCCCACGACCTACGTCCCCGCTCCTCACCTCGAGGAGATCTCCACTATCACAACCGGGTTTTCTACGTTCACCCGAACAACGTTTACACCTCACAATACAAGCACTATGCAATCACACCTCACACCTAAGTGTTGGTCCTAGCCCGTGTCCTCCTCCTCAAGTGCTCGGTTACAACCTCTCCCTAGGCACGTCAACCGACGCCACTCCTCTTGGATTCGACCCCGTCTCTCACCACACACTTCTCTGTACTAAATTAATTTATAAATCTCATTGTTAACTCATGATAAATTTATTTTAAATCATAAATCTAAATCAAAAAATTCGTTTATGCCTTTTTAAATATTAAAGATTGAATCTTTGTATCATATATCTTAAAAGAACAATAGTTATACTTAAACTAGGTTTTAAGGCCAAATAAAAACCAAATAAAACTCAATTAAATCAATTAAAAATGGGGATGGGATTGGAGTAGATGAAACTCACCTCAAAACTCTTGATGAACTCTCAAACATGTGAGAAAACAGATCCTCCTTTGCCAAACGTTGACAATCTCGCCCTCTTCTGGGTATTTTGCTTCACAAAGCTCTCAAAATTTATCAAAAAGTGCTCTAGGCTTTTGAGGGGAGAGGGTGGCTGCTAGGATTAGAAAATCTGATGTAAAAGAGAATATTTCATGTAATATATCCATATATATATACAGACAAACTCAAAACAAGCCAAACAGACCCGAATCCAATTCAGACTGGGAAAATAGTCTTTGGTATTTTGTCTGTAATATTTTCATCCGACCTCAGAACAAGGTGATTTAAGATGCGTTGGAAAGCTATTGAATTGGCATCCAACATTTGTCTTTTGAGCTATTTCAGATTTAGATTACAATAGTGTAAAAAATCCCAAGTCAAAAGACCAAAAAACCATCTTCAACGGCTCTAAAAAGAGCCGTTGGGACTCCAACGGTCGACCGATGAAAATCACGGTCGACCGAAAACAAGGTCAGAGTCGCAGGAGACGTCCAGAGAGTCTTCGGTCGACCGGGTGGAAATTTCGGTCGACCGATGGTAAATTTCGGTCGACCGGCGGAAATTTTGGTCGACCGACGGTACTGAAGCAGGTTACAAATAGTAAAACAGCTCCAAAAATTATGAAATTTTGAGGAAAGGTTTCTAGACATGTATAAAAACATATTAGAGAAGAATTTCTGAAAAATAATTTTCCAGTTGAGAGAAATAAATGTTTTAACACAGAAATACAGTTTCTGAAAATCTGCTGTGATACACGATTTTGTAAAATCAATTAGGCATAGTAAATCAACTCCAAAAATAGTAAAAGTTTGTGAGAAGTTTCTAAATATGTAGATAAAGATGTCAGAGAAAGAATATTTCAAATATCACTTCTCATTTGTGAAAACTCATCAGTTTTGTAAAACATGCACGAACATGTGCACGAACGAAAACGTGAATTTGTAAATTCCTTTAAACATAACAAATCAATTCCAAACTTGATGAAACTTTGAGAAATGTTTGCAAATGATATTTTGAACATGTTACAAAAAGAATTTTCCAATTTGTATTTCTCAATTGTGAAATCTCATTATTTTGCAAAAGTATTCAAAACATGAAAAACCCAAAACCATGCATGTATATATATAACTATATATATATACATAGAAACCAAATACGTGTGTGTATATTATATTGAACTTAGAGTACTTAACACACATAATATAAAACCTAAGCTAAATTACCCAAGCAATGATCTTGATCTTCAATAAGCTTGACTTGGTAATCTCGCGGATGAAGCTTGAACTTGGATCTTGAACTTTGAATAGCAAGGCTTCACCGACATTCCGCCAACCTTCTTTTGATATGATCGTGTAGGCTTAATCCATCCAACCTCCAACAACGTTGTTTGTTTATAATAAATACGAAAACACAAATACTAGACAAACAACATTAGTGGTAAATTGTTTGTTAAACATCATCAAAACAAGAAGGCCAACAGACACAACTCGGTATTCTCTCTGTAAACGATCTTCATTAAAAAATATGCTAGATTTTTATATGTGCAAATCTTTTGTAGCTTCAGCTCCTCTTTCACAATAGCTTCTCTAAACCAATGATATCTCACATCAATGTGTTTCGTCCTAGAGTGGAATGTAGAATTCTTACTCAAATCAAGAGCACTTTGACTATTAATGAAGATTTGATGATTGTCGCTGCAAGCCTAACTCCTGCAAAAATCATCTTAACCAATTCAACTCATTACCGGCTTCTGCAGCTGTAATATATTCCGCCTCTGTTGTAGATAAAGTAACACATTTTAAAAATATAGACTACCGAGATACTGCTCCACCTACAAAAGTGAACAACTAACTCGAGGTAGACTTCCTGTGATCGAGATCACCTGCCATATCCGCCTGCAAAACCATGTAATACTGCATTCGAACCTCCAAAACTCAAACATAATCTAGAACTGCCTTTCAAATATTTTAAGATCCACTTTACACCTTCCAAATAAACTTTCACTGGATTAAAAAGAAATCTGCACACATCTCCAACTGCATGAGCTATATCTAATCGAGTGCAAACCATGTCATACATCAAACTTCCTACAGCAGAAGAGTAAGAAATATTCTCCATCTTACTCTTTTCCTCATTTATAATCAGGCGAAACTTCTTGCTAAGCTTCAAATGACCTGCAAGAGGAGTACTGACTGACTTGACATCTTTATGTTGAATCTATCAAGCAGCTGTTCAACATATTTCTCCTGTGATAATCATAACTTTCTGGGTTTCCTGTCACTAGCAATATCCATACCAGGAATCCGCTATGCCGAGCCCAAATCATTCATGTTAAAGGATTTAAATAACCCCTTCTTTAGCCCACCGATTATTTGAATATTATGATCTATTATCAACATATCTTCCACATAAAGCAAAATGATAATGAAGCTAGAATCTAAAAATCTCCTAAAATATACACATGAATCTGCAACTGTCCTCTGGTAGCCATAACTCAATATGATAGAATCAAATTTCTTGTACCACTACATGAGTGCCTGCTTTAAACCATAGAGGCTCTTCTTCAACCTGCAAACCGTGTGTTCTTTTTTGCTTCCCTTCAAAACCCTCCGGTTGCTCCATGTAGATCTCCTCCTCCAAATTACCATGAAGGAATGTAGTCTTCTCATCAAGCTGCTCAATCTCGAGGTCTAAACTAGCTGCTAATCCCAAGATAACTCTAATGGACGTCATCTTCACAACCGGTGAAAAAATCTCATCAAAATCAATGCCCTTTTCCCAAGATAACTCTAATGGACGTCATCTTCACAACCGGTGAAAAAATCTCATCAAAATCAATGCCCTTTTTCTGACCAAAGTCTTTCACCACTAATCTTCACAACCGGTGAAAAAATCTCATCAAAATCAATGCCCTTTTTCTGACCAAAGTCTTTCACCACTAATCTAGATTTATATTTCTGAATCTCTTTGTATCCATCCTTATTTAACTTGAACACCCACTTGTTCTTCAAAGCTTTTCTATCATTCAACAAATCACCAAACTCATAAGTATCGTTCTTCTCAAGAGACTGGATCTCTTCCTTCATAGTTTAGAACCATATGTCCTTGTCTTTATGAGTATGTGTCTCTAGAAATCTCGCTAGCTCCCCCTCTTCTGTTAGCAAAGAATACTCTAAAAGATGATATTTCGTAGATGGTCTATGCTCTCTAGCTGATCTCCTAAGTTATGGCTCTAAAAACTCTGCAACTAGTGATGCTCCCCCTATGAAGAGCCTCTTGCTCGTGATCCTGATCACCATCTCCTTGCTCTGGTATTTGACCATCATCGTCACCATCATCATCATGCACCTTCTCTGTATCTGTAGGATGCAACTATACTGGAGACAAAACGGGTGTCATATCTAGAATCTTATTAGCAACACTGTTTGACTGCTATGCTCTCACAAGATCTGCAATAGTCTGATCCTCCTGAAAAATCACATCTGTTCATCTGATACTTCGTCTCTTTTCTGGATCCCATAATTTGTAGTCGAACTCATCTTCTCCATAACCAAGGAAGATGCAAGGAAGCGCACTATCATCAAGCTTCTGTCTCTTCTCTTTCGAATTGTGTGAAACACCTTGCAACCAAATACCTTCAGATGAGAATAAAAAATATCTTTTCTTGACCAAACTATCTCTGAAATATCAAAATCTAAAGGAACTGAAGGAGACCTATTGGTTATGTAGCATGTAGTGCGAACAACTTCAGCCCAGAAGCTCTTAGGTAACTTCGCCATCTTCAACATGCATCTGACTTTCTCAACAATGGTCCTGTTGTACCTCTCTGTAACTTTATTATGTTGTGGTGTGCCGGGTTCTATCCTTTGATGCCGAATGCCATGTTTGGAGCAATATTCTCTGAACACAATGAAAGTGTACTCTCCTCCATTATCGGTGCACAAACACTTTAACTTTTTTCCTGTCTACCTCTCCATCATGGCATCAAATTGCTGGAAGACTGAAAAAACCTGATCCTTTGTCCTCTACAAGAAGACCCACATCTTTCGCGATGCATCATCAATAAGTGTGACAAAATACTTATTGCCACCCAAGGACTCCAGCTCGATAGGACCATAAACATCAGAATAAATTAAATCTAGGATATTATCTTATTTTAGAAGACTTACTAAAAGAAACTCTATGTTACTTACCAAACAAACAATAATCACAAGGGGTGAGTGAGGAGCCTTTAACGAAGGAAATGAGAGATTTCTTTGCCAATATCTACAACCTCTTCTCGCTCATGTGCCCGAGCCTCCTATGCCACAAACCGAAAGTGTCACCATCTTGAGCCACGCTCAAAGAATCTTATGAAGCCTTCGCTCGAGTCTTGAATAAATTGCAACATACACTTCCTCTAGCCACCACAAGAGAGCCTTTGGTGATTTTACATTTTCCTCCACTAAATTGAATTCCATGTTTCATTAGGTACAAAGTAAGAACCGAAATCAAGTTGAGCCGAAAATATAGAACATGCCACACATTCTTTAAGATCAATGTGTATTCGGTATCTGTCTGCAAGTGTATCAAGTCTCATAATTATCGAGTAGCTGGTATTGCCCATCTTCACATTGCCAAGTCACCTACTTTATACGATGTGAAAAGGTCTCGATTGGAGGTAGCATGATATGTAGCTCCTGTATCCGCTATCCATTCGGAATTCTGACTTGTAACATGCATACAGTCTTCTTCACTGCAAATGAAAATAACATCTGTCTCAGACAAAGTAGTTGTAGTGTCACTGTTAGCTTTTTTCTTCTCATCTTTCTTTTCATCTTTGTTCCCAGCTTCCTCTTTCTTCAATGCCCAATAATTCTTCTTGATATGACTTGGCTTCCCACAATAAAAGAAACATCTCCCTTTTGACTTGATCTACCGTTAGATGTGTCACGACCTCTGGAATGGTCCCTGTATCTGCTCCTGTCCCTGTTCTCCGTGACAAGTTCCTGCAAGCTATCTGTGCTAATAAACTTCCTCCTAGTCTCCTCATTGAATAAACTACTAGTAACCATACTCATCGATAACACACCATTTGGAGCTACGTTGCTGACTGTCACAACAGTGTCTCCCAACTATCTGGCAAAGAAACTAATAGCAATAAAGCTTGTAGCTCATCATCCATGGTTATCTTTATGGTAGCTAACTAATTAATCAAATACTTAAACTCAATTAAGTGCCCTGCTACGTTGCTTCCTTCTTTGAATTTCAAGTTCACTAACCACCTCATAACAAACACCTTGTTTCCCGTGGTCTTCTACTCGTATAGATCCTCAAGCTTCTTCTAAAGAGACTTCGCATTAGTCTCACCCGATATATGATGAAACACACTAACGTCGATCCACATCTGAATATAACCGATATCCCTCCTGTGTTATTTCTCTCATTTTTATTAGTCATCTTTTCTGGCTTGGCTTCATCTCCCTCAATAGGGTCATGTAAATCTTTACAATACAGAATATCTTCTACCTTGCACTTCCATACTTGTCAATTGGAACCATCCAATTTTGTCATTATGCCAAAACTCTCCATATTTTCCATTCCAAAGTACACCTCGAACTAGGGCTCTGATACCACTTGTTAGGGATTTATGGAGATTAATGTGTGGAATTAAATACTAAATAAATAACTGCACCAATAAAAATACCACACCTAGCAAATACCAAGATTTAACGTAGTATGGCAAATCGTGCCTATGTACACGGGGCAAGCATTTGAGAGAGCTGCACCATTAACAACACAAATTAATGACATGACCAAGAATTTAAGAAACAAAAAGTCCTCGCCACAGGTAAATATCAAGGCATTTTAATACAGATTATCAAACACAACCACCTTCAATTATCCTGCATTCAATTATCTTCCATTGAACAAATTGCATATTGCTTTTTCTTTGCTGTACTTTACCAATACATCTGTGTTCGCCACACACCGTATAGTTGATACTTTTATGCCCAAGGATACTCCACTTCCCAAACTACCATAGTTTTTTTCTTGTTCAGAAATTGGT
>NC_033794.1:81815354-81868247 GCF_001876935.1 Asparagus officinalis | reverse complement strand
GTGTTATGAATCCTCCAACCGATGCAGTGACAGAACCATTACTTGTGACGCCCATCCTCTAGTTATGAGCCCTTGATTCCCCATCCTATTTTCAAACTCAAGGAGCCATTCCTCAACCTCATGTGACCTTTCGTGATTTTTGATCACCCAAATGAATGGACAATCCGAACCCTCCAAGCCTAATCCTATCTCAATAAGTTGAGCAGGAATCATCCTAACAAGACTTTCAAAGATCACAAAAAGTACACATTTTGGTTTCATCGAAACAAGCCACCTTAAGCACTAATCCATGTCAGTGGAGGCCTTGTTCCAACGCTTGCCCTTGAGACTTTATTATTACAATTATGATGGGCACTCTAGGAACTACGAATGGTTCAGTCTCATCTGCTACCATCTCAACCCCCTTCCTGATACTTCTATAACAAAGAAGAGGAAAACATCCAAACACACATGGAAGTCAAATATTGGGATGTTAAAACTCTCTAGCTGTAAAACCCCGTAAATTTAAATATTTTATGATAAATAATGATAAATATGTTATATGGTGAAAAATAATATATTTTGATGTTTGGATATGATAAGAATTTATTTGAGATCAATTCAATATATATTTGTGAAAATATGAGTGCAAATGCACAAAACATGTACAAAGGCCAAAAGAGTGAAAATCTGGGAATAATGATCAGTTATGAGATTTTATGTTTTACATACCGATACAGTTAGAATTTGGAAAAGTGTAAAAGACCAAAGTTGTCGGTCTCTTCAACAGATTTCTAAAAAGTCTTAGATCACCTCATTCCGAGGTCGTATGAGAAAGTTATAACCAAAATACCGAAGGGGTATTTTCCTAGTCAGACTAGGTTTCCTGGTTCGGGTCTAACAGGTTTGTTTCGGGTTCGCCTCTATAAATACCTGTATTTTTCACGAAAATTCCTTTTTTTTTATCATATCTAAGAATCCTAACAGCCACCAAACCCCCATAAACCCTATTTTGAATTCTTGGAGAAGATCGGAGGCTTTCAAGTTGGGTTTTTGTTGATTTTTTGATTTTTGGAGTGGAGATCTCCTTCGACGTTGCTTCTAACAAGTTTTCCTACAATTCCAGGCGAGTATCATCTCTACTAATCCCCCTCCCAGTTTTTAAAATATTTTTTAAGAGTTTTTAATGAGTTTTATAGAGCCTAATCAATTAATTTGTGTATAAAAATTGGATCTTTTGTATATATGTATAAAGACTAGGTCTTTTCATGTTAAAGAGATTAAGCATGAATTTACAGAAGTATTTTAAGATCTGAAAATAATTTAAAATATTATTTATCTGAATTTAGATATCTTATTCTTCGTTTTAAAGTTTCGTGCATGATTGAAGGTTTACATATGATTTCTTGTGCAAATAATCATGCTTGTTATGTTCTGCTGAAAATCTGCTGCACATATATACTATTAAACTAGAAATTTGAAATAACAAATGAAATCCAAATTGAACCAAACTAATGCCAATTGAAAGATATGTGAATCTAGTTTTCAAAACAGAAAACCATACCTAAAGATAGTTTCCTAGAGAAAGATATGCTCAATTTACTGATGATATATTCTGCAGAAAATCTGTTGCACAAATAAAATGTTTGACTGGAAATTAGAAATATCATATGAACTCCAAACTGAACTAAATTAGTGTCAAATGATAGCTATATGAGTCTAATTTCCAAAACAAAAAACTATTCTTAAAAAGAGTTTGTCCGGAGAAAGATATTTTTAATTTACTAATGATATGTTCTTCAGAAAACTGCAGATGTGCTGATTTGAAATAAATTGATATATTACGTAAAGGTTTCTTGAGTTTCGCTCTTGTTTGTTATTTTTGAGAGAGATTCTCGATCTTGTACTGTTATATTATAATGATTAAGAGTTGTTTAATACCTGGGATGATGGTGAACTTCAGATGTGGACACGCACACCATGATTTGTGCATGTATGCTACATTGTGTTAGATTGACACACTTTTGACACGAGTTAAATTGATAAACACATATGAATAATGATGTTCTATACGTATCCGGAAATAGGAAGATGAAACCTATTTACCGCAGAATGATTGAGTAAGAGTATTACAATAGTATCGTTATTACACGTATCCGGAAGTAGGAAGATAAAACCTATTTGTCGCAGAACGATTGAGTAAGAGTATTACAATAGTATCGTTATTACATGTATCCGGAATAGGAAAATAATAAACCCTATTACCGCAGAACGATTGAGTAAGAGTATTACAACAGTATTGTTATTATATGTATCCGAAATAAGAAAATAATAAACCCTATTACCACAGAGCGATTGAGTAACGAGCATTACAAAAGTATCGCTATAGTACAAGATGATGCACATATAGATAATTGATCAGTTGTAAGTTTTACTTCCATGATAGATTGCCCGCGAGTAGGGTATTTTCTTTGAGATTTTGATGCACCCGTTATGAACGGCAGATATATTTGTTTTAGCAATTGTTAATATCCTCTTATATTAGAGCAGGTCACACGGACGTAATTCGCGATGAGATGATTATTCTTTATGTTGGAGATTGGAGTATTTATCATTGATTATTTGTTTTTCATTCATAGAGGGTTATATGAATGATTTGATATATGTATGTACTGACTCTATTTTCTTATATACTCCTACCCCTTCCCCTGAGGAGAGGTAGTGATGATCTCGCTAGTGCTTTGAGGCTCGTTGTTTCGCCCCTTTCAGGCAGCGAGTGTGGCGCACAGAGAGTCGCAGGTTGATGGGACTTCTTAGTTGTCTATTTAGTTACTTATCATATTTTGTAGTTATTGTAGAACTCCACATGTGTCAGATGGACCCATGTATTTCACCGCCAGCAACGTAGCAGGCGTCGGCCACCAGCAGAGTTTATGTAGTCACCCCACGTGATCATAGTGCGAGCAGAGTTTTCGTAGTAAATTCTTATCCAGCTCGAATCTTATTGATTCAGAAGCTTCGTATTTTTTTATCTATCATGATGTCATGATTAGACATCAGCTTGTAGCGTAACGTTTAGGCATTCCATAATCAGTTTGTACTCCTCTAGGGGAGGTGTCCCTATTAGAGAGTATATGTAGGAGGTGTGTCATCAGCATAAATGAGTTTGAGTTCATCTTTGACCTGGTCGTTTTGTGGATGTCGAACTTCGACTTCATTCTTGGTATGAAATAGTTATCATCCTACAATATCAGTATCGACTGTTTTACTAAAACAGTACGCTTGTGAGCATTTGTTGGGATTGTATAGACAGTAGCAACCTCATAGGGTAACCAGAATGCAGAGTCATTTCTGCCATACGTCGAAGAGGTGATGATACGGGATCGGGGTGCAGTTTTGAGGGAGACCGGAGTTGTCTCAGTATATCAGGATGTTTTTTAGGACATACCTATGTTTTCTCTAGTGAGAGAGGTTGTTTCCTTGCATCGAGTTGCAGCAGGCACCGTACCGATTTTCCGAGCACCCTATCATATCTTATGGCACCCGATGAGAGGAGGGAGCTATAGACTCAGGTAGATGAGTTTTTAACTCAGGGTTTTATTTGTCGGAGTCATTTTCATGGGAGCACAGTTCTTCTTCGTGGGGAAGAAGGACTATAGCATGCGATTGTGTATCAATTATCATGAGTTGAACAAGGTCATTTTTCGGATTATGAATCCACTATCGCGGATTTATGACTTGTTTGACTAGCTGCAGGGAGCGCAACATATCTCGAAGATTGATCTTCGTTCTAGTTATTTCCAGTTGCGAGTGCGGTAAATGGATATTTCTAAAACCGCATTTATGACTCGATATGGGTCTTTTGAGGTCTTGTCATGCCATTTGGGCTGATTAATGCACCCGCGGTATTCATGGATTTGATGAACCGGGTTTTTCGTCCATGTTAGGACCAGTTCGTAGTAATTTTATTGACGACATCATTATCTTTTCGAGATCGGAGTCAGAGCGTGAGCGGCATCCTCTATTGGCATTGCGGGGATAGCGGACAGTCGAGATTAGAGGCATCAGTGATACACTGAGTTCAGCAAATACGAGTTTTGGCTATAAGAGATCAGATTTTTAGGCCACATCATCAGCAGGTGGGCCATAACAGTGGATCCAGCCATTGTTAAGGCTGTACTTGATTGGGAGCCACTAAGAACCATTGCGGAGATTCGTAGTTTTGGTATGGTAAGAGAGAAAGTTCATTCAGGACTTTTTGAAGATTGTGATACTACTTACACACCTTACAAAGAAGGGTGTATAGTTTGCTTTGGGCACGGGGTGCCAGGAAGCCTTTAAGACTATTAAGGCTAGATAGACTACAGTAACAATTTTGACTATTCTAAACAGTGATACGACATTTGTCATTTACGTAGATACATCATTAGCAGGACTACGAGGTGTTTTGATGCAGACCCGGAGGGTATGGCTTATTTCGCGATAGTTTAGGCGCATCGTAACAGATATACAGTACATCCAGGCACAAGGAAAATGTACAAGGATATGAAGAGGCATTTTTGGTGGAGTGGTATGCACAGAGGGATTGCAGATTATATGGCTAAGTGTTATACCTGCCAACAAATTAAGGCAGAACATCAGAGACATGTAGGAACCCTACAGCTTTTACCCATTCCTGAGTGGAAGTGGGCAGATATTTCCATGGATTTTATAGTCGGGTTGCCTAAGTCAAAGAAAAGAAATGATTCTATTTGGGTTATAGTGGACAGATTGACTAAGTCTACACATTTCTTACCAGTGAGGATGACTTATACGGCAGATATGTATGCGAGGATCTTCGTTCGGGAGATTATTAGATTACATGGAGTTTCGGAGACGATTGTATCAGATTGGAGCTCAGGCTTCACATCTCATTTTTGGAGGAGTTTCCAGGATGCTTTTGGCAGTCAGTTGTCATTTAGCAGCGTTTTTTATCCCCAGACAGATAGTCAGACTGAGAGGGTGAATCAGATCTTAGAGGACATGCTGAGAGCATGCATTATGGATTTTCAGGGTAGCTGGGAGGATCACATCCCACTGATTGAATTTGCATATAATAATAGTTATCAAGCTACCATCAGGATGGCACCGTATGAAGCTTTGTACGGGAGACCTTGCAGATCACCTATATGTTGGGGAGAGCCAGAGGATAGTTTATTGATTGGTCCAGAGTTAGTTAGACAGACTACAAAGAAGGCGGCATTGATTCAAGAGCGCATTCTTACGGTGCAGAGTCGATAAAAGAGCTATGCAAATCAGAGGAGACGACCTTTAGAGTTTCAGGTCGGAGACTCAGTTATGTTGAAAGTATCACCGATGAAGGGCGTTCAGCGATTCGGTAGACGGGGGAAGCTTTCCCCGAGATATGTTAGTCCTTTCAGGATCATCGAGCGCATTGGAGCTGTTTCTTATAGGTTAGATCTTCCAGCATCGATGTCGAGTGTACACGATATCCTTCATGTTTCGATGCTTAAGAAGCATCTGCGGGATGTTCGTCGTGACTACCCACACCTGTTTGGACATGTATGATGTTGATAAATTCTTATGCTTATATGCTTTGATAGTAGTCTTTATCTATGTTGTTTAGTCACATATATATTTATCTTTAACACTAGAATGGAGATATTATCACCTGATCCTTAATCATTTGAAGAATATGGTATATACATGAGGGTTTCCTTGTTTGTATTATTTCGCTCGACGTACCAATTTTGTTTAATTAGGGGTTTAGGGGAGAATGTTTGCATTCTAGGTTGTTAACTTTAAATATCATTGTGCTAATACTATGAGATGGGTGCCGAAGGAATTCTTAATATGAATTACACCTTCTTTTTGTGTTTTCCCAGTATTTAAGCTTTGAGATGCGATTGTGAAATTTCGGGAACGAAATTCTTTTAAGGGGGGAAGAATGTAAAACCCCGTAAATTTGAATATTTTATGATAAATAATAATAAATATGTTATATGGTGAAAAATAATATATTTTGATGTTTGGATATGATAAGAATTGATTTGAGATCAATTCAATGTATATTTGTGAAAATATGAGTGCAAATGCACAAAACATACACAAAGGCCAAAAGACTGAAAATCTGGGAATAATGATTAGTTATGAGTTTTTATGTTTTGCATATCGATACAGTTAGAATTTGGAAAAATGTAAAAGACCAAAGTTGTAGGTCTCTTCAACAGATTTCTAACAAGTCTTAGATCACCTTATTCTGAGGTCGTATGAGAAAGTTATAACCAAAATACCAAAGAGGTATTTTCCTAGTCAGACTAGGTTTCCTGGTTCAAGTCTAACAGGTTTGTTTCGGGTTTGCCTCTATAAATACCTATATTTTTCATGAAAATTCCTTTCTTTTATCATATCTAAGAACCCTAACAGCCACCAAACTGCCATAAACCCTATTTTGAATTCTTTGAGAAGATTGGAGGCTTTCAAGTTGGGTTTTTGTTGATTTTTAGCTTTTGGAGTGGAGATCTCCTTCGACGTTGCTTCTAATAAGTTTTCCGACAACCCCAGGCGAGTATCATCTCTACTAATCCCCCTCCTAGTTTTTAAAATATTTTTGAAGAGTTTTTAATGAGTTTTATAGAGCCTAATCAATTAATTTGTGTATAAAAATTGGATCTTTTGTATATATGTATAAAGACTAGGTCTTTTCATGTTAAAAAGATTAAGCACGAATTTACAGAAGTATTTTAAGATCTAAAAATAATTTAAAATATTGTTTATCTGAATTTAGATGTCTTATTCTTCGTTTTAAAGTTTCATGCATGATTGAATGTTTACATATGATTTCTTGTCCAAATAATCATGCTTATTATGTTCTACTGAAAATCTGTTGCACATATATACTATTGAACTAGAAATTTAAAATAACAAATGAAATCCAAATTGAACCAAACTAATGCCAATTGAAAGATATGTGAATCTCGTTTTCAAAACAGAAAACCATACCTAAAGATAGTTTCCTAGAGAAAGATATGCTCAATTTACTGATGATATATTCTGCAGAAAATCTGCTACACAAATAAAATGTTTGACTGGAAATTAGAAATATCATATGAACTCCAAACTGAATCAAATCAGTGTCAAATGATAGCTATGTGAGTCTAATTTCCAAAACGAAAAACTATTCTTAAAAGGAGTTTGTCTAGAGAAAGATATTCTCAATTTACTAATGATATGTTCTGCAGAAAACTACAGATGTGCTGATTTGAAGAAAGATATTCTCAATTTACTAATGATATGTTCTGCAGAAAACTACAGATGTGCTGATTTGAAATAAATTGATATATTACGTAAAGGTTTCTGCAGAAAACTACAGATGTGCTGATTTGAAATAAATTGATATATTACGTAAAGGTTTCTTGAGTTTCATTCTTGTTTGTTATTTTTGAGAGAGTTTCTTGATCTTGTACTGTTATATTATAATGATTAAGAGTTATTTAATACCTGGGATGATGGTGAACTTCAGATGTGGACACACACATCAAGATTTGTGCATGTATGCTATATTGTGTTAGATTGACACACTTTTGACACGAGTTAAATTGATAAACATATATGAATAATGATGTTCTATACGTATCCGAAAATAGGAAGATGAAACCTATTTGCCGCAGAACGATTGAGTAAGAGTATTACAATAGTATCGTTATTACACGTATCCGGAAATAGGAAGATAAAACCTATTTGCCGCAGAACGATTGAGTAAGAGTATTACAATAGTATCGTTATTACATGTATCCGGAATAGGAAAATAATAAACTCTATTACCGCAGAACGATTGAGTAAGAGTATTACAACAGTATCGTTATTATATGTATCCGGAATAGGAAAATAATAAACCCTATTGCCGCAGAGCGATTGAGTAACGAGCATTATAAAAGTATCGCTACAATACAAGATGATGCACACATAGATAATTGATCAGTTATAAGTTTTACTTCCATGATAGATTGCCCGCGAGTAGGGTATTTCCTTTGAGATTTTGATGCACCCGCTATGAACGGCAGATATATTTGTTTTAGCAATTGTTAATATCCTCTTATATTAGAGCAGGTCACACGGACGTAATTCGAGATGAGATGATTATTCTTTATGTTGGATATTGGAGTATTTATCATTGATTATTTGTTTTTCATTCATAGAGGGTTATATGAATGATTTGATATATGTATGTACTGACTCTATTTTCTTATATACTCCTACCCCTTCCCCTGGGGAAAGGTAGTGATGATCTCGCTAGCGCTTTGACGCTCGTTATTTCCCCCCTTTCAGGCAGCGAGTGTGGCGCACGGAGAGTCGCAGGTTGATGGAACTTCTTAGTTATCCATTTAGTTACTTATCATATTTTGTAGTTATTGCAGAACTCCACATGTAGTTGATAAATTTCAGAATCTAGATTGGTATTTTGTTTCATAGAGTTGAGAGATATTGTGAGACTTTGTTTATATGACTCATTGTATTTGAGATTCAGTTCAGACTCAGAGATATGTCTATTTTATTCCAGTTGGGCTCATTATTGATTTTTTTTCTTATGCTTCTTCTGTGTATATCCAGTGTTGTCCTGTTTCTATTTTATCTGTCTGTACCTTCACCTATTTATTGTTTCCACTAGAGAGATAGTGATTGTGATGGTGAAACTTGTCATAGCATGGTAGTTGGTGCTTGGCAGGTTTGACAATCCGGGTTTCACCTGGGACTGCAGCCTTGTGTGAACCCTGGGGCGTCACATTAGCCATATCTTGTGCAGAGTCCAGTGAGGATGAAATCAGATACAATGCAAGTAGGAAGAGGCTTATAGGATCTAAGGTGAAGAATGAGGGGGTCACGAAGCATGCACGTTGCATTGAGTTTGAGTTGGATGTGGTTTGGCAACATGTTAGTGTTGACATGTTCTCCTACTGATCTGGGAGGCCAACCTCAGTGCTTGGGAAATTGAGGTGGGCAAAGTTCTTTAATAATTTGATGTATGTACCATGAAAAATCTAAGAATTTTAGAGAATTCCTTATGAGCCAAGTAGGCCTTGGATGTAAGCATTGTAACCAAGCTTTGAAGCGATCAAGCTATCAAGCATTCAAGCAATTCAATCAAAGTTCCTTCAAGTTTTTAGCCTCTTCCCTTTCCCTTCTTCTCCATTTTTAATCCTCTAAAACTAAAAATAATTAGCTATCTACCTACTGCAACCCTAGCAAATTTGGTATCAAAGCATCCTATTCCACCTTGAATAAATCTTAAAAGCCTTTAGCCTTTTATTGCCATTGTGAATGGCAGTATCAACATCTTCTACCCATCTCTTTTCAACTATTCCTAAAATCTAGTTCCTATTTCAAATAGAGAAAACTATGACTTTTAGAGCCTCCAAATAAAGACTCTCTTCATCTCTCAAGAGCTTTGAGAGCTTGTCAAAGAAGTATATGACTATCCATAACTCGAGGATGTTAGCATCATGGACATCAGCTAAACTAAAAAAACTAGAGACTAAAAGGGAGAAAGAAAAAGAGAATTAAACTAGAAAATTAGGATAGATTCCATGAGCAAAAGAAATTTAAAAGGTGAATTTTTTAATTTTTATTACAAAGCTAAAGTTTTACAATATTTAGAAGGCAACTAAAAGAAGCCTCTCCTATCCCAAAATGATGATTTATAAATTTTTTCACATCATTTGTCATCAATCTCTACTCCTATTTATAGGTTACATAAACCAATATGAGCCATTGGATCAAACTTGATTCCTTAGAATCAATTTTTGGTCATTGGATGAAAGGTTGGAAATTATTGTATCACTCATCGATGGAGGCTATTTTTGACGGAGACTCGGTATAGTTTACCGTCATTTATAGGTAGCTAGATAGTGCTCCATAGTAGACTCTTAATGGTTTTAATTTATTAGAGATGTATTTCACTTTGGAGGCTAACTGCCTATGTACTGTTCAGTTGACTCTTATATGTTAGAGACTCATTGTTCTTATTTTAGTTTATCAGATGTATTCTCTTTTCGTTTGTTGGGACATAATTATAGTCACTATTGGATATCTCTTCTTTACATTGTGCTTCCTTGTTATCTCATCTTTGTTATATCTTCTTGTACCCTCACTTATTTGCATTTGCTATATGCTAGAGTGATATCAATGGTAACAGTAAAACATGTTTTTGCATAGTGTTGGGTGCATGGTATATTTGACATCTTTGGGTTCACCTTGGACTGCAGCCATGTGTGAAACCAGAGGCATCATAAAGTTCAAAGCAAGAATCTTTAGAAAAGTTCAGGGCGTGATTCATAGGAAACTCAAGATGAAAATCTTCGTCGAAATTTAGGGTCAGCCTATAAATAGAACTGTTTTCTTCTTCATTTTGATTTTTAAAATCCTAGCTTTCTCAAAGCCCTAGTTTTCTCAAAACCCACTGAAAAGTCTCAAGACTAATTTATAATGGCTCCACATCGTGCAATCTCAAGAGGAAGGGGTGCTACTAGGGGATATCATCGACCAAGAAATGATGGCATGCTAGTGTAGTTGGAGATAGCTGTGGGTAAGTTTTAAACTAGCAATGGTCATCTTCGGATCTAACAAAAGCACAACCCCAATCGGGCTTCAAATAATGCCTTCGGATACAAAACATTTACTCGTTGCCAAAGGCATGATTTTTATGAACATTCACAGTCTAATTGATGAGCTTTTATCGAAGACGATGAAGCTTTGTCAGTGGCCATCAATGGTGCTTGATGCGGTGAGCTTTGCTTCTCACATGAAACTCATTGTCGTTACCCTGTTGGGCTTTTGGATGAACTTTGTTTGGGTAGGGGTTCTTATTTAGTTTGAATGCCCTTCAACTGGAGAGGCTTGCTAATTTGATTCAAGCAACCTTTGCCAGAGCAAGGTTCGTTAGTCTAATTTAAGCAACCCTCGCCTGAGCGAAGTTGGCCAGTTTGATTTGAGCAACCTTTGCCCATGCGAGGCTCGCCAGTCTAATCCTCTTAGTTTCTTGACTGGATATGATTGCGATGCTAAAGTTCACTACCATCAGCACGAACTTTGCTTGTCTTGTCATCACTTAACATGTGTTATGATAACTTTCACTTACGAACAAGTTTCACCTATATGGTTATCTTGGCGAGCTTCACATATAAATGCAAAGACTTGGTTCATTTCTTTCAGTCTTTATCTTCTAACTTGATTTTTTACTTCTTTTGTGCAGTTTGCTTATTGAAAAAGTCTGTCAACCGTCACAACCACTTTGGACATGATGTGACTCACGACTCTGAAGTGAGGCATGTTTTTGATGGGTACATTCCTCTGTCCCTAGAAGATAGCAGCCAAGAAAGGATTGACGCGATCTAGTTGGGGGACTATTGAACTTTGAGTGAGATCATCACAGATACCAATTTCTCCAATCCTAAAGAGTACAAATCGGGGAAGACTCACTTTTGTTTGCTAACGGTACCTTTGTTTTAACTGGGCGAAAGAGCACTGGTATTATATCCAAGGGGACTACTACTAGTACCTGCTAGTGATAGCATATTAAATTTCTTTTATGTACTTGCAGTATATTGCCGTACCTTACCTAATTCACTTCATTCTCACCAACAAAGGAGATAGTGTGAAGGTTGGTTCTTTAAAGTATGACAGTGGTTTTTGTTAGGAAGGAATCTTTGGGTTAACATCATAGGTCTACATCTCAACTTTGTTCAAGAGGATGCCCCTGTCAGCAAAGTTCATGTAGTCCTGAACATATTTAGAAACAAACTTGCAAAGGCCGTTGCACATTACCTTGATGGGGATACCATATTCTCTGGTTGGATAAGATCGACGAATTTCCAGTGGTGGACCTATTTAGTGGATTACGCTCTCATTACTTTTGTTGAGAGTTTGAGAACATTAGGCTTTAATTTGCAATGGTAGCCTCAAAAAATGGTGTGGAAATTTTTGTACTGGTATTGTATCATATTTTAAAGCTGTATAATGTTGATAGTAATACTTTTTTTACTCTGGTAGGTGAAATTAGAATCATTCTACATTAAATATTCGAAGTATTGCGATTGCCAATGGGAAACTGTCCATATGAAGAATTCTTCCCTATCAACACAGAATTAGACACTTTTAAATAGAACACACATCTCATAGAGGTGTTCACGAAGTTGGTCTGCCACTTCCTTATCTGCTAGAGGGTCGTTGCGAATGCTAGGCATGATTCTACTATTACTCGCGTCTCTTCGGTAGTATCTATTCCTTAATGTTAGTAAGAAGGGGAATGTCGACACAATCCATCCGGGGACAAAGGCTGTAGTTGAGACGCAAATTTTCAAAGAGTGTCAGGTGCTTTATACTACCGAATCAGATGAATATGGGCTCCTTTGGGGGATAAATTCAAAAGTTTCCACCATTAAGCTAAGGAACAAATATCCGAATTAGCTCTACTCGAATGATTCCTTTCAATTTGGTTAAAGGACTACAATATGCCTTCTCGGCCAAAGGACCGCATTTCTATCGAGGTGTTATTCCCAGTTGTGATGCTTAACTCTAGGTATAGCTTGGCCTTACTTCCAGCAATTGTCAGTTGCATACATCACGGGGTAAAGGAACTAGCTACTGAGTACCTAAACAAGGAGGAAACTTTTGAATCCTGTTACTAAAACAGATTAAGAATCCTGTTACTAAAACAGATTAAGAATCTAGTTAACAAAACAGATTAGGAAACCTGCTATCTAACAATTTGTTTGATTTCAGCTTTAAGTCTACATCCCTTAGACTAACAATCTCCCAGTTGGAGACCAAAGCACAATCAACGAGCTCACCCGAACTCTCTCTTCTTCGCAAGCATCCTCCTACACGGAAAAAAATCCATTCTTCAATCATCATTAACCCGACGATCCTCCTGGTGTGGTTCCGCCTTCATCTCCTACACGTGAAGGCAAACTTAAGTTGCACGCAACTTTAGTTTATCAATGGTCACTTCTTTCGTTAATATATCCGCAGGATTTTGACTCCCTAAAAAATTCTCTAGATGTAACTTCTTGTCCTTAATCAGTGGGCATATAAAATGGTATCATACGTCAATGTGCTTTATTCTGACATGATATACTAAGTTACTGGCAAGTTGTATAGCGCTCTAGCTATCATAATAAAGAACTCCTCTCCCTTGCTTCAGATCCAACTCTTCCAAGCACCTGTTCAACCAAATCATCTCCTTGCTTGTTTTAGTCACCACGACATAATTAGCTTCACTTGTAGACAAAGTTACAATCTTCTGTAGATGTGAAACCCAACTCACTGCTATCGACGTTGATGTATAAACATACCCCGTAGTACTCCGCCTCTTATCATGATCACCTACGAAATCCGCATCCACGTATCCCTGCAATACCAACTCCTTCCTCCTGAAACATAGTGGATTGTCTGTAGTCCCTCTGAAGTAGCGCAATATTTACTTCACGATCTCCCAATGCTACTTCCCTGGATTGCTTGTAAACCTGCTCACAACTCCTAGAAATATCCATCCTCATGCAAACCATCACATACATGAGACACCCAATGGCCAAAGAATATGATATCCTACTCATATGCTCTTTATCTGCATCTTTTTAGGTGATTGCTCTTCAGATAGCTTGAATTGGCTTCCAATGGGTATGATAACAACCTTAGCATTATGCATGTTGAACCTTTAAAGTACCTTCTCGATGTATTCATCTTGATTCAACCTTAACGTTCCTTTAGCTTTATCTATACTGATTCGCATCCCTAGAATCTGCTTCATGCACCCAGATCCTTCATAGCAAAGTCCTTTGCTAACTTCTTTTTCAAATTTTTTATCTCTTCTAAACTCGATCATGCAACTAATATATCATCACAATACAATAACAATATGATAAAACTAAACTCGAACCTCTTGAGGTAGGAACAATAATCTGAATTGCATCTTCTGTAGCCATTGTTCTGCATAAAGTTGTCGAACTTCTTGTACCACTGCCCCGGGGCCTGTTTCAATCCGTACAAGCTTTTCTTGAGCTTACATACCATCTCTTCCTTTCCTTCTTCAATGAGGCCAACAGGTTGCTTCATGTAGATTTCTTCATTTAAGTCACCATAAAGAATGACAGTCTTCACATCTAACTGCTCAATGTAAATATTTTCTGTAGCTACTAAGGTCAATACCGCTCTGATGATGGTGAGCTTCAAAATGAGGGAAAATATCTTCATATAGTCCACTCCTTCCCGCTGTTAGAACCCTTTCACGACTAATCTGGCTTTGTATCTCTTGCTTCCATTACTCTCCTGCTTGACCCGATAGACCTATTTATTATGCAAGGATTTCTTCTGTGCAAGTAGTTGTTAGAACCCCTTCATTAGTATGTAGAGAATCCATCTCCTCTTGCATCGCATGCTCCCACTGCTGAGATTCACTCACTTGCATAGCCTCCTCATAGCACTCCGGTTCTTCACTATCTATCAAAAACAAATAATCAAGTGATGAGAGATATTTGAGATTCGGTTTGGGTACATTTAGATGACATCCTAAGCTCCTGCACGCCTGGGGTAGTCGTCTCTGCACCTGGAGCCTCCTTCGTTCTTCGGTTAGAATTGACTTTGTCACCCCCATATGGAAGTTCCTCCAAATCCATGTACTTGGATCCACCTGTATCTGTAGTGCTGCTCCCACTACTTTGGCTATCATTGGCACTGTCCCTGTTCTTGTACATTACCTCCTTATTGAATATCACATCCCAGTTTCTAATGATCTTCCTGTTCTTCTCATCCCAAAGATGATACCCGAACTCGTCAATGTCGTATCCAATGAATGTGCACTTTTGTGACTTAGCCTCTAGCTTGTCCCTTACATGGTTGCTGATATGAACATATGCCACACAACTGAATACTCACAAATAGCAGAGATTGCTCTTCTTGCCACTCAAAACCTCCTCTGGAAACCCGTAATCTAATAGAATTGATGGCCCATGATTAATCAAGTAAGCTGCCGTATGCACCGTATCCGCCCAAAATGTCTTAGGTAGACCTGCATGTAATCGTATGCTCCTGACATGCTCTGTCAATGTCCTACTCATTCTCTCTGCAATACCGTTTTGCTATGGCGTCCCTAGAGTAGTCCTCTCCCAATGAATCTCATTTAGAGCACATAACCTCTTGAACTCCTCCATCTCATATTCTCGACTATTGTATGATCTCAGACACTTAACCTTTAGATCTATCTCGTTCTCCACTATGGCCATTCACTTCTTGAAGATCCCGAACACCTTTGACTTGTGCTTCATGAAGTATATCCACACATTCCTCGAGTGATCATCGATGAAGGTGACATAGTACACCGAACTACCAAGAGAAGACACACTAGCTTTAGGTGACCTTCCACCCTTCTAAAAATTAACTCTCTTTTGCTTCCCAAAGATGCAGTCCTCACAAAAACTGACTTTCACGGAATCGAGGCCGGTTAGCTTCCCTGTGAATGTAGAATCTTCATCACCTTCTCACTCATGTGTCCTAATCTATAGTGCCACAAATCTGTACTCTCTTTGCCAGCTACAATTGTGAGGGTGTCACTCGCATGTGAGGTGAGGTTTAGAGTTCATGTTTTGTTACCTTGGGCAACAACCATAGTACCATTTAAGATCCTCCACGAATCCCCAATGAATATTGAAACATAGCCTTCTGCTCTAAGCTGGCCAACCAAAATAAAATTCCTCTTCAGCTTCGGTACGTGACTCACGTTCTTCAGATTCTACTTGGAGCCCTTCAACTTTAGTTGTACATATCCTCTTCAAACAATACTACAGGATTCATTATCCTCAAGTATACTTTTCCAAAGTCCTCTACTACATAGTTATGAAAAAACTTCCTATTAGTAGTAGCGTGGAACGAGGCTCCTCAGTCGATGACCCAAGAATCAAAATCGCTATCCATAGCTAGGATCAAGGCATCCTGCACGATATGAGCCTCCTGCTCATTCGCATTCTTCTTTTGTGCTTTACAAGCTGAAGACATATGGCCCTCCTGGTCATAGTTTCAACACTTCCCTTTGATAGACCTAACTTTTGAGTTTGACCTCTTCTTGTTTGACTTCGACCGGTTCATGTTATGATTCCCCTTCTTCTTCTGACTTCTGCCTCTTTGATAGAAATTTAGAGCTGAACATGAACCTTCTGATTTGAACGATTTACTTCTAACCTCCTTGGATAGAATCATGCTAACAATCTCATTCAGGTTCAACTTGTCCTTCCCTGCCGAATTGTTGATTGCCATCACACAACCCGCCCAACTATCCGGCAACTACGATAGAATTTATAGGGCATGCACTTTATTATCGAACATGATGTCTACGGAGAAGAGTTGATTAACAATCATGTTGAACTCGCTGAGGTGCATTATGAAGGAGCGTCCTTCTGCCATCTTTAGATTGAAGAGTGTCTTGATAAGATGCACCTTATTTGTGGTAGACAGTTGCTCGTACATCTTCGCAAGTTCTTCTATAAGCCCCACCACCGTCTTCTCCTTTAATATGTTATGTGCGACTGTCTTGGCAAGTGACAACCAAATTTATCCTAGAGCCTTCCTATCCAGTATCTCCTAATCCTCGTATGACTCTTATTTCTTCTTTCCCTTAACTTTTCCTATCAACAGGCGATACAAGTCCTTCCAGTACAAATAGTCCTTCATCTGCGACTTCCAGTAGGTGAAGTTTGAACCGTCAAACTTTTCGATCTTAGATTTGCTTTCCTCTACCATGGCTCTCTCACAATCTTTCTGAACAAAGCTTTGATACTAGTTGTTGGGGATTCGAAACAATCAAATTGAACCCTTGCCCTTCTGGACCTTGTGTTTGACAGTAGGAAAGTAGGAAAAATCACAGCAAATAAAAGATAAAAAAACTTACAGGAAAGTAAACAAGGAAGAACACACCAGATTTAATGAGGTTCGACAATCGTACCTACGTCCTCGGGCACCACACCACATAATTTTTTGATTAATATTGAAGAAGATTACAATGCCCACAAATAGGATCTAATATCTCTGAGCTCTCTCTGAAGAATTCTCTCAAAACCCTCTTTTCTGATGTCTAATCTTCTAAGGCGTTCCATATATATAGAAAATCTAAAACCAAAATAGACTAGGAATTCTAAAATCAAAAAACAAAATTAATTAGGAATCCTAATAACCTGTTACCAAAACAGATTAAGAACATGTTACCAAAACAGATTAGGAAACCTTCTATCCAACAATTTGTTTGATTTTAGCTTTGAGTCTATATCCAATAGACTAATAACTCTTGCTCAACCTTTAGTGATATAGTTTGAACAATAGATTCTGGAATTTGTGCATAGGGATTCCCAATCTTTTTATTTTTATTCTGGAGCATGGTTTTAGTGACACCCCTTACCATAAGACGTACACGTCCAGGATGTTCGTCTTTCTTGACTAAATCCTATGCATCATCAACTTCATCTTGAAATTTGAGTTCTTCTAAAGTACCCTATGTTGGCAAAATTTATATTTTTTTTGATATGCATATTATATGAAAATTAGGACATAAAAAGCAATATATGAAAATTTACATTTAGTTGATATGGCATATACTTATCAAATCAATTGTTTTCTCTCCTTGCGGTGTTGTCATCCTTTTACGGGTCCTAATGAAACATGTCAGCTTCACTTGGAAGTCTTCCCAACTCCTATTCTTATAACAAAGACATGATAATTAAAATATAAATAAATACAATACAATGAACAAAAAACAAATGTAGTTAATAAATAATATTGAACAAAACCAATAGAAGTACCAACTTTTTGCGCATCCTAGCAAAACTTATTGACCCCGTAGTGTGTATATGTAAAACCCTGAAAATTTGAGATAATATAATTAATGTGTGATTAATTATTATACGTGGATATTTATTGAGATAAATATCATTAAATAGTGTATGAGTACATTAACTAGTGTTTTGAGTATAAACAAGATCATACATGAGAATAGAACGAGTCGAAAACATGCACAAATGCAAAATCTTGAGAAACTAGATATTTCCAGTCCAGTCGACCGCCACGGTCGACCGCAGCCCGGTCGACCACTACAGTCGACCGCAGAACTTGTATTATGTTATCCTTTTTCAACTTGGTTTCTGGTATTTTGAGGCCATCGTTTGTTTTTCTAACCTAGTAGATGATCATATATCTTATTATTTATATACTCAATATATATCTATTATATAATATTATTATTATATACTTCTATATACTCAATATATATTATAATTATATATATAATTGTTATCATAAATATATATCTATATAATATATATTCATATATATATATTTCTATTATCCAATTATTAGGGTTTTATGTCTGATTCAACTTTGAAACCCTAGTAGCCACCAAACAATTCTACAAACCTAAGTTGATTTTTGGAAGAGTTTAAGGGCTTTTAGAGCAGGATTTTGGTTTGTTTTGGATTTTGGCTTGGAGATCTACCTCGGCATTGCATCTTACATATTTTTCAACAAGTCTCAGGTGAGTTTCATCTCTACTAACCCTACTTCCAAGATTTTAAACGTTTTTAATGAGTTTTAATGTGATTTTGTTGAGCCTAATCGACTAATCTGAGTATAAAAGCAATCCTTTTGTATTATATGAATAAGGAGCAAATCTTTATATGTTTAAAAGATAAAGAACAATTTTACAGAGATGTTTTAAGACCTGAGAGTATTTAATAATGTTGTTTAACTAAGTTTTGATGGTTTATTCTTCGTATCGATGTTTCGTGCATATTTAAGGGTTTAAATATGATTTATTATGTGATTAATCATGTTTCACATGTTTAATAACTTCCTAAAATGTTAATCTAATGTTTACAATGTTCTACCCAAGTTTTACGATGAATTAAACAAGTTAGATCATGAAAAGCACGTACGAACACAGATATCACAAAACCTATAAAGTAGGCTGCTGTTTACGGTCCGGTCAACCGCACATATGGTCCGGTCGACCGCCACATATGTGCGGTCGACCGCATGCCAGGCCGAGGCCTGTCTAGATTTTGCGCTTTAATCATGGTCGACCGCCAGTCAGGCAAACAGCCTATGAATGTTTTGACTCTTTTCCATTTTTGAGGGGTTTTCTCGATCTTTTTAAGTTATACTATGATACTTATGAAGCTGTTTGACATCGGTGGTATTTGTGAACACTAGATATTAACACGCATACCGAGATTTGTGCACGTACACATAGTATGTATTGATTTGATATGTATTGTATATATTTATGATACACGTTAAGTTGATGAAAGTGAAATAACATATTATAAAGCATTGTTTATCAGTTATGGATGCTCAGTGTGGTTATTTATCCCATAATGAGACCTCAATTATACTACACTAGGAGTATTTGGTTGTTCTTCCCGTAATGAGACCTTGACTGTACTCAATACTCGAAGATGATTGGTGTATTTTTCGGGTTGGGCTGATGTGCCTATTCACCATTGTATGATTATCTGGAAGCATATCCGGAATAGGAAGATAAAACTTATTGTCGTAGAACGATTGAGTAAGAAAGTTGAACCCACATATCATTGTGCGAACCTTACAAGAGTATCGTTATTTCATGTAGCCAAAATAGAGAGATAAAACCTATTGCTGCAGACCGATTGAGTAAGAACCTCACAAGAGTATCGCTATTACAAGTAGAGATGCAAACATATATACTGTTGTAGTATGACACTATAGATTATCCAAGAGTAGGGTATACCTTTGATATATGGCATATATGATATGATCTATTGTGGTATTTAGTTGGATAATACTTCCTTATGATTATGTCAACTACCCGAGGGTAGATCGAGAGGTGACATTGGTTCATTATGGTTGAGGCTTGGAGTATTTTTCTTTTATGTACCATAAGATATTTGTAGGGTGAGATATTTGACATGACTTGTACTGATGAGGTTTGGTATAGTATTTTCTTTCATTTATTAGTTATTTTATAGGCTTTGGAGTTGGTATATAGCGATTCACAATTTGAGATACGATGTATATACATGAGGGTTTCTGTATGCGTTAAAAAATTACCTATAGGTTCCCGTACGCAACTCAAGATAGAGAAAAGATGATAAACATCATTATCCAAGTCAAGGAGGATTATATGATACAGTAGCAAAGCTAACAAATGCATGAAACGAGCTGGCAAAGCATACGAGTCAACGGGATAGCAAAATAATGTAGAAACGACTTGACCGAGAGTTACATTTCACCCACAAAGAATAAAGTGCCACTTATGTCTTACTCACTCCATATGTATTTCGCCTATGGTAAGTTGTATATTTCTTCTCAAACTTTGCAACACATCTTGAATTACTTCATTCCGAGATCGGATGAGAGAGTTAGAGGCAAAATAACGGAGAGACACCAGTCGTGTCTCGCCCATGGGCGAGACACCAACAGTGTCTCACACCTAATAGAGATATTTTACATATAAGATGTTGTATATCTATTTGCTATCTTTCTAGTGCATCTTGGATCACCTTATTCCGAGATCGGATGAGAAAGTTAGAGCCAAAACAACCAAGACGGTCCAGGCTATTTAACACCTGCAGGACACTGATGATGTCTCACACATTTTGGCCATTATACGATTAGAATTTGAAGAATCTCAAAAGATAAAAATTCTAGATCTCTCCTCTATATATCCAATGCATCTTGAATCGCTTCATTTTGAGACCGGACGAAATAATTAGAGGCAAAACAACAGAGAAATACCAATAGTGTCATGGCCAAGACACCAGTAGTGTCTCATGCCAAGAAATGCTATTTTTCACTCATTAATCGCCCGAAAACCTGTTTTTTGATCAGATTTTAAGATTTCTTAATTCCATAACCTCTTTAACTATTTTGAGGCTATCTTTGAATGTGGTTAAGTAGTTATAACTGAGGATAAGAGCAAATCGTTCGTTCTTATCCGAAAACAGAGCTTCTGAAACCTATAAATACAGCACTAGGGCCTTCATTCAGAGGAGTAATTTCGGAG
The DNA here is from genome assembly GCF_001876935.1 of Asparagus officinalis. Lineage (NCBI taxonomy): Eukaryota > Viridiplantae > Streptophyta > Magnoliopsida > Asparagales > Asparagaceae > Asparagus > Asparagus officinalis. Next base: position 81,847,195 of record NC_033794.1, on the reverse strand, counting down.
CAATGGTGAAGCCCTATCGAATTGGAGAGTGATGAGCATAAATTTTAGCAAGCAGAAAGCAAGTTCTTGGCGAGTTCTTCGACAAAAAGGAAGAGAGTTCGATAGATCTGCAACCGCTTCAGCCTCATTCATCCGCTTCCCTTAAGATCGCACCATTGCTGTGATCTCGAGAAGAGTGTTTATCTCATCGTTGCTGATATATTCATTTCAATTTCTTTTCTCCTTCACGAGGCAACAAAATCAACAGGATATGATCATTTGGTGGTCCATGGATAAACCCCGACACCGACAAAGATCCCATGCAAGCAGAAGACTGATAAACGATCTCTCTGCATGTATTTTCTATAAAGTTGTAATTTTTCAATTTTCTTTGTGTAGAGAGATCTTATAAAAGACCCCTCTTTTGAATTCATTGTAAATGCCTAAAGTTGTAATGAATTCCTCAAAGAAATTAACTTTCGATACGAATACGCTGGCGATCACAGTGGGAGCCAATAGCCTCGCTGTCGAGGCTTTCTTGCCACAGTCGATGAATAAGATCCCGGTTGAAGCAGAGTTCAAGTACAAATTTGACCAGTAGAAGTTCAAGGAGTACATCTCTTCCTCCTCCCCCTCCTCCAGATCTTCCTCTCCTCACAAGCGTTGGAAGACCACTTCCTTGAAGAAGATTCATTGGTCGTCAGATCTGAAGACCCAGAATGACGATCTTCACCCAATTGTTGAAGACTCCTCTTCGGCATCCGAAGAAGCCAAATCTGCTACTCATGACAACTCCCCTCCAGTTAAGGAATTGCCCGCTAAAGGTGATCCAATTCTGACGAAGAGGGCTCATCAGAGGCAGCGTCAATGCCTCGCTCGTCATTTCACGAAAGCTCTGGAGCAGGTTAACGGACTCCACTATCAAGCAGATTTAGAATTTAGGAGGTTCCAAGCGATTAAGCCACAACCACAACAAGCAACTGATCCCTCCTCCAAACCATCAACCAACAAGTCGGTTCGTGTCAAACGAACCCGTTCGACTCTCGAGGAGCGCATCCAGAAGTGCCACACACTTCTTGTGCAAGCACGTATTCTCGTGCAAAAGGCGCAAGAACTACATAAGAAAGAGGTGGTCAAAGAACCATCTAAATCTAAACAAGTCTGGGTGTCAAAGGCCAAAACAGTGCAAAAAACAACATTAAAAACAACCAAGATGCCTCCACTTGAGGAGAGACACTAGTCGTGTCTCTCATCTAATTCCAGCTCCAAGACCGCTTCCCAGCCTCCATCAACTTTCAATCCCGCCCTTGTTGCTCCTGTACCTCCGGTGAAGCCTATGATAGCGTAGATCTATCCAAATTTAGAATTCCATTAAAGGATCGCCTGGGTCCTCTACATGAAGTTTGAGGCAAGACTCCTACCAAAGAATGTTTGGGTCCGATGAACAAATCCCGAACAACTCTTCAGACTGGGAATCGTATATGTCCTCCCAACAAACTAATTCCTGTAAACGCCTGCTTGGGGTGCGTGTGGAAGACCAGGAGCCCGTTAGCGTTCCACCCTCGTGAAGGCGTGGTTCCAAACGTGTAACTCCCGAGAATGCTAACAAGGTGTTACCTCCCCAGAAGAAAATGTGTGAGTCAAACGATAACGTTACACTTGGAAATTCAAAACAACAGCCGATAGGTTTCTCCAGTCACAAAGATGAAGAGTTGTACTATCGAGCTGGGGTATGAACAAATCTTGAAATAAAAGTATCCTAAAATTGGTTTCTCACTGTTCTTGTGAGAGGCTTATTAGGGAAGTATTATCGGAGTGTAGCTGTTCCAAGACCGCTCCACAGAGGGTCTCGGTATTCTAAAGACTTTCCATTGAAATGTCAAAATACAAATCAAGATGCACCCGCAAAAGAAGATCGACCATTCAAGATGACAAACTCCTAGAAGTCACCATCAACATGGTTGACAAAGGAAAGTTTGTGTTCACTTCGAATAACGCTAATCCCGACTTTTTTCCAGGAAAAAAAGTCAATTCAGGAATAGCCCGACGAATATCTCAACTCTAGCTAGAAGCCGTCAGATATGGGGATTACCCAAGGATACACGAAGGACTATCTTCGGAAGATGAACTTTTAGAGTCTTGCTCCGCAATCGCCTCCAACGATATAATGTCTAGCATAGCATGAGTTCGATAAGTATTCATGATCATTACCGAACAAGTGGCTCAACTTCTTCAAGAAGCCTTGGCCAAATAGAAAGAAGATTTTAAAATCAAAATCAAGTGGCTCAACTTCTTCAAGAAGCCTTGGCCAAATAGAAAGAAGATTTTAAAATCAAAATGGAGATGGCCGTGCAACGGGTCAAGGATTTACATGCCGGCCAAATAGAAAGAAGATTTTAAAATCAAAATGGAGATGGCCGTGCAACGGGTCAAGGATTTACATGCCAACAACTTCAAGATTTATCAAATCAGCATGGTGAATTCAGTCGTCGCAAACACTACCAATCAAGTAGATAGCAATTCGGAAGTTGAATAAAATATCAATGCCGATCCCCACCTGACACCATGGACACTGGGGGTGGTCCCATCGATAATAACAACGCTGGAGGTGGCCCTATTGTTCCTCCCCAAAATTGCTCCAAGAAAGATGCAGGCGATGATAAAAAGATGAAGGATCTGAAAAGCAAAATCAATGCCTTGATGACTCCTCAAGAGGTGAAGAAGACCAGTATCTCTTATCCATACCCAAGAGAGTGGGATTCAATACCTGATGAAGTTCAATCTAATTAACTTCACATCGTTTGACGGGAGAGATTCGCCCACTTAGCATTTAATCTGTAAGACCCCGTAGATTTTTGAGTATGTATAGGTACATCAGTAATGAGGTTGAGTGTGCAAGATTTCGAACCATATGCAGCAGAGTCAGAGTATGCAGTTTCTAGTCCATGAGTCGACCCATGATTGTTATGAGTCGACTCACGAAAACGAGTCCTGTTGTTATTTAGTCTCTGCTGAGTCGACTCATTATATCATGAGTCGACCCATGAGTCAAGAGTCGACCCATGACTGTCATGAGTCGACTCATCGGGGTCTTTCTGGTCTTTCTGGGTCGGGTCTGTTGGGTTTCGGGTCGGGTTTTATCCACTCGTATATATTCCTCTCTACCCGAAAACACTTCATTTTCATCAGTTCTCCCCAGAAACCCTAGACTCTCTCTCTCCTCTCTAAAACCCTAGGCGTTCTTGGTGATTTTGGGACGTTTCAAGGGATTTTTCGGCAGTTTCTTTTGGATTGCAGCGAAGGGGATTGTTCATCATCACTTTTGAGGCGAGGAACATCTCGCCCAACCCTTCTCCCATGTTTCTAATTGTTTACAACTATTTTCCATAAGTTTTATTGAGCCTAAGACTTATTTTCAAGTATAAATCAACATCTTTGTTAGGGTTAATGCTAGAGATCATGTATTTCGGATTTTAAATCCCCACCAACAAGTTTTTCATGAAAACCCAGATCTGGAATTTTATTTAAAGAATAAAAATGTGAGTTTTATTTTGATTAAATGCTTTCTTTCATGTATAGGAGTTAAATGTTAAATTTAACCTACAAGAAAATCGTTTCTCGTAATGAATATGTTTTTTCTCACTGTTTTATAGTCGAGAATCGATGGCTATAGAAGTGTAAATCAGAAAGATGGAAGTGTGGATCGAGTTGAACAAGTTACAGTTGGGAGAAATGCTTTGTTCAGCCCGTGAGTCGACCCACGGTTCATCATGAGTCGACTCAACAGGTTGAGTCGACCCATGACTGTCTGGAGTCGACTCACGAAGTCTAGTTGTGTTGTCTTTTTGTTTCTGCTGAGTCGACTCGTCAGTATACGAGTCGACCCATAAGTCATGAGTCGACCCATGACTGTCATGAGTCGACTCATGAAGTCCTTTCCTGCTATTATTTGTGTTCTGCTGAGTCGACTCATATTGAGCACGAGTCGACTCATCGCAGTATTTTCTTTCTGTGTCGTTCGTGCTTCTGTTTAAATCATCTGCTGTATATATATATGTATATATATATGTATATATACAGTGTTTACATATTTCAAGGGTACTATCTACCATGTTTGGACTTGAGGAGTGCCTTGTTTATCGAGTATTTATTTGCAGTGAATATGATTTCACCATACATGTGAGATAACCTTTCGAACACAAGTTTAAGTCAGTACAGTAGGGTGTGTACGGGAATAAGACATGTACACTTTCTTATACGCAGTCCTCGTGTTGGACTATAATCCATTAAAGTCCTCGTGTTGGACTATAATCCATTAAAGTCCTCGTGTTGGACTATAATCCATTAAAGTCCTCGTGTTGGACTATAATTCATTTTAATCATGTTTTAGACTTTTGCTAAACCTTGAGCATGTTACGTAATCAAGTTGGGTACATGATATATTGTATTAGGCTGGGACATGATAGCTACCTAGGTTGTGCATGATACCTATTGTAGTTTTGCCATGTTTACACTTTATTGGTAGAGATGAGTATGTATTCTTTTCTTTATTTCTTATGACCAACCTCGGGTTTAATATTTAGGGATCTACAATTTGAGATATAAGGTATATACATGAGGGTTTCCTTGTTTGGATTATTTCGCTCGACGTACCTATGCTCGTGTTGTATTTCCCTAAGTACTAAAACCCATTAATGTTTGTGTAAATGATTTATATTATTATGTATTAACTGTATTTTCTTACAACGAGCCCTATCCCTTGGGGTTGGTTGTGATGTTGCTCGCTAGCGCTTTGACGCTCGTTGTCCCTCCCCCTTTCAGGTAACGAGCCAGGAGCCCGGAGAGTCGCAGGTTGATGGCGATGTACTTTAGCTTCAGCCATCTATTTTAGATATATTTACTTTGAGCTCCACTGTAGACTTCTGTTTAGACATTTGAGAGTTTTATTCTAGAAGTTGTAAAGGCTGTGTGCCTTATTTTCTCTTGTCAGACATTTTGTATTTTGAGACTCGATGAGAACTCCAGTTTATTTATTTCAGACATTTATTTGTACTCCAACATATTAGATGGTGAAATATTAATTTGATCTCTATTATTTCATCAGTTGATTTTTGTATAACCTTTTACTTGCTTTGTACTACACCTGTTGTTGATTCCACTAGAGAGATAGAAATTGTGATGGTGAAACATGTTATTGCACGGTGTGGTGCATGGCAGGTTTGACATTTCTGGTTTCACCTCGGACTGCAGCCTTGTGTGAACTCAGGGGCGTCACATAACCTACTTTGAGTCCAACCTCGGAATGATCTCTGGACACGAACCCTTGATGATTCGGTCATTTGTAGGCACTCTTCGTGGGGATGCCTTCGATTGGTATCAACGTCTCAAGCCAGGAAGCATCAAATGCTAGGACGATATGGAAAACTCATTCCTCAGCAATTTCTTCGATGATGACACTGAAGTGTCAATTGGAGCTCTTCTGGATGAGAAGCGGAAGAATGGAGAGTCAGTTGATACCTTCGTCAAACACTTCTAAAATAAGGCAATGAATTGTCGAGATCCGGTTACGGAGGAGTTCATACTCTAGACCTACCATCACAATCTCTCCCTTGATGTCCTTGAAGTCATGGGGGTTGTCCCCTCAACCACCTGGAAGGAATTAAAACTGCACGGAGAGCAAGCCGAGCGTTTTCTCAAAAGAAAGTAGGCTAAGAGAAGCCAACCGACGCCGCATGTAAATGCTGTTGATGTTAATCAAACATTACAGCAACAATTACGATAGAAATTACCAGAACAGCCGCATCAGACGTAACGGTAGTCTTTCACGGATGATAAGGTTCCAATCATCATCAAGTACCTCCTGAACAACAATAAAATCGAGCTACCACCTATTAAAGATCAAAAGGAAGCTAAGAGGATTATGGATCCAAAATACTATGCATACCACAGGAGGGTTCTTTATCCCAAAAAGACTTGCTTCGGTCTCAAAAACAAAATTCAAGCCTTAATTGATTCCGGCATCATAACGGTAAAACAAACCAAATGAGAACGTCGATAACTCCAAAGAGTATACGAGTATAAACTGCTTCTCCAAGCACTCCAAAGAGTATACGAGTATAAACTGTTTCCCAAACCTTCAACTGGTATACAAGGCTAAACTATTTGGGATGTTCATAAAGAATATTACACATAATATTCTTTAGGATAACCCGACTACCTCCGACTGGTATAAGAAGTTAAAAATTGCTCCCTTAAGTTGCGCGCTCCAACAATGTAGCCGAATGTGAGTGGACTCAGGTTCACCCAAAAAGGTGGGAGTGGATACGAGGTTATCATGGTGGAATACAAAGAACCAAGACCTGATTCTGTATCAAGAACAGTAACATTGCCACAAACGGGAAGTTCCTAAAAAATACTATCCCTAGTATGTTCAAGATAACCTATTTAACGGGAAGTTTCTAAAGAATGCTTTGTATGGTATTCTTAAGGATAACCCGAAATCAATTAATTATTCAAAGAGCAAACTAACCATCTGAATAATCCACTCTTAATCATGATAGAAATAATTAAGAACCTCTCGCTATTGCTATTCAATCATGTTCAAAATGATTAAAACCCTCCCACTGTGATTTTCGGAGTACTCTTTCGTTAAGATAAGATTGAATGACTTGATCAAGTCAATATTCCCTCACGAAACTCTAAAATCCTTCAAGGATGAAGCATGTCTTATTTGCTTTTCCTTCATCCGATTCTTGGTTGGTTTCAATCGTCGGGATCAATTCCGCCAACTCCCACTGTGACTTTCCAAGTACTCTTTCGTTGAGATAAGATTCAATGATCTTATCATCAGTTTTCCCTTATGAAACTCCCACGGTCTAATTATGGAGTGCTTGACGATTCACAGTCCTCTACCATAAAATCTCTCACCGATTAAATCAACTGATGGTGGGTCCACCAAATTTCTTCATGGTCAAATCCACCCAAACTTCCATTGTGTCCGAACCTTTAACACTCCCACTGTTGAGCTCTGACACAATACCCAAAATTTTAATCCATGACGATTGCCAAACTCCTTTTCGTGTCAAGGTTTTGTCACTTGATACTGAAAACCCCCTCTGAGTGATTTGTTAAAATCAACATTCCTACTGTTATTTGTACCTTCACTCCCTCTATTTGCTTAGTCAAACCTTTAAACAATTAGGACCAAAGCCAAAATTCCCTCTCGATTCCTTTCATGAACGAGAGGTGCACAAATTGAACGATCAAACATTTAAACAGTTAGGATCATCTCAATCTTCCTTCGGTCAAATATTTAAACAGTTCGGACCAAAGCCAAAATCCCCTCTCGATTCTTTGTATGAACGACAGGTCCACCAATTGAACGATCAAACATTTAAACAGTTAGGGTCATCTCAAAATCCATCTTGGTCAAACTTTTAAACAGTTAGGGCCAAAGCTAAAATCCATTCTTAATTTTTTTTCCATGAACGAGAGGTCCACAAATTGAATGATCAAACCTTTAAACAGTTAGGATCGTCTCAAGCTCCCTTCAGTCAAACCTTTAAACTGTTAGGACCTAATCCAAAATCCCATCTCGATTCCTTCCATGAACGAGAGGTCCACAAATTGAACGATCAAACTTTTAAACAGTTAGGGTCATCTCAAAATCCATCTTGGTCGAACTTTTAAATAGTTAGGACCAAAATCGGAATCCCCTTTTGATAAATGAGAGGCTTCCACCCACATCGAGCGACCAAACCTTTAAATAGTTAGGATCGTCTCAATCTCTTCTTTGGTCAAACTTTTAAACAGTTAGGGCTAAACTTGGAATTTTATCTCGATAAATGAGAAATTCATTTTCAAATTAGATAACTAAACCTTTAAATAGTTAGGGTTATCTAAATCTTTCATATTCTCGAAGTAGAGATCCCACTTTGAGTTTCTTTTGTACCTGGAGATAGAATATAAAATTCTTTCTCTCTAGCATAGGGTTCGTCTTTACCCTAAGAGAAGACAAAATAAGGTTCGTCTTTGCCTCAAGAGAAGACGTTATTTTCTAGCATCAAAATCCATGCTTTTCATACATGGGGGACTTTATCTCGATCCCTAAATAGAGATAGGTCTGCATCTAACACATGCTGCAGGTTTGTCTTTTGCCGCAAAAAAGACACAAGAATCCATGTCTGGGGGACTTTATCTCAATCTCCAAATAAAGATAAGTCTACACCTAACACACATTGTCGGTTAGTTTTTCCGTGAAAAAGACATCAGAATCTATATCTGGGGGAATTTATCTCGATTTCTAGTTAGAGATAAGTCTATGCCTAACACGCATTGCCGGTTAGTCTTTCCCTGTAAAAAAGACAAAGCCTATGTATTCAATATCATAGCACCAAGTCTAAGAGAGTTCATTCTCGTAACAAAACGTCACATATGAAACGGATTTAGATAATTCACATGCAAGCCCAATTCAAACAATAATCAGTAAAGGCATATCAAATCTGTTGATAGCTGAGGGTTAGCCACAAAATCCAAAAGTCTACGCCTAACATGCGTTGTCGGGTAGTCTATTCCCGCAATAAATTACGAAGTCTACATATTCGATATCATAGCATTAAGTCTAAGAGAGTTCATTCTTTAGCACAACTCATCTGAAACGGACTTAAACAATCCACATGCTAGCCTGACTTTAACGGTAGTCGGTAAAGGCTTATCAAATTCATTGACGACTGAGAGTTTGCCAATAATCTTATAAGTACGATAGTCACTGACGCACCAGCTTCATAAGTTGGTCTCGTGACTTGAGCACCCGGTCAACGTGTTATGATAAAAGTCAACGCTGGTCAATGCGTAGCCATGAGTCAACGCCAGTCAATGTATTATGATGAAAGTTAACGCTGGCCAACGCGTTGCAATGAAGGTACACGCTAGTCAACACATTTACAATTTTCGCCGAAACAAGGCTCAGATCAATTCCAGGTCAAAGGATACTTCCGGGACTTCAAGTGCAGTTCAGATACATGTCACTGAGAAAGATAATCAGTTCAACATCGATTCAATGGCACGAGTTACAATTAGAAACCAATACACTAGTTTCAGTTTAAGACTTTGACAACGGTCAGATGATAAACACATCACTTGAAGAATTTCAGCTATTCAATAAAATACTGAATAGACTAAGAATTGAAGAAATCAAGAACTAAAGTTAGTTATAGGTTCTTCTACGTAAATCTCTTCGATTAAATATTGAAGAGATTAAAGGTCGGTCTTATCACATCCAAAGTATTTTAGACTCTTCTATAAAAAAACAAGACTAAAATACTTTGGAGGGGGTATCTATAGGCATTAAAAAATTACCTATAGGTTCCCGTATATAGCTCGAGACTGAGAAAAGATGATAAACGTTATTATCCAAGTCAATGAGGATTATATGATGCTGTAGCAAAGCTAACAAGCGCATGAAGCAAGTTGGCAAAGCATACGAGTCAAAGGGATAGCAAAATAACGTAGAAACGACATGACCGGGAGTTACGTTTCACCCACAAAGAATGAAGTGCCACTCCTGTTTTACTCACTTCATGTGTATTTCAACTTAGAACCAAAACAACCGAGACGGTCCAGGTTGTTTCACACCTGCAGGGCATCAATAATGTCTCACACATTTCGGATCTGACTAAGATCAAAAGACAAAAGTTGTAGAGCTCTTATCCAGTTTTCCAACGCATCTTGAATTGATTCATTCTGAGACTGGATGAAATAATTAGAGGAAAAATAACAGAGAATTGCCAACGACATCTCATACCTAGAAATGTTGTTTTTCGCCTGTTAACCACCCGAAAACCTATTTTTTGATAAGATTTTGAGATTTCTTGATTCCACAGCCTCTCCAACTGATTTGGGGCTATTTTTGAACGTGGTTAAGTGGTTACAACTAAGGATAAGATCAAATCGTTCATTCTTATTCAAAAAATAGAGCTTCCGAAGCCTATAAATATAACCCTAGGGCCTTCATTCAGAGGGGGAATTTTGGAGCAACGGTGAAGCCATGTCGAATTGGAGAGTGAGGAGCATGAATTTCAGCAAGGAGGAAGCAAGTTCTTGGTGTGTTCTTTGACAAAAAGGATGGGAGTTCGATAGATCTGCAACCACTTCAACCTCGTTCATCCACCGTTGCTGTGACCTTGAGAAGAGTTTTATCTCATTGTTGCTGAGATATTCATTTCAATTTCTTGTCTCTTTCGTGAGGCAATGAAATCAATTGGATCAGATCATTTGGTAGTCCACGGATAAACCCCGTCACCAACAAAGATTCCACGCAAGCAAAGTACTGATAAACGATGTCTCTACGTGTGTTTTCTAAAAAGTTGTAATTTTTTAATTTCCTTTGTATAGAGAGATCTTATAACAAGACCCCTCTTTTGAATTCGTTGTAAACGCTTGAAGTTTTAATGAATTCCTCAAAGAAATCAAATTTCATCGCGAACAGTTTCCTTATTTGGATTATTTCGCTCGACGTACCCATTCTCGTGTTGTGAATTTCTAAATATCAATCTCCTCTTAGTTCAAGATAGATGATTTTATATATATATATATATATATATATATATATATATACTAACTTGTATTTTTCCTACACCTACCCCTTTTTCCTGGGGGCGATGGAGATGTTCTCGCTAGCACTTTGACGCTCGTTGTTTTCCCCTCTTTTCAGGCAGCGAACCAAGCATCCGGAGAGTCGTAGATTGGTGGAGATGCAGTTTAGCTTCCATCATTATTTATTACTAGTAGTTATTTAGAGCTCTACAGTACTTTATTATTTGTTGTGAGACATTTAGAGTTTTATTTCATTTTGGAAAGGCTTAGTGCCTTAATACTATTTTATTTAACTCTATGTATGGAGATATTTCATATTTGTTTTAGTTTATCAGTTATACTTTATTTTACTCAATTGGAACATGGTTATGATTATTTGGATATCCTTTCGCTATATCATGTTCATTGCATTATTATCTTTATTTTATCTTTCTTATACCTGCACTTCTTGTGTTTGATTCCACTAGAGAGATATTACTGTGATGGTAAAATGTATTGTTGCACTGTGTGGGTGCATAGCAGGTTTGACATCCTTGGGTTCATCTTGAACTACAACCATGTGTGAAATCGAGGTGCGTCACAGTTGGTATCAGAGATTTAGTTTCAACATCTTGAGGATCATCATGTATCGTGTCGTGGAGCTAGGATAGAGTTTCCTAGGATTCATGTATAGAGTCTGCTAGGAATTCCTAGATTGAGTGAGGACGTTATACGTATACCTCAAAAATTACAAAATTATTTTTATGATAACTATCTTACTTGATTCAAAAGTATTTGCATGAATAATATGTGATACGATTTACCTATTGTTATATGTTACGTTATTTTTCTAGATGTCAAATTTACTATGTCTAATAAGCTCCCCTCCTAAAATTTCAAATGTCAGGACAAGGACGTGGTCGAAGAGGAACCTATACTCAGGGAGCTAGGAAAGATGATGTAGAGCCCGAGCAGCGGCAGGCTCTACATTATCTGATCAACCTCATAGCACTACTTGCAACTCGGTTAACAATGATTAAGGAGCCGATGGCGAATTAGGTTCCGCCAGTGACACCACCTCCAGTGGTGCCGTGACTAGCAGTTCATGTACCTATTGCAGAGGAGTCCCCAACAGTCACACCACCACTAGCTGTTGATAGGGCCACAGAGCAGGAGGCTTGGCTCTGTCTGGTGGAGAGATACTAGAAGATGAGAGCACCAGAGTTTCATGGCACATCGGATTTACCTGCGACGCACAAGTGGAAGGAAGATGTGGGGAATATATTAGATATGCTTAATGTGGACAAAGTACAGAAGTAGAGGCTAGTAGCATTCAGCCTTAAGGGTGACACCGGAGGTTGGTATCGACTTAAGTTCACTCCAGAGCAGCATATGACATTCACCTGGGAGGACTTCATCTACTTCATTGATGAGCAGTAAGTGTCAGCAGCAGCAAAGGCTAGGAAAGTGTTGGAGTTAGCCCGGTTAGAGCAGGGAGATATGACTATAGCTGATTATGAGAGAAATTTTGTGGGTTTGTTCAGGTTCACGAGTATGTGGTAGACTGGAGAGCATCAGGCTCAAATGTTCTTGATAGGACTTCACCCGAGCTTACATCGCTACTTAGTATCATGGCAATTTCATTCAGTGCGGGAGGTTGCCGATGCCTCCATATCACAGTAGACTGAGACGGCTATGTTCCAGAAGGGCAAGGAATGGAAATTTAAAGCAGGATAGTCCGAGACAAGAGAAAGTGAAAGAGACCATTTTCAGGACCTGGAGGACCCCAGCAGCAAGGCAAGGGTTCACAGCAGCAGGGTCCCTATAAGAAGGGACCATAGCATGATCAGAGAGTACCACCGTAGCTTAAGTTTTAGGGTGCTTATTATAACTGCCATATAATTGGACACAGAGCCACAGAGTGCCGCAGCTCACCAGCAAGAGGCCAGCAGGGCAAGAATCAGGTCAGCAGTAGTAGAACCGTGGACAAGGCCGACGTCAGGGTTAGCAGCTGAGACTTGAGGCACCACTAGCAGTTTCGATGATTGAAGGGCAGGTGCGAGCTATCCAGGAGATTCCTCAGAGACAGATAGTCCCGTATATCGTAGATCCTTTAGTACAATAGACCACAACTTCAGGCAAAGTGTACGCAGTAATACCGCGTGACCACGGTACGAGCAGGGCCGTAGTGGAAGGTACGTTCCTTGTGAACTCCTTCCCAGCCCGTATTCTTTTTGATTCAGGAGCTTCGCATTGTTTTATCTCCTATGCTTTCATGATTAGACTACAGCTTGTAACACAGCCTTTAGATATTCCTCTGTCAGGTTCTACTCCTTTGGGAGAGGTATCCCTCTTAGAGAGTATATGTAGGAGATGCATTATCAGCTTAGACGAGTCTGAGTTCATTGTCGATTTTGGTTGTATTGCGTATGTCCGAGTTTGTTGTTATTCTTGGTATGGATTGGTTATCATCCTACTACGTCAGTATCGACTGTTTTGTAAAAATAGTTAGTTTGTGAGCGTCCGATGGGACTAAGTTAGTTGTAGCAACCTCATAGAGCAACCAGTTTGTAGAGTCATTTCTGGAATATGTCGAGGAGGTATTCTTTCGAGATCAGGTGTAAATTTGAGTGAGACCAGAGTCATCTCAGAGTATCAAGATGTCTTTCTGGACATACCAGTATTGCCTCTAGTGAGAAAGATTGAGTTCTGCATCAAGTTGTAGCTAGGCACAACACCGATTTCCTATGCATCTTATCGTATAACAGCTGCTGAGATGAGGGGGCTACAAACTCAGTTAGATGAGCTTATATCTCAGGGTTTTATTGATCGAAGTTGAATAAGTTTTATACAAACTCAGGGTCTTATATCTCAGTTAGATGTGGGGAACACCGGTCCTTTTCGGGAAGAAGAAAGATGGCAACCTTCGATTATGCATCGATTATCATGAGTTGAATAAGGTCACTATCTGGAACAGGTATCCACTATCAAGGATTGATGACATATTCGACCAGTTGCAGGGAGCGTAATATTTCTTAAAGATTGATCTTCGTTCTGGCTATCATCAGTTGTGGGTTCGAGTAATGGATATTCCCAAGACCGTCTTTTTGACTCGATATGGGTCTTTTGAGTTCCTTGTTATGCTATTTGGGCTAACCAATGCACCCGCAGTATTCATGGATTTGATGAACCGGGTTTTTCGTTCATATTTGGACAAATTTGTGATTATTTTCATCGATGATATCCTCATCTATTCAAGATTAGAAGCTGAGCATGGGCAGCACCTTTGTCTGGCGTTGCGGACTTTGTGGGAGCACCAGTTGTATGCTAAGTTTAGCAAGTATAAATTTTGGCTTTCAGAAGTCAGTTTTTGGGTCATATCATTAGCAAGGCGGGCATTACAGTTGATCCAGCCAAAGTGGAGGCAGTTTTTGATTGGGAGCCGCCGAAGACCCTTACAGAGATTTGTAGATTTTTAGGACTTGCTTGCTATTACAGGAAGTTCATCCAGAACTTTTTCAAGATTGCTACCCTGTTGACACGCCTTACGAAGAAGGGTGTACAGTTTGTTTAGGGACTAGAGTGCTAGAAGGCCTTTGAGACTTTAGACACCAAGTAGACTACGTCACCGGTTTTGATCATTCCGAGCAGTGATAAGACTTTTGTTGACTACATGGATGCATCTTTGTCAGGATTAGGAGGTGTTTTGATGCAGACCTAGAGAGTAGTAGCTTACATTTCACAGTAGCTGAGGACTCATGAGTAGAATTATCCCACCCACGACTTAGAGTTAACAACGGTAGTCTTCGCACTTAAGATGTAGAGACATTATCTTTATAGAGTTCAGTTTGAACTGTTTACAAACCATCAGAGTCAGAAGTACCTATTCTCTCAACAGAAACTCAACCAGAGGCAACAACAATAGGTCAAGTTCATTAATTATGAGTTTTCACTTCAGTACCATCCGGGAAGGGCGAACGTTGTAGCAGACACGTTAAGTAAGAAGCGTTATCATGGGCTTGCAGCTTTGAGGTGCTCATTGTATCAAGATCTTCTCACTCTTAGTCAATTTGATTTTAGGCCGGAGATTGGTGAGAGCAGTGCATTTTTAGGAGATATAACCATACAGCCGTGGTGGACTAATAGAGTGATCAGTGCTTAGGTGAAGGACTCTCGGATTCAAACCCGAAAGGGGAAGATTTCCAAAGAACCCAAGGCAGATTGGACAATTGGATCAGATGGGGGCCTTCAAATGAAAGGCTGACTAGTGGTATTGGATATTCCGCAGTTCAAGAAGGAAATATTTGATGAGGCACATCGCACTAGGTACACAGTGCATTCAGGCACAACAAAAATGTATAAGGACCTGAAGAAATATTTTTGGTGGAGCAGCATGTGTAAGGATATTGTGGAGTATGTAGCGAAATGATTTATCTATCAGCAAGTGAAGGCAGAACATCAGAGACCCGCGGGAACCCTACAGCCTTTACCCATTCCTGAGTAGAAGTGGGCAGATAACTCGATGGACTTCATTGTAGGCTTGCTGAGGTCTAACAAAGGGAACGATTCGATTTGGGTGATTATTGATCGATTGACGAAGTTAGCGAACTTCTTGGCAGTTAAGACGACCTACATGATGGAGACTTATGTGAGGATTTTCATCTAAGATATAGTACATTTGCATGGAGTTCCAAAGGCGATTGTATCGGATCATGGCTCAGTTTTCACTTCACATTTCGGGAAGAGCTTCCAGAATTCTTTTGGTAGCCAGCTACCATATAGTAGTGTTTTCTACCCGCAAACAGATGGCCAGACAGAGAGAATCAACCAGGTTTTGGAGGACATGTTGCAGGCATGTGTTATCGATTTTCCAAGGTAGCTGGGAGGATCATATTTTATTGATTGAGTTTGTATATAATAACAGTTATTAATCGACGATAGGTATGGCTCCTTATGAGGTGTTGTATTGGAGGCCTTGTAGATCTCTGATTTGTTGGGCAGAACTGGAGGACAACTTATTACTTGGATCATATTTGGTTAGACAGACTTCAAAGAAGATAGCATTGATTTGAGAGCGTATTCTTACAGCCTAGAGTCGGCAAAAGAGTTACGCGGATCAGAGGCGACGACCTTTAGAGTTCTAGGTTGGAGATTTTGTGCTGTTGAAGGTATCACCTATGAAGGGTGTCCAATGATTTGGCAGATAAGAAAAGCTTACCCCGAGATACATTGGACCATTTAGGATTATTGAACGTGTTGGAGCTATTTCATACCGACTAGATCTTCAAACGTTGATGTCCGGAGTGCACGATGTTTTTCATATTTTGATACTTAAGAAGCACTTACGCGATGAGGAGTAGCAGAGAGTGTTTGATGTGCCAGACTTAGAGCTTCAGGCTGATTTGATCACCAATGAGATCCCAGTTCGCATTCTTTCAATAGAGGACTAGAGACTTAGAAATAAGGTTATTCCTTTGGTTAAAGTTCAGTGGAACCAGAAAGGAGCTGAGGAGGCCTCTTGGGAGCGTGAGGAGGATATGCGTCGCGACTACCCACACCTGTTTGAGCAGGTATAATGTTAGCTATGATATTGTTTGTGTTAGTATTTATCTGCATAGCCGCATTTATACTTAACGCTGGAATGTGGGTATTTACACTTAGCTCCTAATCATTCGGAACATATGATATATACATGGGGGCTCCTTGTTTTGATTTTTCGCCTGACGTACTAGTTCCATTTAATTAGGGGTTAAGTAAGAGTATTTACATTCTACATTGTTAAGTATAAATATTGCTTGTGTTTCATATCTAAAGATTAATGGTACGAGATGTGTATGTGAGGGTTTCTTTTTCTGGATTATCCCCTCAACATGCTTTTTCTCGTATTTATAATCTCTAAGATATGATTACAGAATTTCAAGGGTGAAATTCCTTTAGGGGAGGGGGGGGGGGGGGGGGGGGGGAGGGGGTGAATGTAAAACTCAAAAATTTCTAAAAATACTATGGTAAATAGTAACAAATGAGTTATATTATGATAAATATTATTTATTGATGAATGAGTATGGTAGTAATTGATTTGAGATCAATTAAGTGTATATATGAGAGTATACAAGTTTTAAACATGCACAACACAAGTGAAAACATACAAGTTTTAAACATGCACAACACAAGTGAAAACATGCACACACATGCAAAACCTGTAGGCTGAAAAAAGCCTCGGGTTGGTTGACGGATGATTGCCAATCAGTCAACTGATAGGAGCTCATCAGTTGACAGATGGCAAGCCATCAGTTGACCGACAGGAGGTTTCCTAGTCTGTGTTGGTTTGGGGTTTTATTGTTTTGGTTCAGGTTTGAGTATATAAATACATGTTTTTCGAGTTCCTTCCTCTCTTTTATCAACATCTAAGAACCCTAGTAGCCTCCCTCTCCCCTCAAATCTCTAGATCCTATTTTTGCAAAATTTTTGAGAACTTTGTGAAGAAAAACTCGAGAGGAGGACGAGATCCGCAACGTTGGTGTAGGAGGATTGTGCTCGCACGTGTTTGGAACTTTAGCACGACATTTTGAGGCGAGTTTCATCCCCTCCAAACCCATCCCCTATTTTTTGGGTTTTATTTCAGTATTTGATTTATTTTAAAATCTATTTTAAATATAAAGATCACTTCTTGAACAGTATGATGAAAAGATCTAACCTTTTGATTTAACAAGATATATAACGGATTTCTAGATGTGGGTTTTGAATTTTAAATGTGATTTAATATAAATTTTGTTGAGTTTTATAGTTTTCAAGATGATTTCACTGATATGAACATGCTAGGATTGTTAGTATCCCCTGAAATATAATAATATTGTTTTCTTGTAGTTGAATAAACCCTGATTATGTTAAATAAGTTTTATACAGGTATTTATTAAGAAAATTTTTGAATTGTTTCTTACAAACAAAACCTGTAGAGCCAATCTGCACAAGCATCGGTCGACCGATCGGCATGATCAATCGACCGAATTCCACTTTCTACCTTTCAGTTTTCATTTGGCTAGTCGACCAACGGGGTGCTTTGATCAACCGGCCACTACCAGTTTTCATGCACGTTTTGTGCATGTCACTGCTAGTCGACCGATGTAGGTTTTGGTCGACTAAGCAGTAATATGTTTGTGAATTTTTTTTAGCACGAGAATTTGTCATGAATATGAAGTTAGGATCCGCACATTGAGATGCGTGCTTGACCACTGGTGTACATGTATTGAGTTTTCTTTCGTATAAGCTGTTGAGGGGTGTAACATATATTTTGATTTTTTTTCTTAATAAAGAGTAACGTATATTGCATTTTATGATAGTTGGATGCTTGAGTGGGTTTGTTAGTATATCGCAATGAGACCGTGATAGACTACACTTAGGGTGGTTAGTTGGTATACTACAATGAGGCCGCAGTAGACTACACTCCGTTGTGCATAATAGTTTTCCGGAATAGAGGATATGCCTATTCCGCAGGGCGATTGAGTAAGGTGGTTGATGCCACAGGATAATGTAAGCGCCTTACAAAAGCATCGTTGTTTCAGATAGAGGATTTTACAGATAATATTCATGTTGCTATATTAGTTACCCAAGAGTAGGGTACCATACTGAGGTTGTCATACACAATATTTTCTATGTGAATTTCCTTTATCGGATTAGTATACGTATGACTGCGCCACCTACCCAAGGGTAGGGTGAGATATTTGACATGACTTGTACTGATGAGGTTTGGTATAGTATTGTCTTTTATTTATTGTTTATTTCATAGGATTTAGAGTTGGTATTTAGTGATTTAAAATTTGAGATACAAGGTATATACATGAGGGTTTCCTTATTTGGATTATTTCGCTCGATGTATCTATTCTCGTGTTGTGGATTTCTAAATATCAATCTCCTCTTAGTTCAGGATAGATGATTATCTATATATATATATATATATAAACTTGTATTTTCCTACACCTACCCCTTCCCTATGTGGGCGGTGGAGATGTTCTCGCTAGCGCTTTGACGCTCGTTGTTTTCCCCTCTTTTCAAACAGTGAGCCAGGCGTCCAGAAAGTCGCAGGTTGATGGAGATGCAGTTTAGCTTCTATCATTATTTATTATTAGTAGTTATTTAGAACTCCACAATAGTTTATTATTTGTTGTCAGACATTTAGAGTTGTATTTCATTTTGGAAAGGCTTAGTGCCTTAATACTATTTCATTTGACTCTATTTATAGAAATATTTCACATTTGTTTTAGTTTATCGGCTGTACTTCATTTTACTCAGTTGGAACATGATTATGATTATTTGGATATCTTTTTCACTATATCATGTTCATTGCATTATTATCTTTATTTTACTACTTTGTACGTGCACTTCTTATGTTTGATTACACTAGAGATATATTATGGTGATGGTGAAACGTGTTGTTGCATTGTGTGGGTGTATTGCAGGTTTGACATCACTGGGTTCACCTAGAATTGCAGCCTTGTGTGAAACCGTAGAGCGTCACATTTCTACTCCCTCCCATTTACACATCTTGAGATATTTGATTCACAACCATGAGGCGATTTTGCAACCTTCAACTCTTTGTAAAATATTTCTTTCTCCCGTGTTGTCATAAAAAGGCAAGCTTTAATAAATGGAACACGCCAACTGTCATCTGACTTCACAGGGTGAAGATCTCGTCTTATGCTAATTTCTTGTAAGTCAAAACGAGCTTTAACATGATCCTTCATCTTTCTTGGAATATCTAACAATATGCTAACAACACTGTTACACACATTCTTCTCAATATGTATTAAATTTAGCATATGCTGACATCTATTATGCTCACAATAAGGCAAATTAAAAAATATTGACCTTTTCTTCCACGAACAATTGTTATCTTCTCTTTTCTTCTGCTTCTTTCCAAATTCATTGCAAAATCAAATATTTCATCTATAATTTTAGTCCCACACAATGATTATGGTTCTTTTCTAAGCTCAATGTCACTATTTAATGATCTTTTATTAAATCGCTATGGGTGATTGTCTTTTAAAAATCTACGACAGCCTATGTAACACATCTTCTTGCTATATTTTAAATGCTCAAAGCATGTACAATAATTGCAACAAGGGCAAGCCAACCTACCTTTAGTACTCCATTCTAATAAATTTGGGTATCCTGGAAAGTTACTAACTATCCAAAGCAAAGCTACACGCAATTGAAATGATTGTTTGATGGAAGCATCATATGTACGCGATCTAACTTCCTATAACTCTTTCAACTCATCAATTAGTGGCTACAAGTATATGTCAATGTTGTTGCTAGGGGATCGAGGACTTGGAATAAGTAGATATACAATAAAATATTTTGCTTTCAAGCACATCCATGGTGGTAAATTATAGTTGATTAACATAACTGGCCATGTACTATGCACAATACTCATTGTTCGAAAGGGATTAAATCCATCACTAATCAGCCCTAATCTCACGTTACAAGATTCTAATACGAACTCTGAATGCTTTTCATTAAAGTCTTTCCAAGTTTTGTCATTAGTCGTGTGCCTTAGAATTCTATCCTGGATGTTCTCCTTTGAATGCCAGCTCATACATTTAGCTGTTTGAGAACACATAAATAGTCTTTGAACTCTAGATTTTAAATGAAAGTACCTCTAAGCCTTTACTAGAACGTTATGCACCATTTTTGATGGTTGATTAGAATCATTTGCTACATCATCCTTCTTTGGCTTCCACCGAGAAGCATCATAACTACTACACTCATTCAGCTTCCCATTTATATTTTCATAGAATAGCATGCAATCGTTGGCAAGCATGTATATTTTCATAATCAATACTCAAATCATTGACAATTCTTTTTGCTTCATAAAAAGACTTTGGTAGCTTTACGTCTAGAATTGCTTCCCTCCACAGGGTCAAAGAATCATCAAACGCCACATTGCTTAATTCATGTATGCACATATGCTGCACTTATGCAGATATAATCAAATTATAAAAGAGAGTTTGGAAAGAGTTTTGCATCTTGGGAATAACTGTTGCTGACCTTATTCAACTAACTTGTAAAATTTCTTATCATCCTCGGTCAATTCCTCTCAGCCTTCCTTTATGCCTTCTTCCTTGTTATTTGGAAACTCTTTATAATGCCCCTAAAAATATCATGTACTAATCGGCCTACATCAACAGTAGTGCGCCTACATCATCATGAGTACGTGCATCATCATCATCACTCTCGTTATGGACGTTCAATCTTGATGGCAAATCCTCACCATGGAAAACCCATTTGTAAAAATTATTTATAAATTCCATGATAATCAAGTGATCGAAGACAATATTTCACTAATGGCAACAACGATTATAGTAGCCATGACAAGGACATCATATTCTATTCCCTTTAGCTGCTCTTGCAAATGCTCAATCAAGAAAGTCATTCACTTTTTCAATGTATTCGGCACTTACATGAGAAGTATTATACATCTAACCTTTATTTCTATCTATAACTTGTATTGCTAGAGAAAAATAAATATATTGAGATATCCACTTACTAATAATGTATAATAATCAATCAAATGAAGAGTTTGAAAGTTATTTTATATGACTAGCCTCTCCCAAGCATAGCTGTTTTTTTAAGAATAGTATAAATAAACTAAAACTTATGTTTAGATCTAAAAAATTGAATATTTCTTTATTTCATATTTTGTTCAAAGAACTGAAACTTATCATTATAGAGCCCATGTAAGACTGTGAGGATACAATCATAGCAAGTAAATGAGATATATTAAGTTTGGGTTTTATTTTTGTCATAGACGATGAGCAAAAAAAATTCTAACAAATGCAAATATAATAGATAAAAAGAGAAACAATATGGCTCAACCAAATACCAACAATTCTTGACAATAAAATATATTATCTTAAGTATAAATAGATTGAAGCTCACAACCACTGAGCAAGTAGGTTATCACATTCGTCCATTTGAATAATATAACAAGTGCGAATAACTTAATAGTAACGAACCTATTCAACTGATCATGCATAACACGATCTATTACTATTATTTCAGAAAACCCATATTTTAGTATTCTACCCTTATGGTAGTCAAGATTTCTAAAAATCCCAAGAAATATCCCACATTTTACCTTTCCTATAGAACCTATGCAATGGACAAACTTGAAAATAAAAAACAATTAAAACTACTCCACTTAACAAAATAGATTATTCTTTGTGGATTTAAAAAGCACCCCTTGATACATACCAAGATTTATCACTTATGCAATGTGTTAGCTATATTTTGTTGTTAATATTAGCATTCATAAATACGATCGGTCTTAGTTGTTTGTGACTTCTCTAGGATTTGTTGTACCCGATGTCTTCTTCAGTAATAGATCCTTGTTCTCTTTTTCTACTTTTTCAGTTAGACCCTAAATTATGTGTTACTTAGAAACTAATTTTTCATGTGAGTATGCTTTCGTATAAAACATATATAATGTTGTAATTTATGTAGTCTGCTTTGTTTTTCTTCTAGCTTGAAAGCTCAACATCGAGTGCAAGTTTGTATATTAGATTTGAGTTTTTAAACCCAGATGTTCAATTAATAGGTTCTCAAGCTCAGGGTTCAGATAGAGTCACTGATTCAGATCCTCATTTGACCAAACGTTGGACAGTAAAATTCAGGTATAATCGTTAAGAAATCAATGTAACCAAAACATTTTGCTAATTTTGTTTTCTTCAACTTAGTCTTGTGTTACTCATTTGGTAAAAAGAGTAGCATAATAAGCTCAGTGAAGGTAATCATGGACAAACAATTATGAAGTAAATCAATTGCAGACAGATTTACATTATTTAAATGTCATGAACTACAAATTACGACGGCCAATTTTCCATCCAAAAATACTATCATGATCACCTACTATTTCCTCGATTACTTAGCACAAATTAGGCAAACGTAGTCACTTGCCTCTCATCAATGATCAAATCAAACTAATTTGGAAAAAATTAAGAAAATAAACTAATTTGAATTTGAGGATTTACCTTGTCAACTAAAGATGTAGAATTTTCAATCAATTTCAAGACCAACTGAGACAAGAATGCCCTAATTTGTAAAATTAAATAAAAATTTTGTTAAATATAGAAAAAGAAAAATTGAAACTTTAGGGTTTGATGATTAAAAAGGAGAGAGCTAAGTACCCCAATCACAAGATGCTAAAGAGGTGATGGCCTTGAACTCAACCAACAAGCAGAGGTGTCAAATGAGAGGAAGTGAAGGAGAGGCGGCAAATGGGGGAGATGAGGAGAGGAGGAAATGAGGTCGAGGTGGTCGGCGGATGAGCGGTTGTGAAGGAGAGGCAACAGATTTTGTTCAGTCTAGGAGACAATAGCAAGAAAACCCTAGAGCTTAACGAGAAGAGGTTAGGGAGTTGTTGTTGATCAGGTGAAGAGTAAAAAATATGAGAGAATAATATAATTGCTTTTTGGTTAGAGTTTGGGCACAAACATAAAGCCTATAATAAAACCGTCCTTTTAGCTCATTACAAAATTTTATTACAACCTAGTTCAACCCCAATGATTTATTTTAAAGCATTTTCATAGACTTTCTTGTGATGGTTAGAACCGTCATAGAACCGTTCCCTTAAGCAGCAAAGGGAACGATTCTAAACCGCACCCCAAGAACCATCATCATAGACGTATTTTTTTATAGTGAGCTAAATTAAAGAGTCATCATATTGGCAGTGACTTTTTTTGCTCAGGCTTAATCTTGAGGATTCCTGACACAACAAATGTTTGTATTTTATTCTTAAGGATGCAATAGTTCTTCATTGTGATGTGGTACAGATAGTAGTTGACATCGTCAATCTTTCTAATTTCTTCAGGGCGCTAGGCTTTAGGAAGCTTAAGCCGATTACCCTTACTGAGGACATAGAAGATAGCTACCATATGCTTGTCCTTAAAGGAGTAGTTGCGTTGAATGTTCTTCCTTAGGTGCCTCTTCTGGCTATCGGGTTTCTTGACCTCAATCGTGAAAGTCTTTTTGGCTTTTAGTTGGGAGGACCGCCCCTGTTTACCATGGTTACCCTTGAAATTGGCATGGGGTTTGAACTTGTTGAAGCATTCTGATAATTTTTCTGATTTTTTAGCTTGCTCCATTAATTCTTTCCATGTATAGGCCGTAACAGTGCCCATATGAGCTTCTACATGACTTATGAAATTATGCCGACAAGTTTAGAGTAGCTTCGACAATGGCATATCTTAACATCGTAAAGTTAGACTATAGAATCGCTCTGTGAATTCCCTCACTGTCTTATTTCCTCTTTGCTTCCTGAAGAGGAGTTTGACTATGAATCTGATTGTTCCTCATGTAATTGTGACAGGAACTTGAATTTCAAATCAGCCCTGGACTTAATTGATCCCTCAGGCAAATTTTGAAACCATTTGAAACTAGTCAAAAGCTACCCCTTGAAAGGTGACAATGAAAAGTCTAGCCTTAATAGCATTATTATCCACTACATTTTTAGAATGTTATTAGAAATAGTAGATGTGCTGGTTCGGTGGACCTTTGCCATCAAACGTATGCAACGTCGACGACTTACACTTCATCGGATATGGAACCATGTCCCACTTGATGGGATAAGGTTAGGTGATTCCAACCTTCTTTAGCTAAATTTGCTGTGAAAGAGCATTAATCTATTTTTGTAGGTCCTTGGGGTCCTTTTCCTCCTACCATGGCTTAGGATACACCGATGTTTTACGATCCTAAATGTCCAGAATCTACGTCTTCTTGATGCATTTGATCTTCTTATGAGTAGAATTCGATAATTTGTCATTTTCCCTTTGAAGAACTCGGATGAGGTAGAGAGATTGCCATCAGCTAGCTGAGCATCTTTTCTAATAACTTGAAATCGTTCTTTTAAAGTTTTTCACTTGAGCTTCCTTTTGTTGGAGAATATCTTCTCGCTCTATCATATCCGACAATCCATTGTTGTTCTTGACTCGAACTAGGAGTGACATTTGATGCTATGATAGAATTAGCATCACTAGCAATAGTCTAGTCGAATTGAGGGTTGCATAATGTTGACATTGACAAGTTCTCTTTAGAGATAAGAACTCTCTTATATCACCAAGAGTTCCAAGTTGATTTGAGCCAACTTTGCCACTTTGGGCCTTGGCATGAGAACATCACTTATGACAATATTAGCCTAACCTTCGCTTAGTGGGGTCAGATGAATCATCATTAGTGATGTCCTTATCTTGTAGGAAATTGGATAAGTGGTTACCCATATTCTTTACTTCTGTCATGGAAGCATAGCGAGCAAATCACGAAAGGCTTTAAATCGAACCCCCAAAAGGGTTATGGACTGATATCTAGAATTAGAAGATGTGAGAATATCTTGACCTCCACTTGAGGTGAGGGTCGATATTTCTTTGCTCTGGGCGAAGTTCGTTTAGCTTCCAGCGAAGCTCAAACCGTCTTTGGCCAAGGTTGCATTTACATATGCGGGGGTCGGTTTAGACCCTAAGTTTGCACTGCAATAAATTTTGTGATAACTCCTCACAATTGTCATTGATGATTGGTTTGAGGAAATAAATTCCTTGAATTTCTCTTGGTCAAATTCTATCACCAGTGATTCAGTAAAAGACCCGAGGGTCTTAATGTCGAACTATGACATAATTTTCTAGTTAGGGGAGAAAATAGTTCCTAATGGAGTATCCATCTTGTTTTGAGTCTTTTGTATCATAATTTTCTCATACTAGAATAAAAAGAGAAATAAGAAAATTTATATTTCTTGGGTCCTTCTCTGTATGCCGATGGAACGTCCATCTTGTGTCCGTTGATGGTCTAATTGAGACAATAGGTCTCTTGCTGTTGATCTTTGATTTGGTTACTTGAAAGATACCTCAGTCTTCTCTTAGAACTAGATATCATAAATAAGGAGAGAAAATATTAATTCCGCATATGTATGGATGTGTTCAATCTGTTACTTGGTGATCCCCTAAACGAAAAATCTCCTCCTCATCTTATAGGCTGAGGGGGGGGGGGGGGTGTAATGGTCTTTATTTGTGGATTAAATAGCTATTAAAGTAGGAGACAATAGGGGAGAGGGAGTGGTTATCCCCTTGAGAAAAGCTCTCAAATGCATGATTGGTGAAGTTCGCTAATTAATTGGTTGGCGAAGTTCGCTGAATGTATTTGGGCGAGGCTCACTTGGACATGGATGGGCCATTACTTCTGAATCATGGGTGATGTGGCCCACATAGATAGCTATGGGAGAAGTTCACTAACATCAAATAGTGCACTTCGCGTGGCTCTTTTTTGATTCGTTTGGACCGAGCCGAAGTGGGCTATATGGCGATGTTCGTATGCTTTGCTTGAGCAAGCTTTGCTATAGCCTGTTGTGGGCTTCACTTTTGGCCCATTTGAAGTGATTAGCCTATTGGCGTTCACTTCTTAGATCCAAGCTGAACATTAGCCTAGATAGAATATATTTTAACCGTTTATCATTTATGTTGATCAACCACAGGGCTATACATTTAAAGAAGAAGAAAATAAAGTATATTAGTTGCACAAAACTCTTTATGGATTGAGGCAACATGAACCTAGATCTACAAATTAGTTGTAGTTTTTTTATATTAACGAAGTTAAAATCTACAATAAGTTGATAGATCTCGACCTGTTTTTAGTGGATTGATTATGTATTTCATTGTATTGATGATGCGCTAAATCAAGTTAGAGGATTGAGTCCATGAGATTGGACTCTATTGTTGAGGACCCCTCGATTAGCATTGATGAAAGAAATCGGTTTTTGCATTTGGATGTAATCAATTTTATTTGGCTTAGCATAAGAACACAAAAAAGGGTCAAATTAATGATACCAAAGCCCCTCTGATGCATAAGTCAAATACTTGATAAAAGATCCTAAGTAGTAAATAAATGGACTAGCTTTTAGAGGAAGATGATCCTTAACTCAGGTCGATAGTTGTGAACCTAGGTCAAAGTTCCATCATCTTAGCTTGTTTTTACCTTAGATAGGAGGAATATTTGTGCTAATTCTCTAGGTAAAATCAACCTCTACATTTTTCACCATCCTAATAGCCAAGGTTGTTACGATGTATAATTGGTCCTTGATGTAGTTACTTAACTCACAAGGTATTTACATAGGTAGAAAGTGTCACCACGCGATAGCATCTCACCAGCATAGGATGATATAGCCGACATATGTGTAGATTGACTAGTTATAGAAGTCGACAATTAGATGGGTTATGTATCTAATTGATATCTCCTAACATAGTACGTTGAGGATAAGATACGGCTCAAATCGATTATCTTTAATTAGGGTGGACTATCTTAGGAACTGGGACAGATTGACACAAGACATAATAACCGACCTGTTGAGACCGGTTATCATGGACCCATATCGTTATTCCTGGGCTTAGGGTTTAGCTCCATGGGCCCTGATGGCATTTTATACTGAGTACAAATATCAAACACTTTAGGGGTTAGGTCGATCACTTCTTGGATGATTTCCTCATCACTGCGGTGAGAGTATATTTTTGCTCATCATGCTGACACTAGTAGAAAACAGAGCATTGGCGATAGGAAAATCCGTCGCCAATGCAGTAAAATCCGTCACTAATACACTTTCGCGACGGGGAACAGTCCGTTGCCAATAATCCTGTCACCAATAAATATTGGCGACGGGGTCATCCGTCGCCAATGTTCATTGGCGACAGATATGTATTGGTGACAGAAAACATTGGTGACAAACTACATCCATCGCTAATAAATATTGGCGATGGGGAAAAAGCCGTCGCCAATGGACATTGGCGACAGGGCAAGAGTCGTTGCCAATGAACATTAGCGACGAAAGTAGTCCCGTCGCCAATGTTCATTGGCGACAAGAATATGGCTGTCGCCAATGTATGTAATCCAAAAAAAATTCTTTTTGAGCACCTCAATTAGGAATGTATACCTGTTGCTATCAATATTCACAATATATTCAACAATATTCACATTTATCGATTCACGTCCAACAATATTCACGTTCACAATCATTGATTCACATCCAACAATATTCACATTCATTGATACACATCCAACAATATTCACGTTCACGTTCATTGATTCACATCCAACAATTAATATCCAACAATATTAACATTCATTAATCCACATATATATAATCCGGAGGTCATAATATGTTCAACACAATCCAAAAGTCCACAAATGTAACAATATAATATTGACTTGAGAATTAAGAGGACCAGCATGATGAAACACATTATCACAAGGACAGTCGCACACATAATCATCCCTCCTTTCGTGTGTGTTCTTTCGACCTGCACACATAATCATACCTCCTAATGCTAGGAGATGTTGTTACATGGATCACTCATGCTTACCACATCTCTGCTGCCGAGAGTAGCATACATTGCAACGAACCCTGCATATCAAAGGACATAAAAGTAACTCCTGTTATGTCAGGTTTAAGAGTAAAAAAAAAGCATCGTAGAATCACATGAAGATGAATGTGTACATTAAATCACAGTCTTAATAATCTTACTCCCAGTTAATAAACTTTGCTATGGCTAGTTTTAGTAATAAAAAGAAACTGTTGAATTGAAATAAACTGCAATCTCTTGAGAACAGGAATATGAACTTGTTTCTAGCTGGTAATTTGGCGTACAAACAAGCATAAGCATGGAATACTATATGGAAACAAATATGCATATGTCGCATAATCACAAGACTTACCACTGTGGCGACCCATTAACTTGACAACGCCAATGTCATTCTCAACACTTGAAGCTTCAACATGGGCTGCATTGATCGCTCTCTGGGCCTCCTCAACAGCAATATCAAAACCAAAGGACTTGTATCCATGGTATCGTGACCTCCATGTGATGAACCATAGACAAAAAATTTTCAAATTTCTGTTCAGAATTCAGTAACTCTAAATAATGAAAAGAGAAGCAGTAATAAATACCAATGAAGAGATCACTGAATCAGCATCAGCTACATCACGTATATAATGAACTCCAGGCAAGTTTCCTCTAATATTTTCCAGAAATCTGAAGTAGAATCAACATGTAATTGGTGTAACAGATAAAGAGCATTCCTCTGTTTAGAAAAAGAAAAGAAAAAGAAAAAGAATAGCATGCCAATTAGCAAATTTCCCATTATGTTTCAGTATCAAGGCCTACTACTGGATCTTGATATAAAACCTTCGAAGCAGCGTTTAATTAATTTCAATAAGTTTGCAGTAGGATAAAACCATAGCTATAAAGCATGTTCAAACATTTAATTAATTTGCTTCCATTTCTGCCAAATGCATCTGATATTGTGCCTGCTTGAAAGCAAAATACTAGTTAAAACACAATGTATAGGGCATCATGGTATGACAAGTAGAATGACACAAAAGATTGCTCGAAGCATCACAAGGTACTGACATATACTCTATAAACTCTAAAGTAACATCTCTTGAATTAATTATGAAGTTGAATCGGGCATAGCTAAATGACTGTATCTATGAAAAGTTAAGACACAAGGAAAGCCCATGATGGAGGATGTAAAAACCCAAAGGTTCACAAAGGTAATGTGTCATGCCTTAAAACATAGATAAATTAGGAATATAGGATAGGCATCAAGACATGACGTAGTAAAATTAAACTTATAAAACTCTAAGAGAACTTTATCCAAACTATTTTTATCTGTTTCTTTAGTGATTAAATCTCATTAAGCTCTTCTCACATTTATTAATGTTGTTTGCAGGGTCAAGTTCATCCGTAAATGAAGCCAATTAAGAGTATTGGAGATCATCAAATCTGCTAGCATAAAGAATAAAAAAGATAATAAATTTAAAAAATAACATAGACTTCCTAATTAATTGAAAAGATCTATGATAAGTTCTGATATATCATTAGCAAGATTAATATGAGTACATGTTCGTAACACGTATTGGCGACGGCATCAACATTGGTGAAGAACGGGGTCCGTCACCAAATTAGTCCCTCAAATCTTCAATATTTCAAAATTACTCACTCAAATCATGGAAATTTATATTACATCCCTCTAGGGCTGAGCATGGTTCGGTCCAAACCGAAAAAACCGACCGAACCGACCGAACCGACCCGAAAAAATCGGTTTTATGAGTAGGGCGGTTCGAGTCGGTTTGAAAACTTTTTAACCTGAACCGACCGAATATAATGCAATACTACTAATTCTGATCTTAAACCCTACCCGACCCGTCCCCAAAGAGTCAAAGAATCAAACCCTAAACTTATTTTCTGAATCATTATGGGTTAAAAACAATATCATTATATCAGTGTTTAATGCTTCATAATCTCCTACTTTGTTGATATTTTTTTCTTTAACACAGTTTGTTGTTTGATAAGAAGTTTGATAAAGTTAGAACCGAATAAACCGAACCGAACCGCACCGAACTGACTTGCAATAATTCGGGTCGGTTTTGAATTATAGACGGTTCGGTTCGGTTATTCAAATTTTGGTAAAAACCGAACCGAACTGACCGTTGCACACCACTACATCCCTCAAATCATAGTAATATTTACTATTAGGTCCCCTTGTTAACACCGGTTATATTTAAAAAAATATTCTTTAAATCTAACTATTATTACTAGTTACTCTTGACTTTAAATTTTAAAATGTTAACCTGTATGGACCCAGTTTACCCGTTAAAACGTGAAAACCAAATTCATTAAAAAATAATTCCTCCAACTCTAACAGATATCATCTACGTTACTTTGTACTGGGCGCAACGAGTAGGATGATTGGTATCAGGGTCGGTTCAATTTTGGGAAAACTTCACCGAGGTGGAGAATTGTAGAAACGGTGACGAAGAACAGTAAAAACAAAGCAGACATTTGGGTGTTGGCCGGTCGACCGCGAGGACAAGCCCGGTCGACCAGATTCATGCACATAACAGGGGGAAGTTTCGGCTCCCTGACCGGTCGACCGCGAGCTCTAGCCCGGTCGACCAAATCATGTTGCTTCTGTAGGCTGAGTTTTCAGCCTGTTGGCCGGTCGACAGCGGGAAGCAGTCCGGTCGATCGCGATGCGGTTTTGGGCCTGGGCTCGGTTTCCTGATCTGTTTGGGTTTCGATTTTGATATAAATACAAACACGTTTTAGGGTTTCTAATAGGGCACAAAAAGAGAGACTTTTGAGCACTTTGTCTGGAAGAATTTGTGAGGGATTTCAGAGTTTTGTTTGTGAGATTAAATTGAGTGATTGTAATCACTATTTGTACTATCTCTCTATTAGTGAAAACTATCACATCCTTGCCCCATGGACGTAAGCACATTGCCGAACCACGTAAAATTGGTGTCTTGCTTGTGTGATGCTTGTTTTTTGGTTGTTGATTTGTGCTCCTATCTCGTTCGTTTGTTGTGTTTCGGATTCTGCAGTACACAACAATTATTTCCACAGTTATTGATGGAAGGAGTCAGGAAATGTGCTGAGAAACTTAGGTTTGAATTATAGAGCATATAGAATTTTTCATAGATATTGACTATATTCCTTTTCTGATCTCGGAATAATTAAACATATCCAGCTACTTCAATAGAAGAGAGGAATAGAACAAATACAAGAGTCGGAGGTTCATCCAGCCATTAACGATTCAAAGAATGACAAAACAAGAGCTCTTCGATTTTCTACCTACGTGATAGTGTTCCTCTGATCAATTATTTGCTTCCATGTGCTGAATCAGGTGCATAAGGTTGGAGTAAGAAGTTCCTCCTTCTACAGCCTCTTGAGCCTTTTCAGCCAACTCCTTAGCCCTCTTCCTCCTCTCTTTAGCTTCTTTGCCTTCAGCGAACAAATGGCGTACTGCTTTCTCTACATCATCCTTCTTCACCAACACATCCCTATTCTCGACTCCCCATATAGTCGGAGATTTTACCCCCAGCGATACTCCGATTCTCAAAACTTCCACTATTAGTTTCTCGTTCAAGAATTGGTCGCTATAATTAGGCCAAGTTATCATAGGAACACCTGCTGACACAGACTCTAATGTTGAGTTCCATCCACAGTGTGTTATAAATCCTCCAAGCGCTGGATGTGACAAAATCATCACTTGTGGTGCCCATCCTCTAATTACAAGCCCTCGGTCCCTCGTTCTTCTTTCAAACTCAGAGAGCCATACCTCCACCTCGAAACACATTTCTCGGTCTTTTATGACCCAGATGAACGGACAATCGCAAGCCTCCAAGCCCAATCCTATCTCGATAAGTTGCGCAGGAGTTGTTCGAACCAGGGTACCGAAACTCACGTAAACTACGGAGC
>NC_033794.1:81782654-81815344 GCF_001876935.1 Asparagus officinalis | reverse complement strand
GTCTCTAGATCATCGAAAGTGTTGACAATCACACCGTCAGATACCAACTCGGCCTCCCTAACCCCTTTTGCATGCTCATCCGTGAGTCTGAAGAAGCTCCCCACTTGAGCCTTCGTTATCATAACCGGACGAGGCAACCCAGGAACTACAAACGGCTCATTCTCATCTTTTATCGTCTCCTCAATCTCCTTTGTTCTGGCGCGACGGACACAAAGAAGGGGAAAGCATCCACACCCATGGAACACAAGTCTAGGGATGTTAAACTCCCTAGCCACATCTCGCGCCCAGTAGTGAATGTTATCAGAGATGACGCAAGTAGGGTGAGGTCTGTGGGCTCGAAGGTGGAGAATGACGGGGTCACGAAGCATACATATTGCATCGATGAAACTCTTGAGTTGGCCGCGGGAAGGGAGCATGTCGATGTTTTCTAACCCCTCCGGCAAGCCAACCTCAGTGGACGGGAACCTGAGAGATACAAACTTGACAGGTAAGCCAGAGCGCTTGACCTTATCAATTGTGTCTCTTATGCGCTCAGCGTTGGCAGGGGTAGTGATGAGGGTGACGACGGCACCATGGCTTGCGAGGAGTTGAGCCATGTCGATCATGGGAATCGTGTGGCCTTGTGCCATTAAAGGAATGAGTACAAAGTGAGGCTTCGTATCAGAAATGTTACGGGGTACTTGGATGGCCATTTGAGCTTGGATACTGTGTAGTGTGTGCGCCTCTTTCACTTAAAGTGAAGAGGGATGGGTAGAAGGTGATCTATGCCCTTATGCAAGCAATTTGTTCCAATTTGGACCGAAAATATCCTGAGGTTCAGAGCTTACGTGTACTTTTCTAGCTTGTTTCTTTCCTAACTGATGCGGACTAGCACCTCAAGCAGTCCTTATCTTGCAAGAACAACTCTAACGATGATCTAATCGCATCCAACAACTACATTTATATATTGAATTAGGACTTTTTTTTTTTTTGATTTGGCTATAAGATTGTGGAACTTAAGAAAGGGTAAATTGCTGATAGAACTTGTGTACTACCACCCAATTACAGATGGACCCCGTGTTTTTGTATTGTTGTAGATCGACCTCCTGAGCTTTGCCCATTCCAGAGTGGAAGTGGGCAGATATTTTGATGGATTTTATTGTAGGATTGCTGAGGTCCAGGAAGGGGAATGATTCTATTTGGGTGATAGTTGATCGGTTGACGAAGTCGGCGTACTTCTTGCCAGCTAAGATGACTTATACGGCGGTGACTTATGCGAGGATTTTCATCCAGGAGATCGTACGGTTGCATGGAGTTCTAGAGCCGATTGTGTCGGATCGAGGCTTAGTTTTCACTTCAAATTTCTGGAAGAGATTTTAGAATTTTTTCGGCCACCAGCTATCATATAGTAGTGTTTTCCACTCGCAGACTGATGGCCAAACAGAGAGGGTCAACCAAGTATTGAAGGACATGTTGCGGGCATGTGTTATCGATTTCTAGGGCAACTGGGAGGATCATATTCCATTGATTGAGTTTACCTACAATAATAGTTATCAATCTACTATACGCATGGGTATTTACGAAGCATTATATAGGAGGCCTTGTAAATCCCCGATTTGTTGGGCAGATCAGGAGAACAACTTATTACTTGGGCCAGAACCTGTGAGGCAGACTACAGAGAAAGTAACATTAATTCGGAAGCGTATTCTTGCGGCTCAGAGTTGGCAAAAAAGCTACGCAAATCAGAGTTGACGACCTTAGAGTCTGAGGTTGGAGATTATGTTTTGTTGAAGGTGTCACCTATGAAGGGTGTTCAGTATTTCGGAAGACGTGGAAAGCTTGTCCTAAGGTATATTGGTCTGTTCCGGATTGTGGGAAGTGTTGGAGCCATTTCATATCGACTAGATATTCCAGCATCGATGTCGGGTATACACGATGTTTTTCATGTTTCAATGCTCATGAAGCATTTACATGATGAGGAGCAACATAGGTTGATTGATGCACCAGAGTTAGAGATTCAGGCAGATTTGACCACTATTGAGATCTCAGTTTGTATTCTTGATAGAGAGGACAAGAGACTTAGAAATAAGGTGATTCCAAAGTTCAGTGGAACCAGAAAGGACTGTTTGAGCAGGTAAATGTTAGTTATGATTTGTTTGTGTTCATGATTATTAGTATAGCCACATTTATATTTAACGCTAGAATGGGGATATTAACACTTAGCTCCTAATCATTCGGAACATATGGTATATACAAGGAGGGTTCCTTATTTGGATTTTTCGCCCGACGTTCTAGTTTTATTTAATTAGGGGTTAAGTAGGAGTATTTGCATTCTAGATTGTTAAGTATAAATATCGTTTGTGATTCATATCTACAGATTAATGATACAACATATGTGTATGTAAGGGTTTCCTTGTCTGGATTATCACCTCAACGCGCTTTTCTTGTATTATTAATCTCTAAGATACTATTGCGGAATTTTGAGGATGAAATTCATTTGGGGGGTTAATGTAAAACCCCAAAATTTTGGAAAATACTATGGTAAATAGTAATGAATAAGTTATATTATGATAATTATTATTTATTGATGAATGAATATATTAGTAAATGATTTGAGATCAATTAAGTGTATATATGAAAGTATACTAGTGTTAAACATGCACACAAGCAAAAACCTGTATGCTGGAAAATGCCTTGGGTCAGTCGACTGGTAATTGCCAATCAGTCGACCGATAGGAGCTTATCAGTCGACTGATGGCAAGTCATCAGTCGACGGACGGGGCCACTTTCCCAGTCTTATTTGGATTCGGGTCTTTTTAAATTGTTTCGGGTTCGCCTATACATATATATGGATATATTTCACAAAAGTTTCTCTTTTACATCATATTTCTGAACCCTAGCAGCCACCCTCTCCCCTCAGCAAACCCTAGATTTATTTTGGTAATTTTGAAGATCTTTGTGAAACAAATACCGAGAAGAGAGCGAGATTGTCGGCGTTTGGTGAGGGAGAATCTGTTTTCTTGAACTCTTTGGGATTCCAGCACGTTTAAGGTGAGTTTCATCTCTTTCAAACCCATCCCTTGTTTTCTTTAGTTTCATTTCAGTATTTGATTGATTTTAAAAATATATTTTAAATATAAAGATCACTTCTTGTGAACAGTATAATAAAAAGATCTAACCTTTTTGATTTAACAAGATATATAACAGATTCCCAGACGTGGATTTGAGTTCTAAACGTGACTTAATATGAGTTTTGTTGAGTTTTATGGTTTTCAAGATGATTTCACTGATATGAACGTATTAAGATTGTTTGAATCCCCTCAAATATAATAAATATGTTACATGTAGATCTCTGAACCCTAATCACACTAAACAAGTTTGGATATATGAGTTTTATTTGAAAACTATTGAATTTTATGTATTATAGACGAAAACCTGTAACATAAACTCATTGTTAGGTCTCATGTTTATGAGCCTATTATATCTAATCTAGTTTTAATTTTAATGATTAACAAACAATTCCTAATATCATGTGTCGAGTGTTTGTATTTGTTTTGTTAGGTAATCTATACAAATATCCTCCGTTGGAGGTTGGATGGAATCGAGCTAAAACGATGATATCTTGGAGGTTGGTGGAAATCGGAATGAAGCCGTCGTAATATGAAGTAAGATTCATCATCGCTTCACCCCTGCTACCAAGACCAGCTTATTAAAGATCATTTGCTTGGGTATATTATTTATAGTTTAGGAGTTTACTTTATGTGTTATGCTTAAAATCTCCAACTACACACATACACGTTTCGTTTTATCGTATTATATATTTTTGGAAAAATAATATATTTATGGATTAAAGACTTGATTACACTATTTTATAGCTTTCCTCAAGTCTATTAATAAATTTTTGACTCTCATATTCTTATGCTAGATTGATTTAAGTTTAATTCTTATTTTTGCTCATTGATTGCACACACACTCACCTGAGCTTTAGTATTTCACACATTGTATATTTGGGTTATGATTAGGTTATTAAGAGTGAGCTTTCACTCAGTTCTCATCCTTGTATTAGAGAACAAACAAATTTATTTGTGCTTTATTGTTGAGAGAACACATTGTAATACACAAGGACACTTAGAGGAGTGGTTGGTGAGACAGTGGGTAAAATTCCAAGAGGAGTGCCATCAATTGTAAATCCTAGAGAGAGGTAGTAATTCTGAGCAGTTGAGGTGGGTAACACGGGGTAGGCCAACACTTAGAGGAGTGTATTATGTGATTGTAATTGTGTGAGATTGTAAACGTTATTAGTGAGCGTTGAAAACCGATTGTGTAGTTGTTTTGAGATAGTGGAAATTCTCCTCTATGGTGAGGAGCGGAGACATAGGTCTTGGGTCGATCGAACTCCGTGATTATTTGCCTTATGTTTATGTTTGTCAATTTGCGCACTATCTCTCTTATTTGTGTGTTCATGTTTATATCGCCCTTTGTTTAATTATATATCCTTGCACATAACTTGTTGCATATCAAAATTGCTAGGATAATTGTTAAATAGTTTTAAATTAGCATTGATATCGGATTAGATTGGCAATTATCTTATTCACCCCCCCCCTCTAGGGTACTTTCACCCGTTACCAGTTTGAAAGTTGTTCGCCTTCTTGTTTTGATGATGTTTAACAAACAATTTACTTCTAATGTTGTTTGTCTAGTGTTTGTGTTTTTGTATTTATTCTAGGCAAACAACGAGTTAGAGGATGGATGAAATAGAGCTTCAATGATCATATCCAATGGAGGTTGGCGGAATAATGGAGTGAAGCAATGTACATTCAAGTTAAAGATACAAGTTCAAGCTTCTTCCGCAAGTGTACCAAGTCAAGATTATTGAAGATCAAGATCAAGCTTGGGTAACATTTAGTTTAGGAGTTTATATTATGTGTGTTAGTACTTTAAGCTCAATCATATACACACATACACGTTTTGGTTTTGTATATATATAGTTATATATATACATATATGTTTTGGTATGATAGTTTTCAAGTTTTAATATGAAATAATTTAATATAATTAGAAAACATTTTTTTTTCATACTTATATGCATATATATGATTTCATCAATATCAATTTTATTTAGTTCAATGAAATCACGTTTTAGTGCATTATATGTGTATTTTGATAAAATACTATATTCATTGTTTATAGACTTCATAACAATAGTTTACATCTTTCTTCAAGTCTATAAAATCATTTTGTAAAGTTTCAAAGCATGGTTTAGCCAAAATGTCAAAATTCATATGTTTACATTTTCATGTTTTGGACTATTTTGCAAAATAATGATATTTCTCATTTGGAAAGTCCTTTTAAAAAACTAGTTTTTGTAACATGTGTATTATCATGTCTACAATCATTTCCCAAAGTTTCATAATTTTTGAAATTTATTTGATATTTTAAACAGTGTTTTAAAATCAGCAAACTGCTTTCAAACCTTTAGTTTTTATATATCAGTTTACGGTCGACCGCCACGGTCGACCGCGTCTGTGTCTTTTGCTGAGTGGGCTGCAGAAACTTTCACGGTCGACCACCACGATCGACCGTCGAGCTGAAAATTCCCACGGCCGACTGCCACGGTCAACCGCGCAAGTCTATGAAAGTTTTTTGAGTTTCAAAGCTGGCTCCCCCCCCCGCCTCCAATGACTATTTTGTACAGAATCTGATTTTCGATTCTGTTGGCTTTTTGGTCTTTTTTTTTGGGGTTTTTGCTGTTGTTTTCTCTTCCTATATAAACCCCCAAACCCCTTCTATCTCAGGAACCCAATGGAAAGTTTTAAAGAAGTTTAAAAAGAGTTTTAACAAGGGTTTTAGTTGGGTTTAAAGTTTGTTTGGTTTATGAAGATTGTTTAACAAGTTAAGAAGATCATCTACATTGTTTGAGCTTCATTTTAATTCTCCTCTCCATCTTGTTTTTCAGAGAAGATTTCCTAAACTCTATTTCTAGCTATTTACTGTTTTATTCATAATTTCTATATGCTAGAATTATAGAAGAAAAGAGTCGATATTTACAAAGAAGATGTGAGAAAATCTTGACCTTCACTTGAGGAAAAGAGTCGAATTTCTTCATTCTGGGTGATGTTCGTTTGGCTTCTAACGAAGCTCAAACTATCTTTGGTGAAGGTCACATTTACACACGCAGGGGTTGATTTTGTTACAAATCCTCACAGTTTCCATCCTTGATTAGTTCAGGGAAATGAATTTCTCGAACTTCCCTTGGTCAAATTTAATGAACAGCGATTTAACAAAAGACCTAAGGGTCTTAGTGTCGAACTACAATTTAATGAACAGCGATTTAACAAAAGACCTAAGGGTCTTAGTGTCGAACTACGACATAATTTTCTTATCAGAGGGGAAAATACTCCCCAACGGAGCCATCATCCTATTTCTAGTCTTTTGTATTGTAATTAACATAGACTAAAATAAAAAGAATACAATGAAATAAATGAAAATTTTATATTTTCCTGGGTTCTTTTCTGTGTGCTAATAGAGCGTCGATCTTATACTCGATTGATAGTCCGATTAAGACGATGGGTCTCTTACTATTGATCTCTGATTTGGTAACCTGAAAGATAGCTCAGTCTTCTCTTGAAACCAAATATTAGAAAGAAAGAGAGAAAAGGTTAATTCTGTGTGTGTATGGAATGTTCGATCTCTCAGTTGGTGATCCTCCTAAATGAACAATCTCCTCCCTCTCTTATAGGCTGAGAGAGAGAGAGAGAGAGAGAGAGAGAGAGAGAGAGAGAGAGAGAGAGAGAGAGAGAGAGAGAGAGAGAGAGAGCTAAAAATCTTTAATTATGGATTAAGTGGTCATTAAAGTAGGAGATAAGGGCAGAGCAGTTATCCTCTTGAGAATAGCTCTCAAATATCTAATTGGCGAAGTTCGCGGATTAATTGGTTGGCCAAGCTCACTGAAAGTGTTTGGACGAGGCTCATTTGGACGTCGGTGGGCCATCAATTTTGAATAGTAGGTGATGTGGCCCACGTGGGTAGCTACGGGCAATGTTTACTGACATCAAATGTTGAACTTCGCGTGGCTCATTTTTTATTTGTTTGGACTAAGCTTGAATGGGCTGTTTGGAGATGTTCGCGTGCTTGTTTGAGTGAGTTTCTCTATAGCCTGTTCTAGGCTTGACCTTGAGCCTACTTGAAGTGTTTAGCTCATGAGCATTCTTCATGGATCCAAACTGAACATTGGCCTAGATAGAATATAGTTTAACTGTTTACACCCATCTCTTAGTATTGCCCCACTTAGGGGATTAGTGGATTTTAGTTAGAGGACTTTTTTCGCCCCAATTGAGAAAGATTTTTTGGTAAATCTTAGGATTTTCAGGTAGATTTTGGTAGATGCATTGTAGAGGATCAAAATGTGTTCCAAGAATTCTTCTAATTTCATTAAATTTGATTAATTATCACAATATGTATATTCTGCCTTGTTGTATGTCGTGTTTCCAACATAGATTCTTAGAAGACTAATCTCCTTCTCTTCCTTCCTTCTTCATCTCCTTAATCTTTAACAATTTGGCCTTTGATCTCTTCCTTAATTATGAATGTCTGTTCTTTCAATGATTGTAAATCGCCTATCTTTTATCAGATCAATTATCGCCTTTAGAGCACCTAAATAAATATGAGAACCAAGTCCTCAATTGAAGAGCTCCGCTTCTGATTCCCTGATTCGCCAACAATTAATCTAGATTTTTGATTTGAGATTTAAGAGAATGATAAAACTCAAATCACTTCCACATGATTTGAGCGCCTTGAAACTCACGTGTCTCATGTGAACCCCTCATGCGACTTCCTTTAGCACTTCATCGTGCCATCTGCTACTTGTTTGATGCCATAACTACGTTTTTGGTGATATTAGTGGATGCTATTTGAATCGTTCTTTTTTTACTCATGTCAGCATATCTTATAGAAGTTATTATATCAGCAATAGCGTCTCTATTATATTAGCAATAGCATCTCTGCCCATGAGGAATTATAATTATTGGTGCTTTCTAGTTTTGATATAATCAACATGTTTTTTATTTGAATTCAAATAAATATCAAATAATTAGTATTAATTATTCTAATTATTAAAAGTATATGGTATATGTGTGAGACATAATCTTAAAAAATGATCCATTTCAGATATTCTCCTATAACTATATCATAGTTTCATTTACTAGTATTTATAATATCTCGGGAGCTAATGAAACTATTTTAGTAAAATTTATTTCTATAATACGGTTCATCTGATTACTACAGAGATGAACCCAATTTGGAATATGAATCGTAAAAGAAAATACTTATTAAACTGGTCGCAGGAATATCAGCTACAGTACCTATTAGCCAAACAGGAGTCCTTCCAGTAATATCAGTCATTTCCCTAACTTTCCTCCACATTTCATCAAATAATCATGCTATAGACAAAAATAGCCCTAGATAATTATGAAGATGATATCGTTCTGAATAGGATAAGAGCATTCCTAGTACTCTATTTCTTTCTCTCAATTGAAGAAATAATTGGAAAATAAAACAGCAAGTACAAAAAAGAGTAATAAACCCCAATATAGACCGACACGATTCAATTCAACATTTTGTTCATTTAGGTTTAATTGTGTCGTAGCTCTATAATTCGAATTAGGCTTATTATTAGATGAACTGCATTGCTGATATTGACCCCAAAAAAGAAACGGTACGTATAGCTAGCCCGCGAACAGCTAACCATCGCACTGTAAAAATCGGATAGGTTCGATCTATGGTCATTGGTGGCCTCCTAAAAGGATATACTAAATTCTTCCAAAGAATCAAAATAGCCGGTTATTAATGGAATCCCCTGTCGGCTCTATGTGAAATATTCGTTTGGTCAAGGACTTCCAAATACATCGTAAGCTAAACCTGTACTAACGAATAACCAACCTGCAATGAATAGTGAAGGTATAGTAGTACTATGAATGATCCAGTATCAAATACTAGTAATAATATTAGCAAAAGAACATTCTCCCGTGCTTCCAAACATGCTAAGATCCAAAAATTCTTGTACATTTACAAAAAAGGGAATTGATTCCGCGAAACATGGGATCAGTAAATAGAAACCCACTGATATTTCATCTTAGTGAGATTGTAATCGCATTATTTTATAAAATCCCGCATTGAAAAAAAATATACATAGATATATTACTATGTACGATTAAGATTCTGAGGATCAATGCACAACTTTTCTTTGAATCAACAAAGAAAATTATGAACAAATCCATTTACAATGATGAAACAAATCAAGAAGGAATTGAGAAAGCCCACTGTTGGAACCGATCTTTGTTGCTATTTTAACCCTTCTATTAGGAACCATAGTAGGGGTACTCGTAATTGTGTGGTTAGAAAGATAAATATCCACAGCAATACAACAACATATCTAACTTGAAATATGTCGACCCATTAGGAATTCTTTAATCTCTAGCAGATGAGACCAAATTACTTTTTAAAGATGACCTACGTGCATCTAGAGGAGATATTTGTTTGTTTAGCATGGGACCATCTATAGATGTCATATCAGTTCTACTAAGTTTTTTAGTAATTCCTTTTGGGTATCGCCTTGTTTTACCCGATCTTAGTATAGGTGTTTTTTATGGATCTCCCTTTCAAGTATTGCTCCTATGGGACTTCTTATATTAGGATATGGATCAAACAATAAATATTCCTTTTCCAACCCACAGTCACCAAATTACCTCCATTTTGACATTTGTCGCGCCTACACACCTCCTGGTCATTTCTGATTGTGAACTCTTGAACACTATCTTCATTATCTTTGGCTATGCTTCTATGTTGCCGAATATACCTTGTGTGCTTCCCGTGCATTGTTGAACCTTTTGCCTGTGACCTCTGTCAATGACTAACCCATCAGTACATCCTTGTGATAGGCATGGGGTCCGATCTATCACTATTTCTGGCCACCTACACGGATCATTTGAGCCTTTACCTCTGCTCTTTAACTGGTCCTCCGCTTGATCCACCATCGCTCAGCGCCTCTCCGCATGCTTTGACATTTTTTTCTTGCAAGTCCCTTGGCAAAACACCGCTACACCATTCACTATATATGTTGCTGGCAAACTTTACTGCTTCTGTTGGATCCCTTGCATGATCACCTATTCAATACCAAGAACCTCACTATCCCTAAAACCTTAATTACTGTCATTGTCTTCTTTGCCATTTCTTGAAGTCCTAACCTTTTTCCTCGAGTAAATTTGGTCGTGATTTTCCCAAGAGAATCTCGGATCTGAATAACCATCAACTATGATACTACTTGTAAGGAATCTGGGTGATTTTACATTTTGAACAAAGAGTTCGACTTTTTAGGGTTTCGTGAGAACTTTATGGTAAAACAATCAAAACAAATGACAATCACTTAAAACAAGAAGACTTACGTGGTTTAGTAATATGCCTATATCCATGGAGAAGGGGAGTGTTAGAAAGGAGTGTAGATCAAACCTCAATTCCGGCGAGGAGCTCCGGCGAAGCTCCGACGAGCTTGAGAACCACGCAGGCGAGCGTGGGCGTCGACTCAGGCGAAGTCGACGGCGAACTGCAGACGCAGTTTCAGGTGGAGCTCGAGCAGGCGAGCTCGAATTGTGGGAAACGCGACCCTCGCGTTTCAGACTCCGACCCTCCCGTTTGGGACACCGACCCTCACGTCCAAGCTCTGACGTCCGCGTCTTGACGCTCCGACCCTCGCGTCCAAGCTCCGACGTCCCCGTAGCTGGCGACAGGCTGTCGCCACTAGGGTTTTGTTGTTGCTTCTCCTCCTCTGATTTCTCTCTGGCGGCGGCACCAAAAATAACGCAGCAGCGTTCCTCTTCTCCAAACCTTGAAATCGCAGCAGCGATTTTGGTTCTTCATCTCCAGCTCTCAATCGTGCATTGAGGGGAGATTAAGAAAGGACTTTAGAGAGAGAGAGAATTGAAAGGGTTTATTCCCTTTAATTATTAACACTGTAGCTACAGTGTTCATCTTTGAGATATCTTAGTTTTGGGATTTTCTCTTGATTTGTAATTTCTTGTTTGATTAATAAGAAATTGACTGTGTGGCTCCCGAGGACGTAGGCAGTTGCCGAACCTCATAAATATTGGTGTACTTTTTCTATTCTGCGTTTCTGTTGTATTAGGGATTTAGGCGTTTAATTTCCCAACAACTGGTATCAGAGCGTGAAACGATCTAGAGAAAGTCAGATTCAAGTGGGAGCCATGGCCGCAGATGAAGGAAAAATGAGACTTGAGAAATTTGATGGAACAGATTTCGAATTCTGGAAAATGCAGATAAAGGATTATCTGTATCAGAAAAATCTGTATCAACCCCTATGGGGGAAGAAGCCGGATTCTATGAAGGCAGATGTGTGGAACCTTCTAGATAGACAAGCCCTCGGAGTTATCAGATTGACGTTGACTCGCAATGTTGCGTTCAACATAGCAAAGAAGAAGACCACGGCGGGTCTTATGGCAGTACTCTCAAACATGTATGAGAAGCCATCAGCCACGAACAAAGTTCATTTGATGCGGCGGTTATTCAATCTGAAAATGGCGGAAGGCGCGTCAGTAGCACAACACCTCAATGAACTTAATACGGTTACAACCCAATTGAGTTCAGTTGAGATTGAGTTTGATGAGGAAGTTCGGGCGTTGATACTTTTGTCTTCCCTACCAGAGAGTTGGAATGCTACAGTCACGGCAGTGAGTAGCTCGTCGGGAAACAACAAGTTGAAGTTCGACGACGTTCGTGATTTGGTTCTCAGTGAGGAGATCCGACAGAGAGAGACGGGTGAAGCTACAACCTCTTCAGTATTGCATACAGAGTCAAGAGGTAGAAATTCAACCAGAGGAAACAGACGGGACAAATCAAACTTCAGAGGTAGATCAAAGGACAGGAGGTCCAAATCAAGGAATCCAAGCAACAACTCGAAGGCTATCGAGTGTTAGAATTGTGGAAAGACCGGGCATTACAAGAATCAGTGCAAGAGTGCACAGAAGGAGAAGGAGGCGAAGGCAGAGGTGAATGTCACCTCCACTTCAGGATGAGACGACGCATTGATATGCTCTTTGGAGAGCAAGGAGGAATCTTGGGTGTTAGATTCAGGAGCGTCGTTCCATGCTACCTCTCAGAAAGAATTCTTCGAGAAGTATACCCCCGGAAATCTTGGATACGTATATCTTGGTGATGATCAACCATGTGCTATTGTGGGCAAAGGCGTGGTAAAAATTAAGTTGAACGGGTCAGTATGGGAGCTGAAGGATGTCAGGCATATTCCCGACCTGAGAAAGAATTTAATATCCGTAGGTCAGTTGGCTGGCGAAGGATATACTACAAACTTTCATGGAGATGATTGGAAGATCTCAAAGGGCGCAATGATGATTGCCCGAGGCAGGAAGACTGGTACCCTATATATGACAGCAGGTGCACGTTGTTTGATCTCAGTTGCAGTAGGCAATGAAACTTCAAAGCTGTGGCACCAGAGACTCGGTCATATGAGTGAGAAGGGGATAAAATCATGCACACAAAGGGAAAACTCCCAGGACTGCAGTCAGTGGAGATGGATATGTGTGAAGAATGCATACTCGGAAAGCAGAAGAGAGTTAGCTTTCAGACAAGTGGCAGAACCCCCAGGAAAGAGAAACTAGAGCTCGTTCACTCAGATGTGTGGGGACGGCACGCCTCAGCAAAATGGTGTAGCTGAGCGGATGAACCGAACGTTGACAGAGAGAGCCAGAAGCATTCGAGTACAATCAGGCCTACCGAAGCAGTTCTGGGCAGAAGCGGTCAACACAGCAGCTTATTTGATCAACCGAGGTCCATCGGTTCCATTGGAGCACAGAATACCAGAGGAGGTATGGTGCGGAAAGGAGGTAAAACTCTCACATCTTAAAGTTTTCGGTTGTGTAGCTTACGTGCATATTAGTGATCAAGGCAGGAATAAGCTTGATCCCAAGTCAAAGAAATGCACTTTCATCGGCTATGGTGAAGATGAGTTCGGCTACCGCATTTGGGACAACGAAAACAAGAAGGTGATCAGGAGCAGAGATGTGATATTCAACGAGAAGGTGATGTACAAGGACATGCACAAGACAG
Organism: Asparagus officinalis; assembly: GCF_001876935.1. NCBI lineage: Eukaryota > Viridiplantae > Streptophyta > Magnoliopsida > Asparagales > Asparagaceae > Asparagus > Asparagus officinalis. The sequence goes on along the minus strand of NC_033794.1, from coordinate 81,802,234 downwards.
ATGACTCAGAGAGCGAGTCAATATTTGTAGATGCAGATGATGTCCCGAGTAACCTCTCGGAAGAACCCAATGCAGAAGGTCCTCAGCCAGAAGAGCCTGTTGGATAAGATGGTGCGCAGGAGCCCGACGCACTAGCTCCGATATTAAGAAGATTTTCTCGTCCTCCTGTACCCAATAGGAGATACATGAACTATCTGTTGTTGACAGATGGTGGGGTGCCTGAAAGCTATGATGAAGCTTGTCAGTGTGGAGATGCGAGCAAGTGGGAGCTTGCCATGAAAGATGAGATGAAGTCTCTCATATCAAACCAGACTTGGGAACTAGCTGAGTTGCCCACAGGTAAGAAGGCACTCCACAACAAATGGGTGTACCGGGTGAAAGAGGAGCAGGATGGTTCCAGAAGATATAAAGCCCGGCTAGTTGTCAAAAGTTTCCAGCAGAAGGAAGGAATTGACTACACCAATATTTTTGCTCCTGTGGTGAAGCTAAATACTATCAGGACCGTGATGAGTATTGTAGCAATTGAAGATCTTCATCTCGAGCAGTTAGTTGTGAAGACGGCGTTTCTTCACGGAGATCTAGAAGAGGAGATATACATGCACCAGCCAGAAGGTTTCTCAGAAGAAAAGAAGAAGAACCTGGTGTGCAGACTCAAGAAGAGCTTGTATGGCCTAATTTGACGGTTTTATGCACAAGGAAGGTTTCCAGAAGTGCAACGCCGACCACTGTTGCTACTTCAAAAGATATCAGTCCAACTATATCATCCTACTACTGTATGTTGATGATATGTTGGTTGCAGGAGCAGATATGGAGGATATCAAGAGTTTGAAGCAGCAGCTGTCAAAGGAGTTTGACATGAAGGACTTGGGTCCAGCAAAGAAGATCCTTGGAATGCAAATCACGAGAGACAAGAAGAAATGGTTCTTGCGGTTGTCTCAGACAGAGTACATCAACCGTGTTTTGTAAAGATTCAACATGGGCGACGCCAAGCCTGTGAGCACACCCTTGGCCAGCTATTTTCGTCTATCGAAGGATCAGTCTCCTCAGTCAGAAGAAGAGAAAGAAAGTATGGCTCAGGTTCCTTACGCCTCAGCTATCGGAAGTTTGATGTACGCAATGGTCTGTACGAGACCAGACATTGGCCATGCAGTGGGAGTGGTCAGCCAGTTTATGTCGAATCCAGGAAAAGCTCATTGGGAAGCGGTCAAGTGGATTCTGAGATATCTACGAGGCACCACACAGAAGTGTTTGCACTTTGGTAAGGGAGAAGTGGAAGTGCAAGGGTACGTAGATGCAGACTTCGGCGGCGAAGTTGATCACCGAAGAAGCACCACCGGCTATGTATTCACCGTCGGAAGTACAGCTGTTAGTTGGATGTCACAGGTACAGAAGATCGTTACCCTATCCACTACAGAAGCTGAGTATGTTGCAGTGACTAAAGCCAGTAAAGAGATGATATGGCTTCAGGGCTTATTGACAGAGCTAGGATTCAAACAGGAGAAGAATGTTTTGTACACTGATAGCCAGAGTGCGATACACTTGGCGAAGAATTCAGCATTTCATTCTAGAACGAAGCATATTGGGCTTTGGTATCACTTCATCAGATCCCTGTTGGAAGATGACGTGTTGAATCTGGAAAAGATTCCAGGAAGTAAGAATCCAGCAGACATGTTAACAAAGACGGTGACCGTTCAGAAACTGGAGTTGTGCGCAACTTCAGTTGGCCTTCATGCATAGATGATGAGGGCGGAGCCACATAGGAGAGGAGCTTGATGAGATAGCCCGTAGACGGCGGTTTGATCTCCAAGTGGGAGATTGTTAGAAAGGGGTGTAGATCAAACCTCAATTCCGGCGAGGAACTCCGGCAAAGCTCCGACGAGCTTGAGAACCACGCAGGCGAGCGTGGGCGTCAACTCAGGCGAAGTCGACAGCGAACTGCAGGCGCAGTTTCAGGTGGAGCTCGAGCAGGCGAGCTCGAATTGTGGGAAACGTGACCCTCGCGTTTCAGACTCCGACCCTCGCGTTTCAGACTCCGACCCTCGCGTTTGGGACACCGACCCTCGCGTCCAAGCTCTGACGTCCGCGTTTTGGCGCTCCGACGTCCGCGTCTTCGCGTGGCTGGCGACAGGCTGTCGCCAGCCTGTCATGTTTGCTTATATAAACCCCTCGTCGCCCTAGGGTTTTGTTGTTGCTTCTCCTCCTCTGATTTCTCTCTGGCGGCGGCACCAAAATAACGCAGCAGCGTTCCTTCTCAAACCTTGAAATCGCATCAGCGATTTTGGTTCTTCATCTCCAGCTCTCAACCGTGCATTGAGGGGAGATTAAGAAAGGACTTTAGAGAGAGAGAGAGAATTGAAAGGATTTATTCCCTTTAATTATTAACACTGTAGCTACAGTGTTCATCTTTGAGAAATCTCAGTTTTGGGATTTGCTCTTGATTTGTAATTTCTTGTTTGATTAATAAGAAATTGACTGTGTGGCTCCCAAGGACGTAGGCAGTTGCCGAACCTCGTAAATCTTGGTGTACTTTTTCTATTCTGCATTTCTGTTGCATTAGGGATTTAGGCGTTTAATTTCCCAACAGGGAGAATACTTTATTAATTAGAATAAAAAAATATAATAATTACTTTCCTCTTGTTGTCACTTCACAAGAGCAATTCATCCGGTTTCTTCTAAATGCTTATAGGAATATAATTTTACTCTTGTAAATCTTTACAAGAATAATGTCAGTTTCTTCTTCTCCTCCTCATTAATCGTTGATGGCTTGCTCTTTGATCTCGCCCTTATGGCCTCCATTCTCTCACAACCTCTATTTTTAATAGGATAGAAGACTTGAGCCCCAAGAAATAAAAGAAATATAAACTAGAGTAGGATTCTAACTATGCAAAAAATGACCCGTCAATGGTTGAACCAGCCGATCTGACTGCCCGAGACCCGCTGTTGGTAATAATCTCTCCCACGGCTTCTTATTTTTTTGCTATTTGCCGCCATTGTTGCTTGTTGTTTTTGATTGGTTGCTATTGCTTTCAAACTAGTTCTTCATTGCTCAAACAATTGAGCTACTTGTAGTCACTACCCATGTGCGACAAAACCCCTTCAAATTTTGTGCCACTTACAAGGACTTGTCCCTCTAGCAGGCGTATCTCTAATTTCTCTGTTGAAGAGCGATAACAATCTTAGTGTTTTGATAAAATTTACAATATGAAGTCTCTAAATCATCAAAAGTATTAACAACCACACCATCAGATGCACCCTGATCCCCTATAGTATTTTGATATAATTTACAATATGATGTCTCTAAATCATCAAAAGTATTAACAACCATACCGTCTGTTCCCCTTCATATGTTCGACCATACAGGCGATACAAAGGAGGCTCGCAGTTGAACCTTTGTTATCACAATTGTGTTAGATAATCGAGAAACCTCAAATGGTTCATTATCATATGTTATTATCTCCTCAATCTTCTTTGTTCTGATTCTACGATAACGAAGAAGAAGGAAACATTCACGCACATGGTATATAAATTGATTGAGATCCTCTACATGTTGATTGTAGAGAATATCTAAACCTCACCAACTAAATCTTCTCACTTAATGGACCTCATTAGAAATATGCTTACTTATGATAAATTTTCTTTTGAGTATTTTTATTTAAAAATGATAAAGTTAATTTTACATCGATGGTTAGGATTTCTTTGTTTTGAAGATAAGGGTCATGGGAGATTTGTGCTAGATATGAGGTTAACATGAATTAGTTTTTATAGATAAACAACTGATTAAACAATAAAGAAAATGTTAAGTGGTGATAGGGGACATAAAACACGCACAACAATTGAAAGAAAACAACTATAGTATAAAAAAAATATATCGAACCACAAGTAATATGTGTGCTTGGAAATTCCTAAAATTGGGTCCAAAAAAGTGTAGACAAAAGGGAGTGAAATAGAATGTGTAGAAAAATAGAGAGATTTGTGAAAAAAAATAAAAACCTAAAACAAGAGAGGAGAAAGAAAAAAGGAGGAGACAATGAAAACAAAGAGAAAATAAAAGGAACGGAAATAAGAGAAAAGAAGGTATTAGGAATGAGTGAAAATTTTAACAAAACAAAACCAAAAAGAGGTAAGTCAAGAGAGGGGGGAAATCAAATCAAGAAAAATTGATGGAAAAATAAATGTAGAATTTAAAAATTCTAGAATTGAATCCACTAGTTAATTTCAATTAGGATTTATGAACCACCATCTTTTATCACATTTTACTTTAGATTTACTACGCATAGACTGTCAAACCATTTAAAAAAAGCATAATATGTCAAATTATGATCCAAGAAAAATCATCATTCATAAAAAAGAATAAGCAACTTGTTAGCAATTTTAGAATTCATAAGCATAACTTATCAAATCACTCAAGATAAGTATACATTATCAAATTCTTCTTTGACCAATAAGTTCTCTAGTTGATTATCCTAAATATAATCATTTTAAGCACAAAGAGAGTAATCCGTAAAACATAAAAGAAATTAAATAATTTTCTTACAATCATAGATTTACTTCAAGAATTAGTCACACATTTTATAAAATAAAAATAAAGAAATAAAATCTATACTAGTATGCATAAAGAAAAAGAAGTTAACCTAAACAACACGCAATAGAAGAAATAAATAAAAATTAAAGTATAAGGGAGAAAGAAATAAATCTATACTGCAAAAGTAAAAAATAAATCTACACTACAAAGCAACAAATCTTATCTACCAAACATAAAATAAAAAAAGAAAATAAAATCCTATAACTTGTAATTCTAAAACAATAAAATAAATGAGAAAAATAAAAACTTATAATGCAAGGGATTGTCCCCTTGTAAATAAATCTCCATCTTCATCATCAAATAGAAGAAGAACAAAAATTTAAAAGGTGGATAAAACTTTTTATTTATTACAAATAAAAAGTTTATAATTTTGGAATGACTTCTCAATTATGAGTGGTCCTCCGCTTCAAATGGAGTTTCTATAAATTTTTCACATCTTTTTATGCTCTCTCTACACCTCTATTAATAAATAATAATAATCTTTCACAATCTTTAGATTTGTCTTGGCTCCAAGTAACCCTTACATGTATAGGATTTGGTTTAGACCTGTTGTGCGCGGCGGAAGCCAAAAAACCTATGTGCTTCGAGAAATCAAATCAAACAAACACCGAGAGAAGGCCAAACAAATCAAAATAATACCACAAACACAAACAATCAATTTTAACGTGGTTCGGCAAGTTGCCTACGTCCACGGGGCAAGAACGGGATGGGGTTTTTACTAATAGAGAAGAAGAGTGCAAACTGAGATTACAAATCTCAAACTGACTAATTAATCTCACCAACAAATCTCTAATTCTCTCCAAACAAAACCCTAACCAATAGCTCAGAAAATACCTCTTTTCTGTGCTCCAAATATCCCTAATTTAATTTACTGCTCAATCAAAGCCAAAGAAACCCTCAAAATCGTATTCTTATTTATATCAAAACAGAAACCCAAACAGAATCTAAATAGGAACTCTAACTATGTAGAAAACCCGCTATAAGTCGACTTAACAGGAGCTATAAGTCGACTTGGCAGAGCAAAAATCAACAACTAAAGAACAAAATGTAAGTCGACTTACCATTGACTTACCATAAGTTGACTTAACAGTCCCTATAAATCGACTTGACCGAGCCAAAACCAACAATTCTAAAACAGAACGTAAGTCGACTTACCATCTGTGATGCCCCTGGGTTCACACAAGGCTGCAGACCAAGGTGAAACCAAGAATGTCAAACCTGTCATGCACCACACCGTGTAATAACATGTTTCACCATCACAATTACTATCTCTCTAGTAGAGTCAATAACAGGTGTAGGTACAGAAGCAAGTAAAAGATAATACAAGAGTCAACTGATGAAATAATAGAGATCAAATAAATATTTCATCATCTAACATACTGAAGTACAAGTCACTATCTGAAATGGATAAACTGGAACTTCTCAACAAATCTCAAATACAAATGTCTGAATAAAAGGAAGCAAGGCACACAACATTTACAACTTCTAGGATAAACTCTCAAATGTCTAACAAAGTTCTACAGTGGAGCTCAAAAGTGAAATATAACTATAATAGAATAGCTGAAGCTAAAGTGCCTCGCCATCAACCTGCGACTCTCCGGGCTCCGGGCTCATTACCTGAAAGGGAGAGGGACAACGAGCATCAAAGCGCTAGCGAGCAACATCACAACCAACCCCAAGGAGAAGGGCTCGTTGTATACAGAAAATACAGTTATAATATATATATAAAATCATAAATCCTATTTAGGTAATTACAACATGAGCATAAGTACGTCGAGCGAAATAATTCAAATAAGGAAACCCTCATGTATATACCATGTAGCTCAGATTGTAAGTACCTGGGTATGAGAGGATTTTAGTATTTAGGAAGTTACAACACGAGCATAGGTACGTCGAGCGAAATAATCAAAATAAGGAAACCCTCATGTATATACCATGTAGCTCAGATTGTAAATCCCTAAATACCAAACCCAAAATCTAATGCAAGAACAAATAACTTAAAAGAATACAAAACCCATCTCTACTTCCAAACATAGTGTCATGTCGAACTCACATGAGTGTCATGTGAGAAAAGAAAACGATTAAGTGTCCAACACATAGACTATATAGATTAAATGTCCAACACATGGACTGCATGAAGTAAACGTATAACACATGGACTAAAAGTAACGAGTATCCAATGCATGGACTGAATATAACCAATGTCCAACGCATGGACTGAATATAACCGATGTCCAATGCATGGACTGAATATAACCAATGTCCAACGCAAGGACTAAATGAAACCAATGTCCAATGCATGGACTAAATATAACCGATGTCCAACGCATGGACTAAATATAACTAATGTCCAAAACATGGACCGAATGAAATGAATGTCCAACACAAGGACTGAAAGGTAATGCATGCCCAACATGAGGACTAATTATAAATTTTGCAAAGTTTAAGTGTCGATGATACATGTATACACAAAAGATACACATAGGCTCATGTCACACGTGCCTCGGTGTGCGGATCGGTGCTTGTGTCAAAAGTCAACTCACATATACAGATAAATCACTAACATTGTAAACTAGTGTCAGATAATCGAGGCGACCTCGAAAAACAACTCAAATAGATTAAAAATCTGTAAAACACCTCATCAGTCGACTCATGTGTCGACTAGGATTGGTCAACCAGACAAAACACAAAACTGAACACTTTCCCGTCAGTCGACTCATTAGTCGACTCATCAGTCGACTCATAAGTCGACTCATAAGTCGACTCATTGGTCGACTGAGCAGAAAATCCCCAGTTTTCTGCTTACGATGATTATCTGCGAAAAAATGATAAAAACTAAGGTTCTCTTTGTTCATGTCCAGCAATGTATATACAATTCTAACACATGTATATCAACAGAAAAGAAAGATTTGCATGTATTATTTTGTCCAGCAATGTATATACAATTCTAACACATGTATATCAACAGAAAAGAAAGATTTGCATGTATTATTTTTCATTAAAAACCTAAACATATTTCTTCATGTTTAAAAAAACGTGTTAAAAGCATTAAATCACATGAAACCCATATTTAAGACTAATTCCAGATCTGGATCTATATTACAAAAACGTTGGTGAGATTTTTACTAACTGAAAAATATAGATCTTGCAGCTTAGAATGTAAAGCGTCTACTTTTATACACAAAATATGTTTTAGGCTCAAAAATCCGAAATAAAAACTCATAGAAACTATACAAACAATGGGTGAGGGCTGGGCGAGATGTTACTCGCCTCTGATATGCTAGAACAACCCCTGAATCCGAGAGAGAAAGATCCCCTTCGCTGCACCTCGCCAAAACCTGCTGAAATCCTCCGAAAAATTCCCCAAAAATTCACCAAAACGAGCTAGGGTTTGAGAGGATAGAGGGGGCTAGGGTTTTCTCTAGGGTTGTAGGCGTCTAAAAATACCTATAGGTGTCCGCACACGGCTCGAGACAGAGAGAATACGACGAACATCGTTATCTGAGTCTAAGGAGGGGGCTAGGGTTTTCTCTGGGGTCTGATGAGTTATGGGGTTGGTTTTGGGTAGGAGAGTTTATATGTAAGCGGTCAAACCCGAAACAAACCAAACCAAACCCGCAAAAGAAAAGAAAAACATGAAGTCAGTCCGTCAGTCAACAAATTGGTCGACTCATCAGTCGACTCATTAGTCGACTCATGAGTCGACTCATAAGTCGATTAAGCAGATATAAATTTCTAGATTCGTGCATGTTTTGTTATTTAGCCAAAACCAATGCACGAAATTCTATGAAACCACAATCATACATGCCTAATAACTTGTTACCAAGTATCTCCATGACCTCAAGTCATTTACGACAAATAGAATTATTTATCACTAATAATTCACATATATTTCTAACAAAATACGGGGTTTTACATTCTTCCCCCCTTAAAAGAATTTCGTCCTCGAAATTCAAAAGTCATAATCAAATCAATACATTGCTCTAGATAGGCAAATAGTGATATTTATATTTAACAATCCAGAATAACCATAATCCTACTCAACCCTTAATCAAATGGAACTAGTACGTCGGGTGAAAAATCCAAACAAGGAACCCCCCATATATATACCATGTGTTCTAAAAGATTAAGAATTAAGCGGAAATATCCTCATTCTAGCGTTAAATCTAAATATAACCACACAAATAATCGCACACATAAATCAATTTACTTCCTCAATAGGTGTAGGAAGTCGCGCAGCATAATATCTTTGCGCTCTCGAAAATCATCTTCGATGTCTACACTTAACCATCTAAAATGTGAATACCCCCACTTAACCCCTAACTAAATGGAACAAGTACATCAAGCGAAAAATCCAAACAAGGAACCACTCATATATATACCATATGTTCCAAGTACTTAGGAGATAAGTGTTAATACCCTCATTTTAGTGTTAAGTATAAACATCGCCATGCTTGTAACCATAAGCTATAAATAAGTCATACATAAATTTAATTTACTTGATCAAACAGGTGTGTGTAGTCGCGATGTACATCCTCCTCGCGCTCCCAAGAAACCTCCTCAACTCCTTTTTCGGTTCCACTAAATTTTTACCAAAGGAAAACAACTTGTTTCTAAATTTCTTGTCTCTCTAGCAAGTATACAAACTAGGATTTCAATCATAGACAAAACATCCTGAAGTTAAATCTCCGGTGCGTTCAACATTCGTTGTTGCTCTTCATCATGTAAGTGCTTCTCAAGCATAGAAACATGAAACATGAATTACTTATGTACACTAGTCAACGATGCTGGAAGGTCTAGACTATATGTAACAGCTCCAATAAGCTCCAAAGTCCGAAATGGTCCAACATATCTCAGCTTCAAGTTTTCCCTGCCTTCCGAATTACTGAACGTCTTTCATAGATGATACTTTCAGCATAACTAACTCTTCAAATCTGAAATTCTAAAGGTCTTCATCTCTTATCTGCATAGCTCTTTTGCCAACTCTGAGTGGCTAGAATCTGTTCTCTGATCAATGTTACTCTCTTAGTAATCTGTCTCATAAGCTCTGGCTCAAGCATTAAACTATCCTTCGGCTCTACCTAACATATAAGCGATCTGCAAGACCTCCCGTACGATGATTCATACGGGGCCATACCAATTGTCGCTTGATGACTATTGTTATAAGCGAACTCTATTAGCGAAAAATGATCCTCCAACATCTGATTTACTTTCTCCATCTGACCATCCGTCTCGACCCGATACCATCGTATCTAGAACTCCATGAAGTCGAATAGTCTTCTGAATAAATATCCTCGCATACGTCTTAGCTGTATAGTTAGTCTTCACTGGAAATAAAATGTGCCGACTTCATTAGTCTATCCACTATCATCCAAACAAAATCATTCTCTTCCTTCGAATTCGACAACCCTACAATAAAGTCCATAGAAATATCCGCCCACTTCTACTTCTAAATGGGTAAAGGCTGAAGTGTTCATGCCGTTCTCTGATGTTCCGCCTTCACTTGTTGGTAGGTAAGACACTTAGCTACATACTCTTGAAATCTTTCTACGCATATCACTCCACCAATAGTGTCTCTTTAGGTCTTTGTACATCTTTGTGGTCCTTGAATGTACCGTGTACCGAGTACGATGTGCTTCATCTAATAACTCCCTCTTAAGCTCTGCAGTACCGTGTACCGAGTACGATGTGCTTCATCTAATAACTCCCTCTTAAGCTCTGCACTAGCTGGCATAAATAGTCTATCCTTTCTAATAACTCCCTCTTAAGCTCTGCACTAGCTGGCATAAATAGTCTATCCTTCTTCCGTAGACCTCTATTTGTCTCAATGGCCTAATTAGTCTTAGGCTATTTGGTAATCTCCTTCTTTCATATTTGAATCCAAGAGTCTTCCAACTGAGCTATGACAACTTCGTTACTCCAAGATGGCTGCACTGACACATCTCCAAAAAATGCACTGGTTCCATAAATCTCTGGTCTAAAAATCAAACTGGCTAAGAGTGAGAAGATCTCTATGCAATAAGCATCTCGAAACAGTAACCCGATGTCGACGTTTCCTGCTTAAAACATCTGCAACGACGTTCGCCTTTCCCGGATGATACTGAATCACGAATCCGAAATCCTTGATAAACTCGATCCACCTCCTCTGTCTCTGGTTGAGTTCCTTCAGAGTAAAAAGATACTTCAGACTCTGATGGTCTGTGAACAATTCAAACTACATTCCATTCAAGTAGTGTCTCCATGACTTCAATGCAAATACTGCTGCTAACTCCAAGTCATGAGTGGGATAGTTCTGTTCATGAACCCTCAACTGCCGTGAGATATATGCTACTACCTTCTGAGCCTGCATCAATACACCTCCTAATCTTGCTAACGATGCATCTGTGTAGACGACGAACGCCCTGTCGCTGCTCGAAAAAGTCAAAACTGGTGCTGAAGTCAACTTAGTCTTCAAAATATCAAAGCCCTTCTGGCACTCCACACTCCAAATGAACTATACACCCTTCTTCGTAAGGCGTGTAAGTGGCGTCGAAATCTTTGAGAAGTCCTGGATGAACTTCCTATAATAACCGGCTAAACCTAAGAAGCTACGAATCTCTGTCACCATCTTCGGTGGTTCTCAATCAAGAACTGCTGTAACCTTAGCCGGGTCCACTGCTATGCCCTCTCTACTGATGACGTGGCCGAGAAATCTGACTTCTGAAAGTCAAAACCCACACTTGCTGAACTTGGCATATAACTGATGCTCCTGCAGAGTCTTCAAAGCTAATCGTAGATGTTCCTCGTGGTCTGCCTCTGATCTCGAATAAATGACGTTGTCATCGATAAAAACAATCACGAACTGATCTAAGAAGGGATGGAAAACCCGGTTCATCAAGTTCATGAATACCGCAGGTGCATTGGTCAGTCCGAATGGCATGACCATGAACTCGAAAGATCCATATCGAGTAAAAAAGGTGGTCTTGGGAATATCCATCTCCCGAACCCGCAACAGATGATAACCAGAATGAAGATCAATCTTCGAGAAGAACTTCGCTCCCTGCAACTGGTCGAACAAGTCATCAATCCGAGGTAATGGGTACCTATTCCGGATAGTGACCTTGTTCAACTCCCTATAATCAATGCACAATCTCATACTACCGTCCTTCTTCTTCACGAAGAGGACCAGTGCGCCCCACGGAGAATTACTCCGACGAATAAAACCTTGAACTATTAACTCGTCCAACTGGGCCTGAAGCTCCCTCATCTCAGCTGGCGCCATGCGATAGGGTGCGTGGGATATCGGAGCTGTGCCCGGCTGCAACTCAATATAAATCTCAACCTCTCACACAGGAGGTAACCCAGGTATGTCCTAAAAGACATCCTGATACCCTGAGACAACTCTAGTCTCCAATAAATCAATACTCTGATCCCGTCACATCACCTTCTCGATGTACGTCAGAAATGACTCCGCAAAAAGGTTGCCCTGAGAGGTTGCTACAATCAACTCGGACCCATCAGACGCTCACAAATTGACTGTTTTCACAAAGCAGTCAATATTAACATGGTAGGAAGCCAACCAATCCATACCAAGGATGATATCGAACTAGGACACAGGCAACCCTATCAAATCTATAACAAACTCCGACTCATCTAGACTAATAATACACATCCTACAAACGTTCTCCAGAAGCGATACCTCACCTAAAGGGATGGAAAACCGATAATAGAATGTCTGGAGGCTGAGCTACGATTTGGAGTTTAGTCATAAAAGCATACGAAATGAACGAACACGAAGCTCCCGAATCGAAAGGAATACGGGCGGGAAAAGGATTCATGAGGAACGTACCCTTCATAACTGATCTGCTTGCTCCGTGATCATGCGGAATTACTGCATATACTCTGTCGGTGGCTGAAGACTGCTTTGCCACTGGTGTTGGAGAATATGGGACAATCTGCCCCTGGGGAACCTCCAGAACTGCTAGAACCTACCCCTCAGTCTTCTGCTGTTGTTGATTCGGACCATTTCCCTTCTGAGCTCTTGTTGGTGCACTGCGGCACTCTAATGTCTTGTGTCCGACCTTGCGACAATTATAGCAAGTTCCCCGAAACTTGCGCTGCTGACGTGCTCTCTGATCATGTTGGGATCCCTTCTTATGAGGGCCCTACTACTGCTGCTGAGGTCCAGACAAGGGTCTCTTGTTCTTACCCTTGTCTCCGGTGTGCCCTTTCTTAGCACTCCCTTCCTTGTCCTTCCGAAACTTAGCCATGCCATTTTCCTGAGAAATGGCGGTTTCAACTACTTGTGGTGGTGGTGTAATATGATTCGCCAAAAGCTCCTCGATTGCTGCTATCCTAGCGACTATATACACACACACATAACGTATCACCATACGATTTTCACAACATACAGTATTCACACAAATAATTTAAACAAAAATAGTTATTATAAAAAAAATTCTCAAATTTTTGAGATATACGCATATATCGTCCTCACTCATACTAGAAAATTCTTATCGGACTCTATATATGAATCCTAAGAAACTCTATCCTAGCTCCATGACTAGACACAGGATGATCCTAAGGATACTGGAACTAGAGCTCTGATACTAACTGTGACGCCCCTGGGTTCACACAAGGCTGCAGTCCAAGGTGAAACCAAGAATGTCAAACCTGCCATGCACCACACCGTGCAATAACATGTTTCACCATCACAATTACTATCTCTCTAGTAGAGTCAATAACAGGTGTAGGTACAGAAGCAAGTAAAAGATAATACAAGAGTCAATTGATGAAATAATAGAGATCAAATAAATATTTCATCATCTAACATACTGAACTACAAGTCACTGTCTGAAATGGATAAACTGGAACTTCTCAACAAATTTCAAATACAAATGTCTGAATAAAAGGAAGCAAGGCACACAGCCTTTACAACTTCTAGGATAAACTCTCAAATGTATAACAAAGTTCTACAGTGGAGCCCAAAAGTGAAATATAAATATAATAGAATAGCTGAAGCTAAAGTGCCTCGCCATCAACCTGTGACTCTCCGGGCTCCGGACTCGTTACCTGAAAGAGGGAGGGACAACGAGCGTCAAAGCGTTAGCGAGCAACACCACAACCAACCCCAAGGAGAAGGGCTCGTTGTATACAGAAAATACAATTATAATATATATATATATATANACAAATAACTTAAAAGAATACAAAACCCATCTCTACTTCCAAACATAGTGTCATGTCGAACTCACATGATTGTCATGTGAGAAAAGAAAATGATTAAGTGTCCAACACATAGACTATATAGATTAAATATCCAACACATGGACTGCATGAAGTAAACGTCTAACACATGGGCTGAAAGTAACGAGTGTCCAACGCATGGACTGAATATAACCAATGTCCAACGTATGGACTGAATATAACCGATATCCAATGAAAGGACTGAATATAACCAATGTCCAACGCATGGACTAAATGAAACCAATGTCCAATGCATGGACTAAATATAACCGATGTCCAATGCATGGACTAAATATAACTAATGTCTAAAACATGGACCGAATGAAATGAATGTCCAACACGAGGACTGAAAGGTAATGCATGTCCAACATGAGGACTAATTATAAATTTTGCAAAGTGTAAGTGTCGATGATACATGTATACACAAAAGATACACATAGGCTCATGTCACACATGCCTCGGTGTGCGAATCAGTACTTGTGTCAAAAGTCAACTCACATATACAGATAAATCACTAACATTCTAAACTAGTGTCAAATAATCGAGGCGACCTCGAAAAGCAACACAAACAGATCAAAAATCTGTAAAACACCTCATAAGTCGACTCATGTGTCGACTAGGATTGGTCGACTCATTGGTCGACAAGAGAAAACACAAAACTGAACACTTTCTCATCAGTCGACTCATTAGTCGACTCATCAGTCGACTCATAAATCGACTCATGAGTCGACTCATTGGTCGTTTGAGCAGAAAATCCCTAGTTTTCTGCTTATGATGATTATCTGCGAAAAAATGATAAAAACTAAGGTTCTCTTTATTCATGTCCAACAATGTATATACAATTCTAACACATGTATATCAATAGAAAAGAAAGATTTGCATGTATTATTTTGCATTAAAACCCTAAACATATTTCTTCATGTTTAAAAAACGTGTTGAAAGCATTAAATCACATGAAACCCATATTTAAGACTAATTCCAGATCTGGATCTATATTACAAAAACGTTGGTGAGCTTTTTACTAACTGAAAAATATAGATCTTGCAGCTTAGAATGTAAAGCATCTACTTTTATACACAAAATATGTTTTAGGCTCAAAAATCCAAAATAAAAACTCATAGAAACTATACAAACAATGGGTGAGGGATGGGCGAGATGTTACTCGCCTCTGATATGCTAGAACAACCCCTAAATTCGAGAGAGAAAGATCCCCTTCGTTGTACCTCGCCAAAACCCGCTGAAATCCTCCGAAAAATTCCCCAAAAATTCACCAAAACAAGCTAGGGTTTGAGAGGATAGAGGGGGCTAGGGTTTTCTCTAGGGTCTGATGAGTTATGGGGTTGGTTTTGGGTAGGAGAGTTTATATGTAAGCGGTCAAACCCGAAACAAACCAAACCAAACTCGCAATAGAAAAGAAAAACATGAAGTCAGCCCGTCAGTCGACTAATTGGTAGACTAATTGGTCGACTCATCAGTCGACTCATTAGTCGACTCATAAGTCGACTGAGCAGATATAAATTTTCAGATTCGTGCATATTTTGTTATTTAGCCAAAACCAATACACGAAATTTTATGAAACCACAATCATACATGCCTAATAACTTGTTACCAAGTATCTCCATGACCTCAAGTCATTTACGACAAATAGAATTATTTATCACTAATAATTCACATATATTTCTAACAAAATACGGGGTTTTACACCATCGACTTACTATAAGTCGACTTATGCCTGTGCATGAGTCGACTTATGACACAAAATCTGCAAAATCTGGACCAAAAACTGGAATTTTCCTAAATTCTCTACAAATCTCCACCTCGGTGAAGTTTTCCCAAAACTGAGCTGACACCAATACCAACCAAACATCCTACTTGTTGCGTCCAGTACAAAGTGAAACAAAATCATAACAACAGACTAAATCCATAACATGTCGAGACCGAAATAAAAATGTGATCACTCTCCAAACATTGGTATCTACTCACCAAACCGGCTGCATCATAAAATAACTGCCTACGTATCCTCTTATCCAAGGAATCAAGCCTTCACATAGTTCATCCAAATGGCCTTCAAAGACCCTCAATCAAATAGAAGAGTTCACAACCCTTCTCCAATATCACCAACGAATCTGCAACTGATACCACACCCATTGGCCCCAAAATGAAACAAACTAAACACCTCCACCTGAGATGAACCAACAGCCATATCCAAAGAAAAACAATGTCCACCAACTGCACTCGAATCCAAAAAAACTCATCATCTTCATCCAAATCCAAATGATCTCCAAACTATATCACCTCAGCTGGAATCCCAAACAATATAGTATGATCTGGAGTATGTGGAATAATCTCTACCTAATGTGGAGTAGCATCACCCTCGACCTACTGCGATATCCGAATGATCTGATCAACACTCTTCACCTGCCGAGAGTCAAATGTGACATATATACCTGCTCAGAACAATATCAGAGTCTCCTAACTGGTAACCAAACGAGCCTCTGTATCCTAAACCTACAATCAGATCAAATCTCACATCCTCGATATGACCAAATGCTGGGCAACCAAATATCCGACGCAACCCAAAATCTAAAACAGCTCTACCAGATCTAAAATCTTTAGACATAGTAGTCGGCAACCTGAGACTAAGACGACCCAAATATGTCTAAGCCCGAACATCAAAATCAATGGTCGACATCAAACATCGATCCTCCTCTAGTAAGGAACGACCCATCAAAGCTGTCATCTCATCTCATCGTCCCAATGTTTCCTCTCTTATGAAGTGTCTCAAACTATCGTTTGCTCGGCATAAATTAAAACCCCGTACATTTGAATATTTCATAATAAATAATGATAAATATGTTATATAGTAAAAAGAATATATTTTAATGTTTGAGTATGATAAGAATTGATTTGAGATCAATCCAATGTATATTTATGAATATATGAGTGCAAATGCACAAAACATGCATGAAGAAAATCTGGGAAAAATGACCAGTTAAGAGTTTCTATGTTTTACTCAATGATACATTTTAAATCGGGAAAAACTCAAAACATTAAAGTTGTAGGTCTTTTCAATAGTTTTCCAACAAATCTTAGATCACCTCATTCCGAAGTTGTACAAGAAAGTTATAGCTGAAATACCAAAAACTAACACACTGTTTCCAGATTCTACTAGGTTTCGGGTTTGGGCTTTTTGAATCGGGTTTGCTGCTATATAAACACATGTTTGTACACGAAAAATACCTATCTTTATCAAACTTCCAAACCTTAGCAGCCCCTACCCTCCTCTCTCAAACCCTAGGTTTAGTTCTTGTGTTTTTGGGAGAGTTCGTGAGGCGAACATCGAAGGAAAGGCGAGATCTGTGGCGTTTGGCGGAGAGGAGTTGTTTCACATCAGTTTCAGAGCCTTGCACATGTCTTTAAGGCAAGATCACCTCCGTCCAAACCCTTCCCTAGATTAAAAAAATAATGTTTTATGTAATATATGTGTTTGATCTTGTGTTTAGGGTAAATCTAACGTGTTAGAATCAAGTTTATGATGTTTAAACCCTATATTGATGAATTAATTAGGATTAGATCCCTAATTAATCGAATTTACTTTGATTAGTGATGTTTAGGGAAGTTGGATCTAAAAATCATGATTTTTGTTAGGCTATGGAAATTTTTGCAGGCTGGTTCTTCGGCTGTATGAGTTTAATTTCATAATCAAGAAGGTATTTTCCTACTGCCAGTTAGTTACTAAGATTTAAGGCTAGCACATATGCTTAATTCTATAGCTAGCAATAAAGATCTTGCTAAGAGAATTAAAGTTGGATTTGTTTGTCTTTTTTAAATAATTTGTAGTACCTTCTGCTTCAGAGCTTTTAGCTTGATGACTGCTTCGCTGTCACGGTCAAGTTTGTGCTGGGAATTATAAAGTTATCTCTGACAATAGGGTAGCATATATATAACCTTTACAAACTATACCAAATGGAACAAGTTTTTGTACATATTATTAGTTGAATGTAGGTTGCATCATATGTATATGTATATCTTTTTATGTGAAAACACGTGCAATTGTTTAAGATGCAGACACTAATATGTGTAAAGAAATTTCAGAATAGTACCTTAGGTATTTGGGGTTTTGTAATCTGGTCCTGCATAAGGGATTGTTTTATTTGGGTGATGCTTATGTTGTTTATTTGAATACAAGGATACATAGGTTCATGCTTTGAATTACATTTTTCTTGGAGTTGGTGGTGGAAATTTATATAGCACTTTGCTGGCAATGCAAATAAGTGAGGGTTGAAGGTCTTCGAGCAGATATTTCTCGCTTCACTTAAAACACAATCCCCCATTTTATATTTCTAAGTCCAATCATTTTTGATCCGTCTTTGGGGTTAGTCGGGTCCCGTAATGAGACCGCGGATGGGCTACACTCCGAGTGTTTAGTTCGGGACCTGTAATGAGACCGCAGATGGACTACACTCCCTTATCGGTCCGCACGGAGATGCGCAGAGGTTGATATACCTAACTATTGGCCCGCATGGTTATGCGATAAATTGACAAACTTAGTTATTGGTCCGTATGGGAGTGTGATGAATTGACATATCTTTTTACCGATCCGTACGAGGGTGCGATGAGTTAAAGAATTTCAGAGAAGGACGATTTGATAAATAACCTAAGTGTAGGTGAATTTTGATATCATTGATATGATCCAATGTGAAGGTGTTTCACAACTTAGTTACATGATATAGTATATCGATATTAGTTTTGCCCACTAATGGTAGTATGAGGAGTTGATATGACATTTTTGGAGTGTATGATATGGCATTTACTGTATTGTCTTTCTTGTATTCTTTTACTCTAGGTTTGGAGTTAATATTTAGCGATTCATAATTTGAGATATATGGTATATACATAAGGGTTTCATTATTTGGATTATTTCGCTCGACGTACTAGTCTCGTATTGTGAGTTTCTAAGTATTAACCCCAGTTTAGTACAGGGTAAATGATCTAGGTAGACTATACACTTATAGGTAGAGCCTCCATCATACTTAGTAGCCCTTCCCCTAGGGTCGGATGGAGATGATCTTGCTAGCGCTCTGATGCTGTTGTTTTCACTTCTTTTCAGGCAGCGGAGCAGAGTTTCGAAGAGCCGCATATTGACGGACTTTCAGCATAGTCACCGTCACATATTTATAGTAGTTCTGCTCCACACATGTTTAGTTTATATTTCTAGTTGATGTTTAGATTTGCATTTCATTTTGAGAGCTGAGAGAGCTTATGTACTTTTTAGTTGATTCTTGTAGTTGAGATTTTAGATTATTTGTATCACATGGTTGGACATGTCTTCTTTTATATTTGTTGAGATCTGATTATTTAGAGATTTATCAAATATTTCTGTGTTCTATTTCTTATTTGTCATTTCCTTTATATCTGCTCGTACTTGTACTATCTTATTTGACTCCGCTAGAGGATATCACCGTGATTGGTGAAACGTGTTTATGTATAGTGTGGATGCATGACAGGTTTGACATCTCTGGGTTCACCTTGGATTGCAGCCATGTGTGAAAACAGGGGCGTCACAGTTGGATATATATATATATATATATATATATAACTTGTACTATCTTATTTGACTCCGCTAGAGGATATCACCGTGATTGGTGAAACGTGTTTATGTATAGTGTGGATGCATGACAGGTTTGACATCTCTGGGTTCACCTTGGATTGCAGCCATGTGTGAAAACAGGGGCGTCACAGTTGGATATATATATATATATATATATATATA
>NC_033794.1:81778925-81781106 GCF_001876935.1 Asparagus officinalis | reverse complement strand
AGTTCTTATGCATGTTTTAGGGTTTTAAATATGAATTTTTATGCACATAATCATGTATTATATATTATGTTGCTCCCAGAAGTTTTTATCTGCTGTTGATATGTTTCTATGCAAGATTCATATTATTTTAATCATGTTTGAATCACCTAAACACGGTGTGAGCATAACACACACAACTAGATTTAGAATCTGGAATTTCAGCCCACAGTCGACCGCGTCTTATTGGCGGTCGACCGCGTGCAGAGCAGAGGCCTGGGTAGGCCCTGGAAGTCGTCGCGGTCGACCGTCGCATAATTACGATCGACCGCCAAACTGTATATCAGCCTGTGCATGTTTTGTTCGATTGTTTTGGTTTTCGACCGAGCCTCTCGACCTTGTACTACTGTAATATAATGTTTATGAGTTGTTTAACACTCTAGATGTCAGTAAACACCAGATATGGATATGCACACCGAGACATGTGCACATATATTTAGAATATGTTGTGTAGACATACCTTTGTCCTAATTTAAGTTGATAAATATGATGAGTATAGTAATTTCATGTTTTCGGAATAGGAAGATGAAACCTATATCCGCAGGGCAATTGAGTAAGAATATTATAAAAGTATCTTTATTTTATATATCCGGAATGGGGAAATAAAAACTTATTTCTGCAGGGCGATTGAGTAAAAACATTACAAAAGTATCGCCATTTCATGTATCCGGGATAGGGAGATAAAATCTATTGCCGCAGAGCGATTGAGTAAGAATATTACAAGAGTATCGCTAATGCACATGAGATGCACACTTGTAAGTATTATAAATTGTAGTTTTACTTCCATTTTGAATACCCGTAAGTAGGGTGTTTTCTCTGAGACTGTGGCTTACACGGTAGGGCTTATGGTTAATCTTTGTTTTGGATGAGTTTCTCTTATGTTAGATCCGTCTACCCGAGTGTAGATCGGGATGAGATATTTGTTCTACAGGTTTGAGGTTTGGAGTGTTATCTTTTTGTTTGTTGTTCTTTTTCATTTATAGAGTTTGGAATCAGTATTTAGGGAGTCACAATTTGAGACATGGTATACATGAGGATTTCGTTGTTTGAATTATTTCGCTTAACGTACTAACTCTCGTATTGTGGATTGCTAAATACTAATCTCCAGTTAGAGTTATATGAATGATTTTATACTTGTATACTATCAATATTTTCTTTATACTCCTACCCCTTCCCCTAGGGAGAGGTGGAGATGATCTCGCTATAGCGCTTTGATGCTCGCTATGGGGAGAGGGATAGATGCAGGTAGTCCGGCGCACGAAGAGTCGCAGGTTGATGGGATTTCCTCATAGTTTCTATCTAGTTATTTATTATATTTGTAACTTTTACAGAACTCCACAGTTAGTTATTTAAGTTCAGACTCTTGGCTTGTATCTCATTTTGTTGTAGCTGAGAGCCATAGAGGTATTTTGTTTGACTCATTGTATTTGAGATTTATTTCAGACTCATAGATATTTCAATTCTATTCTAGTTGGACTCACTGAAGATTATTCTCATATAGCTTATGTGTACACTTAGTTTCATTCTATTTCTATTTTTTGCCTGTCTGTACCTTCACCTATTTATTGTTTTCCCTAGAGAGATAGTGACTGTGATAGTGAAACAAGTCGTAGCATGGTGTTTGGTGCTTGGCAGGTTTGACAATCCGAGTTTCGCCTTAGATTGCAGCCTCACGTGAAACCTGGGGCGTCACAGATGGTATCAGAGCTCTAGGTTCCAATATCCTTAGGATCATTCCTGTGTCATATTGTGGAGCTAGGATAGAGTTTCCTAAGATTCATGTGTAGAGTCCGCTAGGAATTTCTAGAATGAGTCGTGGAGCTAGGATAGAGTTTCCTAAGATTCATGTGTAGAGTCCGCTAGGAATTTCTAGAATGAGTGAGGACGATTTATGCGTATATCTTGAAAATTTACAAATTTTTTTTTTCCTATTGGTATATGTTATGTTATCTATGCTTGAGATCCTATTTACTGTGTATAATAAGCTCTACTTCTGAAATCTATAGATGTCAGGAAGAGGATGCGGACGCCGGACGCAGTGGTGCTCATACACAGGGAGCTGAGCAAGACGATAGGGAGCCCGAGCCACAGCAGGCTCTGCAATACTTAGTGGATCTCATAGCACCTTTGGCAGCTCGACTGGCA
>NC_033794.1:81695200-81778915 GCF_001876935.1 Asparagus officinalis | reverse complement strand
ACTCTAGTAGATACACCACCACCACCAGTGATTGATAGGGCCGCTGAGTAGGAGGCTTGGCTTCGTTTGGTGGATAGGTATCAGAAGCTAAGGGCGCCAGAATTTCAAGGTACATCTCTAGTAGATACACCACCACCACCAGTGATTGATAGGGCCGCTGAGTAGGAGGCTTGGCTTCGTTTGGTGGATAGGTATCAGAAGCTAAGGGCGCCAGAATTTCAAGGTACATCAGATTCTCTGGCAGCCCACAAATGGAAGGAGGATGTAGGGAACATCTTAGATATGCTTAACATGGACACAGTACAGAAACAGAGGCTAGCAGCTTTCAGTCTCAAGGGCGATGCAGGGGTTGGTATCGTCTTCAGTTTACTCTGGAGCAGAGGATAACCCTTACTTAGGAGGATTTTATCTACGTTTTTGATAAGCAGTATATGTCGGCAGCAGCGAAAGCCGGGAGGGAGTTGGAGCTAGCCCGGCTAGAGCAGGGAGATATGTTTGTGGCAGACTATGAGAGCAAGTTCGTGGGATTGCTCAGGTTTACAGGCATGTGGCAGACTAGTGAGCGGTAGGCTTAGATGTTCTTGATGGGGCTTCGCCCGAGTTTATGACGTTATCTTGTATCCAGACGATTCCATTCTGTGCGGGAGGTTGCAGATGCCGCCATCTCACAGGAGATAGAGTCAGCCATGTTTAAGAAGGGCAAAGAAGGGAATAGTAAAGCAGGGTAGTCTGGAGACAAAGGAAAGGGGAAGAGACCGTTTACAGGACCAGGAGAACCCCAGCAACAGGGTAAGCGTTCACATCATTTGGGTTCTCATAAAAAAGGACCGCATCAGGATCAAAGGGGACGCAGATTTCCGAGCGCATGTTTTCATTATGGTAAATTTGGGCATAAGGCAGCAGACTGTCGGAGGGCACCGACGGGAGGCCATCAGAGCAGAGGTCAGGGTCAGCAGCTACAGAACCGTGGACATGGACAACAGCAACAGAGTCATAGACAGGGTCCACAGTAGCAGGGCCGCGGGCATGGCCAGCAGCAGAGGATTGAGGCACCGTTAGTAGTCCCGAGGATTGAAGGACAGATACGAGCTATTCAGGAGGCACCACAGGGACAAATAGTCCCATATTTTTCAGAGCCTACAACACAGCAGCTTTCAGCTACCGGCAGAGTTTATGCGGTGGTGCCGCGCGACCATGGTGCAAGTGGGGCTATGGTGGAAGGTACGTTCCTTGTAAAAACCTTTCCAGACCGTATTCTTTTCGATTCAGGCGCTTCGCACTCTTTTATCTCCTACGATTTTATGATTAGACTTCAGCTTGTAGCGCAGCCGTTAGATACCCCATTATCTATGTCTACTCCTTTAGGAGATGTCTCTTTTAGAGAGTATTTGTAGGAGATGTGTCGTCAGCTTGGATGATTCTGGGTTTGTGATTGATTTGATCATGTTACGTATGTCTGAGTTCGATGTTATCCTTGGTATAGATTGGTTATCTTCCTACCATGTGAGTATTGACTGTTTTGCGAAGACAGTCAGCTTGTGAGCTTGTGATGGGTCCGAGTTAGTGGTAGCGGCCTCTAGAGGTAACCAGTTTGCGGAGTCATTTCTGGCATACGTCGAGGAGTTGATGTTGCGGGATTGAGGCACAGATTTGACCGAGACGTGAGTGGTCTCAGAGTACCAGAATGTCTTCTAGGACATACCAGGTTTACCTCCTGTGAGAGAGGTCGAGTTTTGCATAGAGTTGCAGCCAGGTACTGTGCCGATTTCCCAAGCTCCTTACCGTATGGCGCCTACTGAGATGAGGAAGCTACAGATCCAGTTAGATGAGTTATTATCTCAGGGATTCATTCATCGAAGTCATTCTCCATGGGGAGCATCGGTCCTTTTTGTGAAGAAGAAGGACGGAAGTATGCGATTATGCATTGATTATCGCGAATTGAATAAGGTCACTATCCGGAACAGGTACCCATTACCAAGGATCGATGGCTTGTTTGACTAGTTACAGGGAGCACAGTATTTTTTAAAGATAGATCTTTGTTCTGGTTATCATCAGTTACGAGTTCGGGAGATGGATATTCCCAAGATCGTCTTCCTGACTCGATATGGGACTTTCGAGTTTTTTGTCATGCCATTTGGGCTGACCAATGCACCCGCAGTATTCATGGATTTAATGAATCAGGTTTTCCGTCCATACTTGGACTAGTTCGTGATAGTTTTCATTGATGATATTCTTATTTATTCGAGGTCGGAGGCCGAGCACGAGCATCATTTACGATTGGCATTGCAGATTTTGAGGGAGCGCCAGTTGTATGTTAAATTTAGCAAGTGTGAATTCTGGTTATCAGAGATCAGATTTTTGGGCCATGTCATCAGCCGGGAGGGCATTATAGTTGATCCGGCTAAAGTAGAGGCCATTCTTGATTTGGAGCCACCGAATACCATTACGGAGATTCGTAGCTTCTTAGGTGTAGCTGGCTATTATAGAAAATTTATTCAGGACTTCTCAAAGATAGCGACGCCACTTACACACCTTACTAAGAAGGGCGTACAATTCATTTGGAACATAGAGTGCCAGGACGCCTTTGAGATATTAAAGGCTAAGTTGACTTCAGCGCCAGTACTGATCATTCCCAGTAGTGATAGGACATTTGTTGTCTATACTGATGCATTATTATCGGGTCTTGGAGGAGTTTTGATACAGACCCAGAGAGTGGTGGCCTATATTTCGAGGCAGCTGAGAACTCATGAGCAAAATTATCCTACGCACGACTTAGAACTAGCAGCAGTGGTTTTTGCACTGAAGACGTGGAGGCATTATTTGTATGGGGTACAGTTTGAGTTATTTACAGATCACCAGAGCTTAAAATATCTCTTCTCACAGAAAGAACTTAACCAGAGGTAACGGCGATGGGTAGAGTTTATTAAGGATTACGAGTTCACTATATAGTACCATCCGGGAAAGGCGAACATGGTAGCAGACGTGTTGAGCAGGAAGCGACGTCGCGGGCTTGCAGCTTTGAGGTGCTCGTTATACCGAGATCTTCACACCCTTAGCTAGTTTGACTTTAGGCCAGAGATTGGCGGGAGTAGCACATTTTTAGGAGCTATGGTCGTGCAGTCGTCTTGGACTGATAGAGTGGTTAGCGCTCAGTTGGGAGACTCTTGGATTCAAACTCGTAAGGGGGAGATTCCTAAAGAGTCTAAGGCTGATTGGACCATTGGAGCAGACGGAGGTCTTCGAATGAAGGGCCAGTTAGTTATGTCGGATAATCTGCAATTGAAGTGGGATTTATTTGATGAGGCTCACCAAGTACACAGTGCATCTAGGTACAACCAAAATGTATAAGGACCTGAAGAGATATTTTTGGAGGAGTGGCATGCGTAAATTTCAGAGTATGTGGCTAAGTGTTTTACCTGCTAGCAAGTTAAGGCAGAACATCAGAGACCTACAGGGACCCTACAGTCTTTACCCATTCCCGAGTGGAAATGGATAGATATTTTCATAGATTTTATTGTAGGGTTGCCTAAAACAAAGAAAGGAAATGATTCTATTTGGGTGATAGTAAACCGGTTGACGAAGTCAGCGCATTTCTTACGTGTGAGGACGACTTATATGGTGGATACATATGCGAGGATTTTCATCCGAGAGATCGTTTGTTTACACGGAGTTCCGAAGATGATCATATCAGATCGAGGCTCGGTCTTCACATCACATTTCTGGAGGAGTTTTCAAGATGCTTTTGGCAACCAGTTATCATTTAGTAGTGTTTTCCATCCCCAGACCGATGGTCAGACAAAGAGGGTGAATCAGGTATTAGAGGATATGTTACGAGCATGTTGATAGATTTTAAGGGCAGCTGGGAGGACCATATCCCATTGATTGAATTTGCATATAATAATAGTTATCAAGCGACTATTTGGATGGCACCATATGAAGCATTGTACGGGAGGCCTTACAGATCGCCTATATGTTGGACAGAGCCTGAGGATAGCCTATTGCTTGGGTCGGAGCTAATTAGGCAGACCACAGAGAAGGTGACATTGATTAGAGAGCACATTCTTACCGCACAGAGTCGGCAAAAGAGTTATGCAGACCAGCGGAGACGACCACTAGAGTTCCAGGTCGGAGACTTAGTGATGTTAAATGTATCACCGATGAAGGGCGTTCAGCGATTTGGTAGACGGGGAAAGCTTGCCCCGAGATATGTTGGTCCTTTCAGGATTATTGAGCGTATTGGAGCTGTTTCCTATAGATTGGAGCTTCCAGCATCGATGTCGAGTATACACGATGTCTTTCATATTTCGATGCTCAAGAAGCATTTGCGCGATGAGGAGCACCAGAGGGTGATTGGTGCACCAGAGATCGAGATCCAGGATGATTTGACTACCGTAGAGATTCAAGTATACATTCTTGCTAGAGAGAATAAAAAGCTTAGAAATAAAGTCATTCTATTAGTGAAAGTTCAGTGGAGCCGGCATGGAGCCGAAGAGATTTCTTGGGAGCGCGAGGAGGATATACGTCGCGACTACCCACATCTGTTTGAGCAGGTAAGATGTTGATACTCATATGTGCTTATATGCATTGGTAGTTATGATTATATATGCTGTTTGGTCATATTTATATTTAACACAAGAATGGGGGTATTAACACTTAGCTCCTAATTATTCAGAATACATGATATATATATGGGGGGTTTCTTGTTTGGATTTTTCGCCCGACGTACTAGTTCCGTTTAGTTAGGGGTTAAATGGGAGTATTCGCATTTTAGATTGTTAAGCATAGATATTACTAGTGATTCATATCTAGGGATTAATAGTATTAGATGTGTACGGGAGGGTTTCCTTATCTGAGTTATCCCTTCTTAGTACTTTTCTCATATTATTAATTCCTAAGATACGATTATGGAATTTCGGGGGCGAAATTCTTTTAAGGGGGAAGAATGTAAAACCCCGTACATTTGAATATTTCATGATAAATAATGATAAATATGTTATATAGTAAAAATAATAATATATTTTAATGTTTGAGTATGATAAGAATTGATTTGAGATCAATTCAATGTATATTTGTGAATATATGAGTGCAAATGCACAAAACATGCATGAAGAAAATCTGGGAAAAATGACCAGTTAAGAGTTTCTATATTTTACTCAATGATACATTTGAAATCTGAAAAAACTCAAAAAATCAAAGTTGTAGGTCTCTTCAATAGCTTTCCAACAAATCATAGATCACCTCATTCCGAGATTGTACGAGAAAGTTACAGCTAAGCTGACAGGCTGTTTCCAGATTCTACTAGGTTTCGGGTTTGGGCTTTTTGAATCGGGTTTGCTGCTATATAAACACATGTTTGTACACGAAAAATACCTATCTTTATCAAAATTCCAAACCCTAGCAGCCCCTACCCTCCTCTCTCTCAAACCCTAGGTTTAGTTCTTGTGTTTTTGGGAGAGTTCGTGAGGCGAACATCGAAGGAAAGGCGAGATCTGTGGCGTTTGGCGGCGGGGAGTTGTTTCACATCAGTTTTAGAGCCTTGCACACGTCTTTAAGGCAAGATCACCTCTGTCCAAACCCTTCCCTAGATTAAAAAATCATGTTTTATGTAATATATGTGTTTGATCTTGTGTTTAGGGTAAATCTAACGTGTTAGAGTCATGTTTATGATGTTTATTGATGAATTAATTAGGATTAGATCCCTAATTAATCGAATTTACTTTGATTAGTGATGTTTAGGGAAGTTGGATCTCAAAATCATGATTTTTGTTAGGCTATGGAAATTTTTGCAGGCGGGTTCTTCGGCTATATGAGTTTAATTTCATAATCAAGAAGGTATTTTCCTACTGCCAATTAGTTACTAAGATTTAAGGCTGGCACATATGCTTAATTCTATAGCTAGCAATAAAGATCTTGCTAAGAGAATTAAAGTCGGATTTGTTTGTCTTTTTTAAATAATTTGTAGTACCTTCTGCTTCAGAGCTTTTAGCTTGATGACTGCTTGGCCGTCACTGTCAAGTTTGTGCTGGGAATTATAAAGTAATCTTTGACAACAGGGTAGCATATATATAACTTTACAAACTATACCAATTGGAACAAGTTTTCGTACATATTATTAGTTGGATGTAGGTTGCATCATATGTATATGTATATATATATCTTTTTATGTGAAAACACGTGCAATTGTTTAAGATGCAGACATTAATATTTGTAAAGAAATTTTAGAATAGTACCTTAGGTATTTGGGGTTTTGTAATGTGGTCCTGCATATAGGATTGTTTTATTTGGGTGATGCTTATGTTGTTTATTTGAATACAAGGATAAATAGGTGCATGCTTTCAATTACATTTTTCTTGGAGTTGGTGGTGGAAATTTATATAGCAATTTGCTGGCAATGCAAATAAGTGAGGGTTGAAGGTCTTCGAGCTGATATTTCTCGCTTCACTTAAAACACAATCCCCCATTTTATATTTCCAAGTCCAATCATTTTCGATCCGTCTTTGGGGTTAGTCAGGTCCCGCAATGAGACCGCGGATGGGCTACACTCTGAGTGTTTAGTTCGGGACCTGCAATGAGACCGCAGATGGACTACACTCCCTTATTGATCCGCACGGAGATGCGCAGAGGTTGATATACCTAACTATTGGTCCGCATGGTTATACAATGAATTGACATACTTAGTTATTGGTCCACATAGGAGTGCGATGAATTGACATATCTTTTTACCAGTCCGCATGAGGGTGCGATGAGTTAAAGAATTTTAGAGAAGGACGATTTGATAAATAACCTAAGTGTAGGTGAATTTTGATATCATTGATATGATCCAATGTGAAGGTGTTTCACAATTTAGTTACATGAGATAGTATATCGATATTAGTTTTGCCCACTAATGGTAGTATGATGAGTTGATATGACATTTTTGGAGTGTATGATATGTCATTTACTGTATTGTCTTTCTTGTATTCTTTTACTCTAGGTTTGGAGTTAATATTTAGCGCTTCATAATTTGAGACATATGGTATATACATGAGGGTTTCCTTGTTTGCATTATTTCGCTCGACGTACTAGTCTCGTGTTGTGAGTTTCTAAGTATTAACCCCAGTTTAGTACAGGGTAAATGATCTAGGTAGACTATACACTTATAGGTAGAGCCTCCATCATACTTAGTAGTCCTTCCCCTGGGGGCGGTTGGAGATGATCTTCCTAGCGCTCTGACACTATGGTTTTCACTTCTTTTCAGGCAGCGGAGCAGAGTTTCGGAGAGCCGCAGGTTGACGGACTTTCAGCATAGTCACCGTCACATATTTATAGTAGTTCTGCTCCACACATGTTTAATTTATATTTCTAGTTTATGTTTAGATTTGTATTTCATTTTGAGAGCTGAGAGAGCTTATGTACTTTTTAGTTGAATCTTGTAGTTGAGATTTTAGATTATTTGTATCAGATGGTTGGACATGTCTTCTTTTATATTTGTTGAGATCTGATTATTTAGAGATTTATCTAATATTTCTGTGTTCTATTTCTTATCATCATTTCCTTTATATCTGCTCGTACCTGTACTATCTTATTTGACTCCACAAGAGGATATCACTGTGATTGGTAAAACGTGTTTATGTATAGTGTGGGTGCATGGCAAGTTTAACATCTCTGTGTTCAGCTTGGACTGCAGCCATGTGTGAAAACAGAGGCGTCACAAAGAGCTCCTACTAAAATCAAAACAATGAATTTCCTTTCTGCTAATACACTTCCTCCAGCTATTGTTGATTACTAGGACTTCAAACCAAGGAGACTTGGTTGCAACTCACAAATACCTAGTACAGTCCCTAACATAGGAAGCCAAATATCGATTACCTTCCAATGATGCCTCCTTGAAAGGTCTCCAAATGCCTGAATGAATACCACCTAGAAGACCCCTTAATCGTCAAATAGAAGTGTCAAACTCCACCTCGGTCTCCTTGCTCATACCAATATGCTCAAAGGACTTCAATATGTAGGTCAAGGTACTTCTCAATAATCCAATATTCTAGCCTCAACTCCTTCTATCTCAGCTATCTATCTCAAAGCACCAACAAACCAATGCAGAACAAGCGAAGAATAGATCCAAACTGATAAATGAGAGATTTTTACCTCTAATTGAAACCCTAACAAGAGCCTCCAAAAGATCTCACCTCGCACGACAGAAACAAGATCCACAAATAGAAAAAAATCCCACCTTCATCACTAACTGAAGCCCTAGACTAACTTCTAAAGTGATCTACTCCTCCAATTAGCCCAAGAGTAGCCCAAGCTCTGATACCACTTGTTGGGCTCTGATAGCACTTGATGTGTGCGGCGGAAGCCAAACAACCGATGTGCTTCAATAAACCAAACAAATCGTCGAGAGAGAAGGCCACAAACTATTCAAAATAATAGCATGAACACAAACAACCAATTTTAACGTGGTTCGGCAAGTTGCCTACGTCCATGGGATAAGAAGAGGATGGGGTTTTCACTAATAGAGAATAAGAGTACAAACTGAGATTACAAATCACTCAAACTCACCAATTAATCTCACCAATAAATATCTAATTCTCTCCAAACAAAACCCTAACCAATAGCTCAGAAAATACCTCTTTTCTGTGCTCCAATTATCTCCAATTTACTACTCAATCAAAGCCAAAGAAACCCTCAAAATTGTGTTCCTATTTATATCAAAACAGAAATCCAAACAGAATCCAAATAAGAACTCTAACTATGCAGAAAACCCGCTATAAGTCGACTTAACAGGAGCTATAAGTCGACTTGGCAGAGCAAAAATCAATAACCAGAGAACATAACGTAAATCGACTTACCATGGACTTACCATAAGTCGACTTAACAGTCTCTATAAGTCGACTTGACCGAGCCAAAACCAATAATTCCAGAACAGAACGTAAGTCGACTTACCATCGACTTACCATAAGTTGACTTATGCTTGTGCATGAGTCGACTTATGACACAAAATCTGCAAAATCTGGACCGAAAACTGGAATTTTACTGAATTCTCCACAGACCCTAAGTAACTCTCATAACTATAGAATCTCTCAAAATAATCTATACTATTGATTTACTACTTTAAAGATAGGCTTGTGGGCTTATTTTCTCTTGCATTTAATTAATTAAAGACTCTTGGGCTTCTTAGGATTTAACTAAGCCATCAAACAATTGAATATAAATTAATTAAATTCAGAATTCTATAATAAATTTCTACTGCTGATAAACTTTCTGAAATCTGCAAATCTAGATGGCTTCATCTCTTCGAGATAGACTATTTTTATATATAATATGTTAAATTCTGCTTTATGGATTAGGAGATAACACATTTTCTTCATAGTTGACCATCCCGAGCACAAAATTTACTTGGTTTATTTTCATATTTGATTTGATGCTCAATTGTAGGTAAAGTTATTGATAATCACTGGCCAAGAAAATGATGAATGTTGAGATTTTACTTATAGTCTTGGACTTGGGCTTCAAACTTATGCATTTTGTGCTTCATTAGAGATCTTTTGGACTCGAGATAATTTTTATTTGAACTCTTATTTGATGATTGTTTATTACATGAAAATTAAGATAAAACAATATTATTCATAGATATATTTATTTAAAAAAAATAGATAACAAGAGCATAAAAATAAAATAAAATGTAATAATCAAGTGGTGTTTTTAAAGAGAAGAGATTTTAGTATAGTAAGTATACAATTCTGCCATCTCTTAGGGCGTGTTTGGTTTCGAAGATTTCTAATAGAATTTTAGATTTATTGACCATAAAAAAGCTATCAGAGCAGAATCTAAACTTACAATTTTGTTCTCGTATCCAAGAGGGTTTAGTCAAGTTCATAAACTGCATATGAGTAGTACTCCAAGCCTTCATATTTGACTCTTTTAGGAAGTACACACAAGAACTTAATTTAGTAAAATACTTAAGGGTGTGCATCGGAGGTGCCTTCTAACCACGCCTGAGTTGTTTATACTCATAGTCTGAAGAAAGTTAGGGGGTTATTGGTTGGGATAAGTTAGGGCTAAGTGGGATAATTATTCCAATTGAACAATTTTATCGCTGTGGGATATTTTGAGTGGGGTAAAGTGGGATAAGTGAGATAATGGGATAATTTGAATTTTTAATTTGACAATTCATGTGGGATAATTGATGATATGGCACCTTATTAATATAATTTATCTATCAAATACTTCTAAATTAACTCATCCAAATGGTTTAGTATATTATTTAGTATATTATTATAATATAAATATTATTTCACTTTATACTAAAATATAATATGTTAAACTAAATTTACTAATTAATATTATTAATTATATTAGCAAGCTATACTATATAATAGCTCATATAATATAAGAACAATATATTTAATATAATATTTTAATAATATAATATTTAATATAATACATTATTTTATTTATACAAAAATATAATATGTTATACTATCATTATTAATTAATATTAGTAATTATTATATTACATTATATTGGTATGCTACATTATATAATATAAAATTGTATAATAATATATATTAAAAGATATCATGTTATAGTATAATATAATATATTATTTCAAACTGTTGTATTATGTTATATTATATCATAATATGTTATTAATATTAGTAATTATTGCACTATATTATAATTGTATGTTATATATATAATAACTGATATATATATATGAATGATATATTTAATATAATATCTAATTTAATATATCAGAATAGAGTCGTAGGTTAAAATTTATTGTATAAAATATTGTAATATTTTTCATTCAATATAATATTATTTAAAATAATATATTGTAATTAAAATGTAGTATAATATTATATGATAATTACTATGATATATAAAAAATATCTAAAGCATAGTATATTATAGTACAATAATATATTATATTAATATAATATAATCACATGACATGATTTATATTATATTATATTTTATAATTAAATGTAATATACTAATATTTTTTATTCATTTTAATATGTTATATTATATTATTATGTTGGTTTAATATAATACACTATAATATAATTGCTATAATAAAATATTAACTGTATATTTAATATAATATATTATTACATAATATTATAATAAATATGTTGTACTATTATATAATATAATATGTGATATTGCATAATAATATATGCTAAATATAATAAAATAAATTATACATATAAATTAAACTATAATAATATTTTATTCTATTATATGATAATATAATACATTTAGTATATTATTACTTTATATTTTATATATAATGTTATATACTTATAATATAATTAGCGTGTATTAGAAATAAAAAAGGTTTTAAAATTATCTTAATTGCCTTCAAACTGAAACATAAATGTTCTAATATTGAGGATGGGGTAAATTTTTACTATTCGAACAAAACGTTTGTATATGAGTGAGATAATTTTATCCTAAGTAATGAAATTATCTCACTAGTATTCCAATAAACCAATGACACTAAAAGATAGTAACATTATTCAATTGTCCTAATGAATGAATATCACTATGAAATAGAATCCGTAAAAATATCATATTATACTCCCAGATTTCCTAATGAAAATGCCCTTAGAGAAGTTCGTACTAAAAAAACCAATTCATGTTTGGTTCCAAGTAAGTTCAGCACAGGGATAATAAGGGACACATGGTGACAGCTCACCAAAACACAATGTCAGAAGATCCTCACCGCTCCCTCTCGATTTTGGGAGCAAACGAGCAAAAGAACTATTTAACACAAAAACGTGGCTCCCATGCCTTTAAATCCCCTACATTTCATACGGAAACAAATCATAATAAAATAGCAGTGGGGTCCAAACATCACAATCAAACATTTTCAAACTTATATAAACCGAAGAAGAGATTATTAGAATCTTTTTTTTTTCGGGAAAAATGTGTCGAGGCCCCAAAAGCTGAAAAACCATGTGACGAGGCCCCTTATATTTTCCCCCTTGGGTATAAGCCCCAAAAAACAGCCTCTAATATTTCTAGGGCCCGCCACGTCAGCTGTATACAGCCAGAGGCATTATATTTTAAAAAAACCAGCCTCTAATATTTCTAGGGCCCGCCACGTCAGCTGTATACAGCCAGAGGCATTATATTTTAAAAAAACCCGACTTTGCCCTTCTCCTTCTTCCGTATACAGCCAGAGGCATTATATTTTAAAAAAACCCGACTTTGCCCTTCTCCTTCTTCCCCAGACGCTTCGTCACCTCTCTTCGTCACATCCCATTAAATGCAAACCACTGTAAGAAATGGAGGGAAATTTCCCCCATTTTTCAGTCTATCATGAGCAATAAATATCTAGTTATCCATTACTCTTCCATTACTCTTCCTCAGACCCAAATTCTCTCCATTACTCTTCCCTCCACTTCATAATGGCTGAAAAGGACATCACCTGCATCGTAGCTTCGGGTGATAGAGCAGTATTCATGAAGATTAACACTTCAACCACCATTCTTGATCTAAAATTTGATGTGTCAGATAGGTTAGATCTTCCATATGAATCATTAAGTTTGTCATTCAAAGATGAAACGAATGGAAGCTTCAAATTTCCTATCGGATTCTAATAGATTTGCTAGTTCTAGCCCACAACTTGTAGTTATAAACCCAGCCAGCGGTTTTAAATGAAAACTTGTTAAATCTAGCTATTACGTTAGTTCTACCTTCTATCCCACTAGTTCTAGCTTGTATACAGCCAGTTCTAGCCCACAACTTGCTAGTTCTAAACCAAGCCGATTTTTTTTCATGCTAAGTTGTTAATTCTAGGTACTACGTTAATTCATGTGATATCAGTTAATGTCGGTTCTAATAGATTTATTGTTAAGTATAATCTATTAGTTGTTAGTTCCAATAGACTTATTGTTAGTGCTAATCGATTTGCTATGAGATCTAGTTCAAACTGTGTTAGGTCCAACATGTTAGTTCTAAGTGACTTCATGTTCGGTCTAAATGTTTTCATGTTAGTTCTAAATGAAATCTTTTTAGTTCAATTGGATTCCACGATAGTTATAACACAAGCAGTTGATGTGTTTTTGCAGAATCGTTATTTGTGTTATTTGTTGATGTTTCTATTGTATAGTTTATGATCATTTGTTCATGTTCTTTAAATTTGCAGCGCTACCAGCAGCATGAACTCAAAAAGCATAAAGGGTGGCCCGCCGTTGTCGACGCCCACATGTGTTTCAGATAGGATCCCCAATGATAATCCTTCTGGAGATAATGTTCCGATGATTGATGACATGATTAGCAGATCAGAGAGGATTCCTGCTTGGTGGCACACTGCTTTAACCGATGAGGGACAACGGTTTGAGAGTGCGAATGAATTAAGATTGGCTTTACTATACTATTCCATGGCCAAAAAATTCGAGTACTTGTTTGCTAAGAATGAACCGAAGCGTATTCGAGTCTTTTGTCGGTTCAAGGAAGCCCAAAATTGCCCGTGGATGTTATTTGCCTCTCCAACACAAAATGAGAACAGACTTGAAATCAAAACCTTCGTGGACAACCACACATGTGGGAATTTTGGCAATAATGCAGGTCAATCTAGGGCGTCACGACAATTCATTGCGACCCAAGTATTACCCACGTTAAAGGTCCGACTAGATTTACGACCTATCGATGTACAAAAGGAGTTACTAACTTCGTATGGGCTTAGGGTCGATTGTAGCAAGATATGGTGGGGTAAAGAAAGAGCACAAGAGCAACTATATGGTGATGCCCATGAGTCCTACGATGGGTAAAGAAAGAGCACAAGAGCAACTATATGGTGATGCCCATGAGTCCTACGATCAATTACGATGGTAAAAGAAGATAATATCTATAATATAGACACTAATTTCATTTATGTTGATCCTAACATATAATCTTCAATGGTCTAGGTATGTAGAAGAGGTTAAGAAGACAAACCCAGGTAGCTACATTCATGTTGAACAAAATGAGGGGAGGTTTTCAAAGCTATTCATCTGTTATGCCGCCTGCATAAATGAGTTTTTGAACGGTTGTAGACCACTTATATTTTTGGATGGTACTTTTCTGAAAGATCATTTCAAAGGTATACTCCTCAGCGCCGTTGCATACGATGGAAATCAGGGGATATTTCCATTAGCCTATTGCATCTGCGATCAGGAAAATACTGTAAACTGGAATTGGTTCTTACAAGGTTAGTTCGGGTAATGTTAGTTCTACTAGAATTCATGCTAGTTCTAACTCATTCGTTGTTAACTCTAACTTCAAATATGTTAACTACAAATATTTATAGGTTTATGGTCTACTCTCTATGAAATGCCAGATCTATAGAACCCTCCACACAAGCTAGTTATAATATCTGATGCGGATAAGGGGATCAGAGAAGCAGTCAGAGAATATTTTCCGGATGCTATACACTCTAGATGTGTTCTGCATCTAGTTGAGAATTTCAGGACAAAGTTGCGGGATTTGGGTTTCAAGGCAAAGGATACTCGGATTTTGGGCAACCTTTTGCAATCTGCTTGTTGAACTGACATGAACTCTAACTCAGTATTTTTGATGAATTCCCTGTTATGTTCCAGATATGGTCATGTTACATCAAATGTTGCAGAGTCATTCAACAAATGGATACATGAGGCTAGGCTTCTACGGATACTACAACTCGTAGAACACATACGTAAACAGATTACGGTTCGCATGAATGAGCGACGATTAATGGCTGAAAGTTGGAATGGATTTCTTTGTCCCAAAGTTGAACTTGTCCTCAAAGAGAACATGGAAAATGGGCGTCCATTGGATGTGCGTCAGTCTCATACAAGATTATTTGAGGTACAATCCCATAAAACTTGTAAAGTGGATCTTGACAATAAAACATGCACGTGCCGCGCGTGGGATGTAACCCGTATCCCTTGCAAACATGCATGTGCAACCATTATGTTTATGAAGAGGGATGTTTACCAATTCTGTGACTGGTTTATGATGGTTGAAGCTTTTTAAAAAGAGCTACGAGCCAATCCTCTACCCCATCCCCGATTACGAGAAGCGTAGCGTACCACGGGAGGAGATACAGATCCTACCACCATTAACAACAAAAAGGAAAGGGAGAAATAAGACCAGGCGTATCAACAACAGAACAGTTTACACCAGGCCACTTAAATGCTCTCGATGTCATGTGGAAGGTCACAACCGTAAAACATGTAATGAATCTATTGCTGACTAAGTACTTGATATGTTGTTAACTATTTTGCTTGTATATTTACAAACTAGTACGTTTTGTTTAATGTTGAAAGTATTCTCATGTGTGATGAGAACTAGCATCATCTCCACTAGCAAAAATGATGTAAGTATTAGAACTATACGAGAACAAATAGATCTGACAATGGCTAAGATAGAACAGACACGACAGCATCAAGAACTAAAACCACAGCAGCTAGAACAAACATTGACTATCCTAGAAATAACATGACAGCAAATATAAAAACTGCGCAGGTAAAATACGAAGGGCTGTCATTAGAACTAACGTGGAACCTATAATTAACAATTTAGCATGAAAAAAACAAGGGATGTCATTAGAACTAGCAAGATGTGGGCTAAAACTGGTGGGATACAAGTTAGAACTGGTGGGATAGGAGCTAGAACTAACGAGGAAACTATAATTAACAATTTAGCATGAAAAAATCAAGGGCTGTCATTAGAACTAGAAAGATGTGGGCTAGAACTGGTGGGATACAAGTTAGAACAAGTAGGATACAAGTTAGAACTAACGTGGAACCTATAATTAACAATTTAGCATAAAAAAACAAGAGCTGTCATTAGAACTAGCAAGATGTGGGCTAGAACTGGTGGGATACAAGTTAGAACTGGTGGGATACAAGTTAGAACTAACGTGGAACCTATAATTAACAACTTAGCATAAAAAAAACAAGGGCTGTCATTAGAACTAGCAAGATGTGGGCTAAAACTTTTGGGATACAAGTTAGAACTGGTGGGATACAAGTTAGAGCTAACGTGGAACCTATAATTAATAACTTAGCATGAAAAAAATAAGGGCTGTCATTAGAACTAGCAAGATGTGGGCTAGAACTTGTGGGATACAAGTTAGAACTGGTGGGATACAAGTTAGAACTAACGTGGAACCTATAATTAACAATTTAGCAAGAAAAAACCAAGGGCTGTCATTAGAACTAGCAAGATGTGGGCTAGAACTGGTGGGATACAAGTTAGAACATGTGGGATACAAGTTAGAACTAACGTGGAACCTATAATTAACAATTTAGCATAAAAAACAAGGGCTGTCATTAAAACTAGCAAGATGTAGGCAAGAACTGGTGGGATACAAGTTAGAACTGGTGGGATACAAGTTAGAACTAACGTGGAACCTATAATTAACAATTTAGCAAGAAAAAAACAAGGGCTGTCATTAGAACTAGCAAGATGTTGGCTAGAACTGGTGGGATACAAGTTAGAACTGGTGGGATACAAGTTAGAACTAACGTGGAACCTATAATTAACAACTTAGCATGAAAAAAACAAGGGCTGTCATTAGAACTAATAAGATGTGGGCTAGAACTGGTGGGATACAAGTTAGAACTGGTGGGATACAAGTTAGAACTAACGTGGAACCTATAATTAACAATTTAGCAAGAAAAAAAATCAAGGGATGTCATTAGAACTAGCAAGATGTGGGCTAGAACTGGTGGGATACAAGTTAGAACTGGTGGGATAGGAGTTAGAACTAACGTGGAACCTATAATTAACAAATTAGCAAGAAAAAAATAAGGGCTGTCATTAGAACTAGCAAGATGTTGGCTAGAACTGGTGGGATACAAGTTTGAACTGGTGGGATACAAGTTAGAACTAACGTGGAACCAAGAAATAACAATTTAGCATCAAAAAAACAAGAGCTGTCATTAGAACTAGCAAGATGTGGGCTAGAATTGGTGGGATACAAGTTAGAACTGGTGGGATACAAGTTAGAACTAACATGGAACCCAGAAATAATAACTTAGCATGAAAAAAACAAGGGCTGTCATTAGAACTAGCAAGATGTGGGCTAGAACTGGTAGGATACAAGTTAGAACTGGTGGGATAGGAGCTAGAACTAACGAGGAACCCATTAATAACAACTTAGCATGAAAAAACAAGGGCTATCATTAGAACTAGCAAGATGTGGGCTAGAACTGGTAGGATACAAGTTAGAACTGGTGGGATACAAGTTAGAACTAACGTGGAACCAAGAAATTACAATTTAGCATTAAAAAACAAGAGCTGTCATTAGAACTAGCAAGATGTGGGCGAGAACTGGTGGGATACAAGTTAGAACTGGTGGGATACAAGTTAGAACTAATGTAGAAGCATGCATTAAAAATTAGCGGTTAGAATCAACATTGTAGCCAGAATTAACAATTGCAGCAACTATAACACGCTCGAGGGCTAATAGAACTAATACGATAGCCTCTAGAAATAACATATCATTCGGTATAACGGTTTTAAATAGAATTAACAACGATTTATAAAAACATGACCGTGAGGTACGTTTATAACAACGATTTATAACAACCGTCCACAACTTGCAACGTTTTTTAACAATGATTTATAACTATCAACGAATAGTTTCCTTCCATTACAGCAGCAAAATTTGACAGAAACTATCTTCATGCGGTGTTGTGGACCAGAAAGAACCTGGGTCCTCATTTGTTGCTTCCCTCGCTTTAGCGGTAGATGTCTGATAAAACTTTATCACTACTAGTTCTCTTACGCTTTCCGCGCGTGGATGATGGAGAGCTAGACTTTGATGAAGAACTTTGCGAGCCTGAAGTGTTTCCTGGCTGAGGAGAATTGACGGTGCGGTGAGCCGCCCCCAGATTGGAAGGGCCGATCCCTTGGTTTTGGAGAAAGCGCCGCCACTGTTCTCTATCCACAGTTATGTGCCTACCGTCCCAGCTAACCTCCTGCAACTCTGGATCATAACTAATAGGCTGCGCAGGCTGTAAACCTAAGTTAAGGCGAGTGGATCCCTGAGCCCTCTCCAAACCCGGCCTGCATAGGACCTGCGTTATGGCGTAGCCTTCCTTTAAGTTTCCGTCAACTGGAGATGTGTAACGGAACCCAAGCCTCTTAGGGATGGCAGATAAATCCCTAACCTTGAGGAGCACTTTGCAGTCTTCGAAGTTAGTATTGCTTATGACGTCCCCAGAGCACTTAATGCATTCACCAATACCAGCGAGGAGAGTTCGTAGGAATTCATAATTCCAGAGGTGGTATGGTACATTGAAGAGACGGATCCATACAAGAAAAGGTTGGGACACCGTTGTTAACCTGTGATCTTCCCTCCAACAGCGGAATCTTCCCCTAAAGGTGCCCATGTCTACTAGGCCGAGCTCTATGGCTTGGGCAAGTAGGGCGTCCGATGGAAACTGCACCATGAAGCTATGCCCTGCCGCGTTTTTTATTTGATGGGGCCACGACGTTAGATTGAATCGATAAGCCAGCATCTCTCTGAGCTCCTGGACGGATGGACGGCCCACTTCAAGATTGAAGATGGCGAAAGCAGAGAGATGCCTGATGGTGCTGGCGGTGGTGGTAGGGACGGTAACAAGATTGAAGATGGCGAAAGCAGAGAGATGCCTGATGGTGCTGGCGGTGGTGGTAGGGACGGTAAGCATCCTTGGTGGGGCCCGAGTAGTTATACCGGATGACAATCTCGAGAGTGGTGTCCTGACCCATGGCAATGTACACACGCGGAATCCTTATCCATCTTTGATGTTTACAAACAAAGATTGAAGAAGCTGGGTTTGAGAGTTCGTTTTGGAATAAGGGGTTTAGAGAGTCTGCCGATGCTGGTGGAAGAAGAAGAAGTTGATGGGTTATGAAGGTATGGCGGCGACGTGAGAATCGAGAGAAATAGCACTGAACTATACTATATTAAATGAGAATATATGATGGGACGACTGTTGGGGTGATAGGACATGTCTTGAAAAGGAGCAAATATCCGGTGTGTATTAAGGCAGTGATGAGAAATAATTTTCTTGGGAAGACGCGAACAAAATGAGCCAGAAATAAAATATTCGTCCATGAACTATCCTTAACCAAAGATAGAACTATGCCAAAATTATAGATAATAAGAATAAGCTTCTATTACCCTAGTTCTAACTTGTATACAGCCAGCTCTAGCACGCACCTTGCTAGTTCTATACCCAGCCATTGTTTTTTAAATGAAAAGTTATAAATTCTAACTTCTACTTCAGTTCTAACTTGTATTACCCTAGTTCTATCTTGTATACAGGAAGTTCTACAACAAACCTTGCCAGTTCTAAACACAGACCGTGTTAGTTCTAGCTCCTATCTCACCAGTTCTAACTTGTATCCCACCAGTTCTAGCCCACATCTTGCTAGTTCTAATGACATCCCTTGTTTTTTTCATGCTAAGTTGTTATTTCTGGGTTCCAAGTTAGTTCTAGCTCCTATTCCACCAGTTCTAACTTGTATCCCACCAGTTCTAGCACACATCTTGCTAGTTCTAATGACAGCCCTTGTTTTTTTCATGCTAAATTGTTATTTCTTGGTTCCACGTTAGTTCTAACTTGTATCCTAACAGTTCTAACTTGTATCCCACCAGTTCTAGCCCACATCTTGCTAGTTCTAATGACAGCCCTTGTTTTTTTTATGCTAAATTATTATTTCTTGGTTCCACGTTAGTTCTAACTTGTATCCCACCAGTTCTAACTTGTATCCCACTAGTTCTAGCCCACATCTTGCTAGTTCTAACGACAGCCCTTGTTTTATTCATGCTAAGTTGTTATTTCTGGGTTCCACGTTAGTTCTAACTTGTATCCCACCAGTTCTAACTTGTATCCCACCAGTTCTAGCCCACATCTTGCTAGTTCTAACGACAGCCCTTGTTTTTTTGATGCTAAGTTGTTATTTCTGGGTTCCACGTTAGTTCTAACTTGTATCCCACCAAATCTAACTTGTATCCTACCAGTTCTAGCCCACATCTTGCTAGTTCTAATGACAGCCCTTGTTTTCTTCTTGCTAAATTGTTAATTATAGGTTCCACATTAGTTCTAACTTGTATCCCACTAGTTTTAACTTGTATCCCACCAGTTCTAGCCCACATCTTGCTAAATCTAATGACAGCCCTTGTTTTTTTCATGCTAAGTTGTTAATTATAGGTTCCACGTTAGTTCTAACTTGTATCCCACCAGTTCTAACTTGTATCCCACCAGTTCTAGCCCACATCTTGCTAGTTCTAATGACAGCCCTTATTTTTTTTATGCTAAATTATTATTTCTTGGTTCCACGTTAGTTCTAACTTGTATCCCATCAGTTCTAACTTGTATCCCACCAGTTCTGGCCCACATCTTGCTAGTTCTAACGACAACCCTTGTTTTTTTCATGCTAAGTTGTTATTTCTGGGTTCCACGTTAGTTCTAACTTGTATCCCACCAGTTCTAACTTGTATCCCACCAGTTCTAGCCCACATCTTGCTAGTTCTAATGACAGCCCTTGTTTTTTTCTTGCTAAATTGTTAATTATAGGTTTCACGTTAGTTCTAACTTGTATCCCATCAGTTCTAACTTGTATCCCACCAGTTCTAGCCTACATCTTGCTAAATCTAATGACAGTCCTTGTTTTTTTCATGCTAAGTTGTTAATTATAGGTTCCACGTTAGTTCTAACTTGTATCCCACCAGTTCTAACTTGTATCCCACCAGTTCTAGCCCACATCTTGCTAGTTCTAATGACAGCCCTTGTTTTTTTGATGTTAAATTGTTATTTCTTGGTTCCACGTTAGTTCTAACTTGTATCCCACCAGTTCTAGCCACACATCTTGCTAGTTCTAACGACAGCCCTTGTTTTTTTCATGCTAAGTTGTTATTTTTGGGTTCCACGTTAGTTCTAACTTGTATCCCACCAGTTCTAACTTGTATCCCACCAGTTCTAGCCCACATCTTGCTAGTTCTAATGACAGCCCTTGTTTTTTTATGCTAAGTTGTTATTTCTGGGTTCCACGTTAGTTCTAACTTGTATCCTACCAGTTCTAACTTGTATCCCACCAGTTCTAGCCCACATCTTGCTAGTTCTAATGACAGCCCTTGTTTTTTTGATGCTAAATTGTTATTTCTTGGTTCCACGTTAGTTCTAACTTGTATCCCACTAGTTCTAACTTGTATCCCACAAGT
Organism: Asparagus officinalis; assembly: GCF_001876935.1. Classification (NCBI taxonomy): domain Eukaryota; kingdom Viridiplantae; phylum Streptophyta; class Magnoliopsida; order Asparagales; family Asparagaceae; genus Asparagus; species Asparagus officinalis. The sequence goes on along the minus strand of NC_033794.1, from coordinate 81,757,740 downwards.
TCTAGCCCACATCTTGCTAGTTCTAAACCCAACCTTTGTTATTTACTTGCACACTTGTTATTTTTGTTTTTACGAGATTGAACCAGCAGAAACGAACGTAATACACTTAAACAAATGCTCAAGTAGAGTTAACAAGAAAGAGCTATAACTTTCTCTTTTTGACCAACAACAGGACGTTAGATAGTCAAATACCTCTGTTAATGTACATTTTCAATCTAACTGCTACATACATAATTCTATTTATAAACAATGAATCATTCTCTTTGTATAAACATGTCATTCATCACTATAAGCTGACCCATCTGCATGTCTTTGCTCGCAGCCGGCTAACAATAATTTTGCGGCAACCCTCGCTCGCATAGCTTCAGGGGTTTCGTCCGGACGATTTACCCGCAATGTCGAGCGACCTTGAATTATTGCTTGGATGTAGAGGTAGACAAATACACCACAGTCAAAGCTGCAACATAGTATGCTATATTAGACATTTTCCCAAGAGATAGAACTATAACACTAGTTTAGCGAAGGAACTAACCTCCCTCTTTGTGACTCGCATTTGATGGCCCTGTATTTAAATACTCTGGATACATTTGACCTTACAAAATCAGCTTGCTGTTCATTAAAATAGTTTATGATTTTATGAACATGCTCCATCCAAGCTTCATGGCCAGCAGAACTGTAGTGGTTGATGACCTTTTCTTTCAAATCAACTTCAACCAGATGCCAATGGTCGTGCCTGACCAACGGAATCAACAGATGCTCTATTCGAACGGCTGTGTATTTTTCAATATATTACAAAAACAACTCGTAATTTGATGGGTCGACAGAGTAAAGTGAGTGCTGCCAATAGTAGCACGTAATGTTCAGTATTATGCATGAGGGAAGATAGAACCAACTTGCTTCTACATTAGGACTAACATGTTATAAGCTAGAACTAACATTCTAGTTGTTAGGGCTAACGTGACGCAAACTAGAACTAACATGGCTCGTGCAGAACTTACATGGCTAGAACTAAAACTAACATCCATTTTCGCCAAAACTACCACGATAATTTAGTACTTACAAGAAAGAACACCGAGACGACGCCAATTTTTTTGTCATATGACTCTTGCTGGATCGTGTCCAACAATGCTTCTTCCATCTGTAACATCAATGAAACATTAAAAATCAATATATGAACAAGACTTTATACATTATTAAGCGTATATAATCTAACCTTATCATCAAGCCGGCCACCACGAAGCAAATACAACAGCTCTTCTCTGTTCATAGAGCTATTGCCTGTTTTAATAACATCATATCTCCTGAAAATAAGAACTAACATGGATTAGGACTAACATGTAAGGAATTAGCATATAAATAGTCAATTGAACCTTACTTGTGATTCTTTTGGGAGCAAAACTTGGTTAGGCAATTATTTTCAGCTGCGGAGAGTCTAGCAGATACTTCAGATGGTATCCTAAAATTATGTACAAAGGTACCCCTGCTATCTATTATACGTATGTTAAACAATGCAATGTCTGGAATATCTCTATTTAACTCGCCCAATAGAACTTCTTCCTCAGCCGTCATTGCCTTCAAACTCAACTCATCCCAACTAGGATATTGTTTGCCGTTATAAAAATTGTTTTTAGAGGTCAAATAAATATTTTACAAATATTTTAGTTTAAGTCAAAAACCAGTCTGTGCAAATATATCAGAATGCGGTCGACCGGACCGGTCGACCGTACCTATGAGCATTCGTCACTGGACTCCAGAGAGTTTGTCGGTCGACCGCGCCGCTCAATTTTTTGGTCGGTCGACCGCACCGGTCGACCGATAAAGTCTCTGTTCATTTTCAAAATTTTCAAAGCGGCTAGCGGTCGGTCGACCGACGTAGTTTTTCGGTCGACCAAATGTTTGCTTCGGGCGACCGAATTTCTCTTCGGTCAGCCGCGACTTTTTTAAACGGTCGTTTTGCCTCGTTTGCTGTGCTTTCACTTAATAGTGCTTGGCACAGTCTGAGCTAACAATCTGAAGACCGACGTAGTTTTTCGGTCGACCAAATGTTTGCTTCGGGCGACCGAATTTCTCTTCGGTCAGCCGCGACTTTTTTAAACGGTCGTTTTGCCTCGTTTGCTGTGCTTTCACTAATAGTGCTTGGCATAGTCTGAGCTAACAATCTGAAAAGGAGATTATCTTCCTAAATGGGAAGATTGGGTTTTGTTTTCAAATGGTTTAATCTTTTCTATAAAAACCCTAGACCTCTTCTTCTTCCAGCTGCCCCAACCTTTGCAAAAACCAGAGACGCTGCTTTCTGAGAAAAACTTTCAAAGTTCTGGTTTCTGTGTTTTCCTTCTGTTTTGTGTGTGATTCACTTCCCAGCTTCAGTAATCTTTCTCTTTGCCATAGGGGCTGTGTAAAGAGAGATTCTTGCATCTTTTTTCTTCTGCTGTGTGAGTGAGATCTTGTGTAGATCAACTGTGAGGGAGTGTGATCTGTTGAGATCAAACTGTGTAGTAAGAGAGATCGTGTGGGATCGCTGTGTAGACGAAGTTCCGGCTTCCAAACCGGGTGTGTAGTGGATTTCTCCTCGAGAGTGGGGAGCGGGGACGTAGGCCAGAGGGCCGAACCTCGTTAACACATCGCGCGTCAAGAATAACGAACTCCTAACCCTATCTCTCTTACTTTAACTGCTTTACTGTTTTGTGGTTTGCTTGTGTTTAATTTTTATTACATTTTAGAGCCTCTTGACCCTAATCACCCCTCCCTCTAGGGTCCAACAATTGGTATCAGAGCTTGGTCTCTATATTAATTTTTGGTTTAACCACCTTAGAGAAAAGATCTAATGGAGGCCTCTTTGAATATGCCTATGTTAGAAGGACAATCAACCACTAGACCACCACTCTTCACCGGGACCAATTTTGCTTATTGGAAGGCTAGGATGAGAATTTACCTTCGCTGTATTGATCTTGACATCCTAGAGTTCATAGAAAAGAAATATGTAGAGAAGTCCAAAGTCGAGAACATGTCCGATGATGAAAGGCACCTTGCCAATCTAAATGTGTGGTCTTTCCCCCAATGAATACAATAGAGTTTCCACGTGTGCAACCGCATACGAAATTTGGGTAAAGTTATGTATAACACATGAAGGAATCCCCCAAGTTAAGGAATCTAAGATTAGTGGGCTTATGCATGATTATGAGCTATTTAAAATGCTTCCTAATGAATCCATTGATGCTATGTTTTCCCGTTTTACTAATATCATCAATGAATTACATGGTCTAGATAAGCAATTATCCATTCAAGAGATGAACTACAAGATACTTCGCTCCTTGACTCCGGCATGGGAGCCCAAAGTGACCCCGGCATGGGAGCCCAAAGCTACGGTAATTGAGGAAGCTCATGACCTCACTACCTTAGCTCTTGATAGTCTCATCGGAAAGCTCAAAGTGCATGAGAAGAAGCTCAAAGGGAAGGAGAAGGAGGAAGTTCCCTTACGGGAAGTTAAGGAGCCATCACCAAAATTGAAGACCATAGCTCTCAAAGGAGCTAGTGACAACTCATCTTCGTCGTCGGAGAGTGAAGTTGATTTTTCTAGAGAAGTGGCTCATCTCTCTAGAAGAATCTCTAGACTTATAAAAATGAACAAAAAATTTAACCCTCGATCTAACAACAAGTTTTCCTCTCGTGTAGGTAAATGTTTTGAGTGCAATGAACCGGGCCACATCGCTAAGGATTGCCCCAAGCTCAAGGAAAAGTACATGAAGTACAAAAAGAAGAAGGCTATGTATGCCGGATGGGAAGAATCCGAACCAAGTGACTCGGATAGTGATGAAGAAGGAGCCAAACTTGCTCTTCATGACCCAAATGTTTGTTTCATGGCAAATGAACATGAGGTAATATCCGAGGCCGAAAGTGAATCTTTCTATATGCAATGTGACATAGCTATGGCTTTAGAAGAGTTGAACTTTGAATTTAAAAGAATGTCTAAAGAATACTCTTCTTTCAAAAAATTGCATGCCTCTTGTGATATTAAGCTAGAACAACTAACAACCTCTCTTGCTCTTAAAGATGAATTGCTAGGAGATCTCGATTTCGAGAACAAGCAATTAAGATCAAAGATTAAAAGATTAGAAATTGAGGGTTGTAGGACTAGACCCACTCATGCTTATGCCAACTACAATCACCATGGTAGAAATAGGTTTCATAGTTCCAACATTCGTACATACAAAAGAAATTTTGTATGCACCTATTGTATGAGACATGGACACATTTCTACTCATTGTAGAATTAAAGACAATGAAGATTTTTATGGTTTGATATGGGTACCCAAAGGTACCAAAACTACTAACCACCAAGGACCCAAGACATGGGTACCTAAAGCTACTACACCTTCATCTTCTTCTTTTGTAGGGAACGTCACGGCAACGACGTAAGGAGATGTGGTACCTTGATAGTGGTTGCTCACATCATATGACGGGCAACAAAGAGTTATTTGCAACCCTATCAAGGATTGAAGGAGGCAATGTCTCCTTCGGTGGTGGTGAGAAAGGTAAAATCATTGGTATCGGGTCTATTGGTAAGAAACCCTCACCCACAATTGAAGATGTTTATTTAGTAAGTGGTTTGAATCATAATCTTCTTAGCATTAGCCAATTAAGTGATAAAGGTTTTGATATTTCTTTTAAACCGGATAAATGCATCATTAGTATGGATGGAAAAATTGTTTTTATTGCAAACCGCAAGTCTAATGTTTACATTTTTGAGATGAATGAGTTAGTGAATCAAGATGTGAAGTGTCTTGCGGCAATTGATGAAAATCCTTGGATTTGGCACAAGAGACTTGGACATGCAAATATGGAGTTAATATCAAAATTGTCTAAGAAGAATCTTGTGAAAGGGCTACCTAGCTTGCACTTCATAAAAGATACAATTTGTGAGGATTGTGCCAAAGGTAAACAAACAAAGTCTTCTTTCAAATCCATCCATGAGGTATCGACTTCTAAACCCTTGCAATTACTTCATCTTGATTTATTTGGTCCTATGCGTGTTACCTCTCTTGGAGGCAAACACTATGTTTTTGTGATTATTGATGATTTTTCTCGTTTTACATGGACAATATTTCTTGCAAAGAAAAATGATTGTTTTGAAGAATTTGCTAATCATGTTAAAAGGATTGAAAATGAAAAAGATTTGAAAGTTGTTAAAATAAGAAGTGATCATGGTGGTGAATTTCAAAATGAATTTTTCTATGATTTTTGTGCTCATCATGGTATAACTCATATGTTTTCCGCTCCTAGAACACCACAACAAAATGGTGTTGTTGAACGGAAAAATCGCACCATACAAGAGATGGCACGCACTATGCTTAATTCTTTTGATTTGCCAAAATATTTTTGGGCGGAAGCCGTCAACACGGCTTGCCATGTTTTAAATCGTGTTTTGATTAGACCAAAGCTTAAGAAAACCCCTTATGAACTTTATTATGGAAAAACTCCTTTCATTGGTTATTTTCGTGTTTTTGGTTGCAAATGTTTTATCTTAAATACAAAAGATCACCATGATAAATTTGATTCCAAAATTGATGTTGGTATTTTCTTGGGTTATGCACCTCGAAGTAAGGCTTATAGGGTCTTCAATAAACGAAGCCTCGTTGTTGAAGAGTCTATAAACGTTACTTTTGATGAGACTAATGTTGGCTCTCAAGTTGTGTTGCCTAGGAAAGATGATGATGATGATATTGAGGGAGGATTGGACTTGTTGCAAATCAATGACACTCCCTCTATAGAAGCTCAAAAGGATGTAGATTGCACAAATGCTCAAGATCAAGTTGAACAACCTAAAGCTTGGAAATTCACATCAAACCACCCAAAGGAACAAATCATTGGGAGCCCTTCAAAAGGAGTTATAACTCGCTCAAAAGCCTTGAGTGAATGTGGTAATGTTGCATTTCTATCTCAACTAGAACCTAAAAAGGTTAATGATGCTTTAAATGATGAGTTTTGGGTTTTGGCTATGCATGAAGAATTAAACAATTTTCAAAGAAATGAAGTTTGGAAGTTAGTTCCTAGACCTAACAATGCTAGTGTTATTGGTACAAAATGGGTTTTTAGAAACAAACTTGATGAACATGGCATTGTAACTAGAAATAAAGCACGTTTGGTTGCCCAAGGATACAATCAAGAGGAGGGCATAGACTATGATGAAACCTTTGCACCGGTTGCAAGGTTGGAATCTATTAGGATGTTTTTGGCATTTGCTAGTTTTAAAAATTTCAAACTATTTCAAATGGATGTCAAAAGTGCTTTCTTAAATGGTTTTATAGAAGAGGAAGTGTATGTTGAGCAACCCCCCGGTTTTATAGATCATGCTTTTCCTAATCATGTTTACCGGGTACAAAAAGCTTTATATGGGTTGAAACAAGCTCCTAGGGCTTGGTATGCTCGCCTCTCTAGTTTTCTTGTTGAAAATGGTTTTTCAAAAGGATCTATTGATAACACACTTTTTGTGAGAAAAAGGAAAAATGATTTCATTTTAGTTCAAATATATGTGGATGACATTATTTTTGGTGCTACTAATGAATCCTTGTGCAAGGAATTTTCTAAAGTTATGCAGGATCACTTTGAGATGAGTATGATGGGAGAGCTTACATTCTTTCTCGGGCTCCAAGTCAAGCAAACTAAGGATGGGATCTTCATTTCACAAAGCAAGTATGCGAAGGAATTGGTGAAGAAATTTAAGTTGGAGAATTCTAAGCATGCGCCTACTCCCATGAGTACTAGTGTTAAGCTTGATGCGGATGAGAGTGGTGAAGATGTGGACCAAAAACTATACCGAGGTATGATAGGTAGTCTTCTTTATCTCACCGCTAGTAGACCCGACATCATGTTTAGTGTATGTGCATGTGCACGTTTTCAAGCTTCTCCAAAAGCATCTCATTTAATTGCGGTTAAAAGGATCATTAAGTATGTTAATGGAACTTTTAACCTTGGTTTGTTTTATCCAAAAAGCACCACTTTTGATTTATATGGTTTTTGTGATGCCGACTTTGCCGGATGTAAGGTAGATCGCAAGAGTACTAGTGGAACATGCCAATTCTTAGGAAATTCCCTTGTTTCTTGGGCTTCCAAGAAACAAAATTGTGTTGCATTGTCCACTACGGAAGCGGAATACATTGCCGCCGGCTTATGTTGTGCTCAAGTTTTATGGATGAAACAAAGTTTAGTTGACTATGATTTGAATTTTCAAAATATTAAAATCTTTTGTGATAACACAAGTGCCATAAATATTTCCAAAAATTCGATGGGTCGACGGAGTAAAGTGAGTGCTGGCAATAGTAGCACGTAATGTTCAGTATTATGCATGAGGGAAGATAGAACCAACTTGCTTCTACATTAGGACTAACATGTTATAAGCTAGAACTAACATTCTAGTTGTTAGGGCTAACGTGACGCAAACTAGAACTAACATGGCTCATGCAGAACTTACATGGCTAGAACTAAAACTAACATCCATTTTCTCCAAAACAACCTCGATAATTTAGAACTAACATGTACTTACAAGAAAGAACACCGAGACGACGCCAAATTTTTTAGAGACGCTGCTTTCTGAGAAAAACTTTCAAAGTTCTGGTTTCTGTGTTTTCCTTCTGTTTTGTGTGTGATTCACTTCCCAGCTTTAGTAATCTTTCTCTTTGCCATAGGGGCTGTGTAAAGAAAGAGTCTTGCATCTTTTTTCTTCTGCTGTGTGAGTGAGATCTTGTGTAGATCAACTGTGAGGGAGTGTGATCTGTTGAGATCAAACTGTGTAGTAAGAGAGATCGTGTGGGATCGCTGTGTAGACGAAGTTCCGGCTTCCAAACCGGGTGTGTAGTGGATTTCTCCTCGAGAGTGGGGAGCGGGGACGTAGGCCAGAGGGCCGAACCTCGTTAACACATCGCGCGTCAAGGATAACGAACTCCTAACCCTATCTCTCTTACTTTAACTGCTTTACTGTTTTGTGGTTTGCTTGTGTTTAATTTTTATTGTATTTTAGAGCCTCTTGACCCTAATCACCCCCCCTCTAGGGTCCAACATATTTAACTCGCCCAATAGAACTTCTTCCTCAGCCGTCATTGCCTTCAAACTCAACTCCTCCCAAGTGGGATGTTGTTTGCCGTTATAAAAATTGGTAACTTTGTCAGCTTCGTGTACACCATCAGGACTTGAAAGTATATCTATAACTTTTTGCTTTTTCTTTCCCTTTCCCTCTGTGTATGGGGTCTTACACTATTTAGACCGCTTGCTTGCCCTTCGAACCTTCCTCCGTGGGGCTGCTACAATCTCTTCTGTTTGCACATCCCTTGACAGAGCTTCAAAGATTTTGTCCACCTGATGTGAAATATTAGCAACAGCCTCGGCAGAACTATCTACATTCTCATTGTCCACCTGATGTGAAATATTAGCAACAGCCTCGGCAGAACTATCTACATTCTCACTTTCTCTTCCAACATGCTCCTCTTCCCTATACACAATCTCCGTCACTTTCTCTTCCAACATGCTCCTCTTCCCTATACACAATCTCCGCCTCTTTCTGTACATTCTCCTCATCCCTGCTATCTACATTCCCCCTTCTCCACCAACAAGCTCCTCTTCCTTCTCTGATTTCCTATCTACATTTTCCACCTCCTTATCTACATTATCCACTTCCCTATCTACATTTTCCTCCTCCTTATCTACATTATCCTCAACCTTGTTATCTACAATAACCTCCTCTCTATCTGAATTCTCCACAGCTTTATTCTCAGGGGGTTCCGCTTCACCATTCTTCTGGGGGGCGACATCCTCCCCGTCTTCCCCTTCTATTATAGCTTTCCCCTTAGCTATATTCCCAACATCAGCTCCTTCTTCCATTGAACCAACAGGCTCCACAACTTTGCCTTCCATTGTGGTGCCCTCCAATTCAACTTCACATCCATGAACAGCAACATCATCAACAGGCTCCTCAGCATCATCCTCAGCCATCTTATGTTCAGCTTCTTGCATGATGGGGTCTTCCTTATGTAATCTACTATATTTGGAAGGTTGTTCCTCCTCATCAGGCCGTGGATTCAGCTTCATTTTTTTTATAATTTTTTGTTTGATATTTGCCTTCAGCACCGTCGAGTCTATGACGTCATCAGGTCTTCCAAGTTCTTCAATTATTCTGTTTAGCCTGTTGATCTCAATCATAAATTCTTTACAATATGTACTTTTGCTCTGCTTTGTGGCAAAGAGTAGTCGTTGGAGGAATTTAGCAGAATTTCTCCAAAAGGTAAGTTGCTGCTCAATGGGTAGATCCTTCACCTCCTCTTCATCTTCAAAAGCATTGTCAATATGTTTTGACATGATCTGAAATTATTAAGAGATTATATTATAATAAAATAAGATTATACATACATGGATATTGTTTACATTTAGCTTTAGACAACTTAGACTTAACAGGATACTTACATAGCCTATTGAGAAGTTCTTCGTTTCCTCCGCCCTCGCCTTCCTCTTTAACTTAGGCACATGAGGCACTCCTTCACTCCCCTGAACGGCGGGAGGGGCAACAAGCTTTGAAGGAGCAGGCGCAACTTCCACAACAGGCCGATCAACTTCAGTTATTGAAGCTGATTTAGCCTTATATTTAACGGTCCTCGTCCTCAAATATGAGACTTTCACCTCCTTTTCTGATGCCCAGTTTGTCATTGGAGGTCTGGACTTGTCGATGTAGGGATATTTTTTTAACCCCATCATCTCGTAGTACCAAAGCTAAAGCAAATACATTAAGCATTCAAATCAGAACTAACAAGGCATAAATTAGAGCTAACAAACAGATACTCCATTAGAACTATTGTGACCCCAACTAGAACCTAGAACTAGCATGGCTCCTATTAGAACTAAGGTGAGATGCAATAGAACTAACCGAACTTTATTAGAACTACCGTGACCCAATTCTGAACTAACATGGTGCCATTTAAGGCTTAGCAGCATGACCCAAATAAGGACTAACATGAATACGGCTAGAACTAACATGAGCAAAAACTAGAACTAACGTGGTGAAAAGTAGAACTAACATAGCAGAAAACAGAACTAACGTGGCATAAGTTAGAACTCACATGGCATGAATCAGAGCTAGAATGAACCAAATTGAGTAAAACATGGCACTTACACACATAAGTGTCATGCAACCTGGGACATATGTGACCCCTGGCCCCTTCTTGCACCCCATAGCAGCTTTAATCCCCCTGTTAATTTCTGTATAAAAGAATTGAGCCCAAGCTACCTTATTGACCCTCTCCATGCTATCCAGATATCTGAGTAGAGGTCTAGGGATACCCTCCCCGCTTCTGGGGCACCATATCATAGAGCATTGGTACAGAATTTGCAGCAGAACAAAATCTCAGATATCATCTTCTTCTGTAGACTCCACGAGCCTTTCCAGCTGCCCTTCAAGGTATCTTCGATGGGTAATTGTTGCTTTTTTTAACTTCTTCCCATCTTCAGTTTTAAAAAGATGAGCGAAGTATTGCAACCAGATTCTGTTTGTTGAGTCCCGGTTGATATGTATGAGTTCCCCATAAGCTGGGAAGTATGTATGGTTATGGACCCATTGCAAATCAAATTTAACACTTTTCAAGCCCCCAGTCTTTGAATCAGGGATACAAAATGTGTCATTGGCCCTATCATAATAACTCAGCAGCAGTTCAAGCGTGGGGCGATCAGGCTGGAGAGCCCCGAATAAAATGTAGTGCTGAAATATCGATCCGCGATATGCATCCATGTGGCACTGACGCATCTTCGGAGCAATAGACTTCATGAATTGCCAATAACCCGTGATATTGACGGTTAGCCTTAATGATTCAAACGGGTTAAATTCAGCAAGCCTTTTCCTGTAAAAATAAAAATTTCAAGTTCAATTAGAACTAACGTGAACTGAATTAGACCTAACACTAAACGGCATCTAATAGAACTAACGCCGACTGTTATAGAACTAACATGGACTCAAACTAGAACTAACATTGCCTAGCACTAACATTAGGGCACGGCATCTAATAGAACTAACGCCGACTGTTATAGAACTAACATGGACTCAAACTAGAACTAACATTGCCTAGCACTAACATTAGGCAGACGAACCGTCTTTTTCCTTCAAATCGCTGCGATGAGAGATTTCGTAGTCATTTACAGATTCCGCTTCCCTGGACGACATTTTCCGGCGAAAAACCTAGACAGCGAAAATATACTCCGTCGCTGGAAATGGAAGATTGAGAGTTTCGGTAGCTCTTTTGTATTTTGGAAGAAAGTAAAAATAGAGGCGGTGTAAAAGAGGCGTCGTAATCGAGTCCAGTTTCATTTAATGAGATGTGACGAAGCGTCTGGGGACGAAGGAGAAGGGCAAAGTCGGGTTTTTACAAAATACAATGACTCTAGCTGTATACAGCTGACGTGGAGGGCCTTAGAAATATTAAAGGCTGCTTTTTGGGGCTTATACACAAGGGGGAATATACAAGGGGCCTCGTCACATGATATTTCAGCTTTTGGGGCCCCGACACATTTTTCCCTTTTTTTCTTTGATTATTTTAAAAGTCATTGCGGGTTACCGAATAATAGTCCAAAGTCACGGGGTTTTTATGATATTTAGCATGGGTATTTTATGTTGTGCACGGCGGAACAAACACAAACGCCGACAGAGAAAGCCAAAACAATCCAAAATAACGGCACCAACTCAAACATAAAAGTTTAACGTGGTACGGCAAATTGCCTACATCTACGGGGTAAAAAGGGATGGGTTTCCATTATAGAGAAAGAGAATAAAAAGTAGAGATTACAAGATCACTCAACTAACCTCTCAAACAAATCTCTCAAATCTCTCAAACTAAACCCTCAAACAAATTGCTTAGAAAGATCTTTTTTTTCTGTGCTCAAAATCACCTTCAAGCTACCAAATCAATTGGTAGAAAACCCTAAAAAATATGGCTCTATTTATAACAAAACACAATCCCAAACAGATTAGGATTCTAAAAACGAGTCTATCACACATTGGTGTGGCACACACCACACCCATGACAAACAGGGAAGATTCTATCACACCATGGTGTGGCAGACACCACACCCATGGAAAACAGGGCAGATTCTGCCATACCCTGCCACCTGGGTGTGGCAGACACCACACCCATGTTTTGCTTATTTTTTACGTTTTTCTCAATTCTTTTCCTCAATTCCTTCACCGTTTTCACAATTCTTCACCTCGGCGAAGTTTTTTCAAAACTGAACCAACACCAACCAAATCAAATATCTCACTTGTTGTGTCCGGTACGAAGTGGAACAAACCCACGACAACGGACTTAATCCACAACAAGTCGAGACCCAAACGAGTATGCAAACACTTTTCAAATGTCGGTATCAACTCACCAAACCGGCTGATCAAATTGACTGCCTACGTACCCCCTCTTCCAAGGGATCAAGCCGCCTGTAGTTCATCAAATGGCCTCCAAAGGCCCTCAATCAAATAGAAAAGTTTGCAACTCTTCATCAACATCACCAACAGATCTGCAACTGATGACGCTCCCAATGGCCCCAAAGTAAAACAAATCAAATACCTCCACCCGAGGTGAACCAGTGGCTGTATCCAAATCATATCCACCAGCTGCATTCGAATCAACCAACTCATCATATGCACCCAAATCCAAATGATCTCCTAACTGTGTCACCTTAGCTGGAATCACAAACGATATAAAATGATCTGGAGTATGTGGAGTAATCTCCATCTAATATGGAGTAGCATCACTCTCCACCCGCTGCGATACATCTAAGGTCTGTCCAAAACTCTCCACCTGCTGAGAGTCAATTTTCTCCCTTATCGAAGCCTCAAGCGAAATGATACTACCAGACTAAACATCCAATGGAGTTTTACCTCCAATAACAACGGTCGATAACCTATGACCAAGATGACCTAAATATGTCAAAGCCTCAACACCAGAATTAATGCTCGACATTAAACGTCGGTCCTCCTCCAGCAAGGAACAGCTCACCAAATCTGCCATCTCATCTTGTTGTCCTAAGATTTTCTTTCCACCAAAGTGTCTCAAAATGGCGTGAGCTCGACTCGAATGCAAAAACAGGTCCCTCTTATACCTCCCACCAAAATCAGAATGAAGTACCTTCAACTTTCTGCCAATCTCACACTTCTTCAATCTGTTGGAGACTACTAGGACTTTATCCAAAGGGGTTTTGGTTACAACCCAAACACGCCTAGAACAGCCACCAACAAAGGAAACCAAACATTTATTACCTCCTAATAATACCTCCTTGGAAGGCCCCCAAACATCCGTTTGAACTCCACCTAAAAGACCCTTAGTGCGGTGAAAAGAGGTGCCAAACTTCACCTCGGTCTTCTTGCTCACATCAAAGTGTTGACTGAACTTCAAATTGTAGGTCTGTGCACCCATCTCCAAATTAATACTAGAATGACTAAGCTCTAAATGTCGTAGTCTAGTCGAAACAACAGAAGTCACCAGCTCTCTACCTGTCACCAAACTTCTAATTAAATAGTACATGTTATTCCTCCTAACGCCCTTCATCACAATCAAAGAGTCTTCCACGATCTCGAGAACCATGTCCTCAACACGAACCTTCAGACCCTCTCCAACCAAAGCTCCCAACACGAACCTTCAGACCCTCTCCAACCAAAGCTCCAATTGAGATCAAGTTCTTCCTCAAGGAAGGAATATATCTCATACCATATAACTCCCTAACTGTCCTGTGAAACATCTTGATGCGAATTCTTCCTATCCTAAGGATCTGGCATGCACAGTTATCACCCATGTACACCACACCACTATCTAGCTTCTCAAAACTAGAGAACCATTCCTTTCTAGGGTACACATGATAGGTCGTACCACTATCCAACATCCACTCAGATTCCTCCGAATAGCTACCTGTAGGACTGATAAAAAGCGAATAAATAGAAGTATCAAAAATATTACCATCCGATATAACGATGTTTACTTTTGATGATGGTTACTTCCCTTTTCCCTTCTGCTTATTCTTCATCCATTCGTCGAGCTTTAGACAATCTTTCTTTCAATGACCAGTCTCCTTGCATCAAGCACACTGAACTTTTCCAACTGTAGGATGCCCTACTCTAGATTGTGACTTCTAATTCTTTTGGTTTGGATTGTTCCCTCTTGCGACCAACGCCACAGCTACTGTGCTACTTGTAGAATCCTTATCTTTCTTTCGAAGCTAATAGTTTACAAGTGCAGCGATGACCTCATTATACGAAAGAGATGTCTTCCCATTGATAAGAGTAATGATGAAAGTCTCATATTCCTCGTCAGACAAGGAACTCAACAACAACAATGCATTGTCCTCATCTTCAATCAAAATATCAACATTCACCAAATCCGTAAGAAGCTTCATGTAGTGGTTCATGTGATCACCATTGGAGGTTCCTTTCTTAAATTGGAAGAGATAAAGCTTTCTCTTCAAATACAAGTGATTCTCCATACTCTTGGTCAAATACTTGCTCTTAAGGATCTCTCAAATCTTCTTAGCTGAAGTCTCATTGATCACATTATACTTTAAATCTTGAGTCAAACAAGACCTAATCACACCACACGCTATTCGATTCATCTTTTTCCAAACCCTCTCATTAATATCATCTGGCTTGCCATCTAATTCCAAAGTATCTTCTAAATTTTGCGCATTGAGCGCATCCAAAACTTCACATCGCTAAAGTTCAAAATTAATAGTGTCATTAAACTTCTCTACATCTATCTTCATAGAGTGAATATTCAAACTTTGGACGGTCTTCACACCTGAAGTACATGTTAAACCCTAGAGGGGAGTGATTAGGGTCTTATGCTAATCTAATCCGATTTTATGCTAATTAAAACTAATAACAAGTTATCCTAGTAAGAATAAAATACACAAAGATATATGATCTAGGATAAGCAATATGAACAAAGAGATATATCCTAGTAATGAGATATACTATGAGATATATGTAAGGATATACAACTTAATACAAGCGTGAAATAAACATAAACAAAACAAGAGTGATAGTGTGCAAATAAACAATGCAAACACACAATATGATCACGGAGTTCGGACCTTCCGTCCTACGTCTCCGCTCTCCACTCCCGAGAGAAATCCACTAATACAACCGGATTTTCTACGCTTACACGAACAACGTTTATACCTCACATTCGGTTTTCTAGCTAATCGAAAACTTTACAATCAACACTCTTGCAATCCCGCTCTACACCCTCTCAAGTGTTGGACCTAGACGTGTCTCTCTCAAGTGCTCGAATACAACCTCTCCCTAGGTTTGTCAACCGACGCCACTCCTCTTAGGACGATCCCCGACTTACACCACACACTTCTCTCGGTGTACAAGTGTATTACAAAGTGAATCTCACAATTAAGCACAAATACAACAAATGATTATTCTCTAATATGGATGAGAACACAATGAAAGCTTACACTCAATTGTTACAATTCTCACCAACCCAAATATACTATGTATGAAAATATGATAAGCTCATGTGTGTGTGTGTAACAATGAGAATAAATAAAATCTAACTCAAAAAGAACTAGCAATAAAATTGATATGAAATACAATAGTAAAAATGCTAGGAAATTGAGTTAAGAAAACTTCTCTATAAACACAAAGAGAGGATGATGAGATATTGAAGATGAACTCCTCAACAATTAATGTAAGCTCTTCTTTGTAAAAGCAAACCCCAAACTTAAAATAAAGTAAACCAGCTTATACCCTTATTAAACTTTTGTTTTAAAAACTTCTTGGTTTTTTAGAAAGATGAGAGCAAGGGGGTATATCTAGCCTCTCAAAATCTCAGCCAAAAACCTAATAGAAATGACCAAAAAGCCCATAGAAAATAGCTCAGGAAAAAAGCCGTTGAAGCAGATTTGACTGTTCGGCGATCGACCGTGGAAAACTAACGGTCGAACGCGAGCAACTAAAAGGCAAAACTGGGCTCTGGAAAAACAGATGGTCGACCGTGGCGGTCGACCGCGAAACCCTCTGAACTGCATCTGGTCGACCGCCACGGTCGATCGCGAGCCATCAAGAAACATACCGAGTCTCTGGACTCAGGGGCGGTCGACCGCAAACTGATACTAGAAAAACCAGGTTTTGAAAGTTGATTTCTGATTTTAAAACCTTGTTTAAAAATATCGAACAAATTCCAAAAAATATAAAACTTTGGAAAATGATTATAGACATGATAATGAACATGCTACAAAAACTAGTTTTTAAAAAGAACCTCCCAAATAAAAAATATCGTTATTTTGCAAAATAGTTAAAAACATAAAAATGTAAACATATGAGTTTTGATATTTTAGCTTAACCATGTTTTGAAACATTACAAAATAATTATATAAACTTAATAAAAGATGTAAACTATTGTTATGAAGTCTATAAACAATGAATATAGTATTTTCACAAATACAATAGAATATAAAACATATGAGTATGAATATGATTATATATTTGTTTCATATTTATGAAATTAAACCAAACCAATTTATCCACGTAAAAACAAACATGTATGAATATAAATATTTATTTATATGCTAGTAAAAACTTTGTTTGTGGATAAACAAAAAGCCAAAATGTGTATATATATATAACTATATATATACATAGAAACCAATAAAATGTGTGTATATGATATTGAGCTTAAAGTACTTAACACACATAATATAAACTCCTAAACTAATTATACCCAAGCTTGTGATCTTCAATGAAGATCTATCTTGGTACACTTGCGGATGAAGCTTGAACTTGGATCTTGAATTTTAAATTGCGTAGGCTTCATACCATAGTTCCGCCAATCTCCATTGGATATGATCGTGAATGCACAATTCTATCCATCCTCTAACTTATTGTTTGTCTACAATAAATAGAAATATACAAACACTAGATAAACAATATTAGATGTAAATTGTTTGTAAATCATCATCAAAATAAGAAGGCCAATAATCTTCCCTTTTTTATGATGGCAAACAATTTACAAAAATGATATATGCATGAAAAGAAATGAATATATAAATTAGAATACATCATGCATATAAATAAGAAGGACTATACTCACAATATTTTTCCTCCTTTGACAACATCAAAAAGGGGAAAACAAGGAATGAAGAAAGCGAAGGCTCCCCCTATCAATATGCATGGGTGAGTATAAAAACAATAATAGAAAAGGGAAGACTCCCCCTATCAAAATGCCTTATGGAATATATGAAATGAAGGCTAAGGCAATCATATGTGAGTAAGCATAGATGAATATGCTAAATATCACTCACATACTACAAGATAATAAGAACACATATGGATGTACCATTGAAATAATGTGTCTCAACAAATAAACATAAAATTCATGTGTAAAAATAGATTTATGAATTCAAAAGAGGGAGGAACATGAGAATCATACAAAAAGTTTTCAAATAAAAACAAATCAACCAAAGGAAATCATAAATCAAAGTTTATATTCAAAAATGATGTTTGATCAATAAAGAAAATTTTCTTTGTAAAACTTGATCAAACCACATAAAGAATACATTATAAAGCATATTTGAAATTTGAATCATCTATTTGTGCTTATATAATGAATTAAAAGCAATAAATCAAAACAAAATTTTTAACAAAATACAAGAGAGGCAGCAATATATCAAGCTCTTAAGCTTGTTCCAACCCATATAAGGACTTTTAGTACCCGGTAAACAAGATTTGGGAATAAACACCCAATAAACCCAGAGGGTATATAACTACAAACCTCTCATTTAAAGTTGAAACTAATAGTCATAAAAACAAAAGATTTGATAAAAGAAAAAATTATTTTTATAACCAAAAGATTTTAAAACATAATTTTCAAAACCAAGAAAAGGAAAAAGAAAAACGCTAAAATACTTGGTTTAAAAATTAAATTTGTTTTGGTACCCAAGAATTCTTAGAACCAAAAAATTTAGGAACATGACCCCTATCATTTAAGGTCAAAACCCTAGGGTTATGAACCCTTTTGGGCACATGTGGTGCCCTAACACGGTCAAAACAAAAATTATGTAAATGACCTTTCTGATTGTAATAAGTGCAATGAAAGAGGCCCATTTGATTTTGTTGACCAAGTAGCGGTGCACGGGAATCATTTTCAAACATAGATGGCCTTTTAAGATTATTTTGCAAATGAGAAATATTGTTAAACAAACGTGGTTTATTTAAAAATTTTGGCAAGTTTGAATATTTTCTCAAATCAAAGCAAAACTTTGCCAAATGGTCAAATCTACCACAAACATCACATTTAAACACATTAGCATGCTTATGATGAACTTTATGAGTATGAGCATGTGAATGTGTATGTGTACATGAAGATGAAGCTTGATGGGATGCACAAGGAACATTAGATTTCATGGGTTTACGTGCATCATAGCAAAATTTGGCTAAATGACCTTTACGACCGTAAATTGAGCATTTGTAAACTTTGCTATACAAGTGTGCATAGTGTGTAGGTGATTTAGAAGTTGTAACACTAGATTTAACACACTTGTCCATAAGTCTCTTATGATTATCAATGCATGTGTTAAGAGTTGAATCTAAAGATGAAATGCAATGTTTAATGTTATTCAACTCATCATTAGGCATAGAAGCATTGACAATAGAAGTAGAGCAAACATGGTCATATTTAAATGATGTGAATTCATTTTTTATAGCCTCTACTTCTAACATGACATTGTTTTCCTCATGAGTTAACTTAGCAACATTTGAGATTAAAGAACCATGATCCAACTTTAATTTTTCTTTGTTTTCTTTTAGGATCACATTCTCATTAGAAATAGTCTCAAACCTAGATGCTAACAACTCATGATCGGATTTTAAACTAACATGCTTGCTTTTTAGATCTATAAAATTATTATGCAACTTAGTATAGGCATGCATTAATCTATCATATGCACAAGCGAGTTCATCACTAGATAAATCATTTTCGGGTTTGGAATCGCATATCACACTAGGGCTATCGCCTAGTAGACGTGTGCATGATGAGGCTCCACATGAACTTGAAGAGAAAGCCGCCAAAGCTTGTCGGATCGCCTCCAAGTTTACTTGATGTACTTCTATGAATTTCCATAATTTGTAAGCACTATCAAATGAATTAATCTTGTAAGAAAAAGATGAATCAATCTTGTAAGAAAAAGATGAATCAAAAGCGTTACGTAAAAATTCTAACAATAGCTTATTCATTGCAAACATCTTATGATCATTTTTATTCCACTTGGATTTCTCTAAAGTGGGCACAATATAAGCATTTTTAATAATTTCTCATAAATCAAAATGTTTAGATCTAATAAATATATTAAATATAGAACACCATTGGTCATAGGGAAAATCATTAAATTTAGGAGCAACACTAAAATCATAGCCTAAACAAAATGTACCATTCATATCCATAATTTATAAAAATATGCAAGCAAGATACAAATGCAATCAAAACAAGATTAGCACAAAAAGATAACTTGGATCTTTAACTCAATATGATTAGACCTTAAATCAAAGAGCACCAAGCTCTGATACAAATTATTAGACCCTAGAGGTAGGGCGATTAGGGTCTTATGCTAATCTAATCCGATTTTATGTCAATTAAAACTAATAAAAAGTTATCCTAGCAAGAATGAAATACACAAAGATATATGAGCTAGGATAAGCAATATGAACAAAGAGATATATCCTAGCAATGAGATATACTATGAGATATATGCAAGGATATACAACTTAACACAAGGGTGAAATAAACATAAACAAAACAAGAGTGATAGTGTGCAAATAAATAATACAAACACACAATATGATCACGGAGTTCGGACCTTCCGTCCTACGTCTCCGCTCCCCACTCCCCGGGAGAAATCCACTAACACAACCGGGTTTTCTACGCTTACCCGAACAACGTTTACACCTCACACTCAGTTTTCTAGCTAACCGAAAACTTTACAATCAACACTTTTGTAATCCCACTCTACACCCTCTCAAGTGTTGGACCTAGACCTGTCTCCCTCAAGTGCTCGGATACAACCTCTCCCTAGGTTTGTCAACCGATGCCACTCCTTTTGGGACGATCCCCGACTTACACCACACACTTCTCTCGGTGTACAAGTGTATTACAAAGTGAATCTCACAATTAAGCACGAATACAACAAATGATTATTCTCTAATATGGATGAGAACACAATGAAAGCTCACACTCAATTGTTACAACTCTCAACAACCCAAATATACTATGTATGAAAATACGATAAGCTCATGTGGGTGTGTGTAACAATGAGAATAAATAAAATCTAACTTAAAAAGAACTAGCAATAAAATTGATATGAAATACAAAAGTAAAAATGCTAGGAAATTGAGTTAAGAAAACTTCTCTATAAACACAAAGAGAGGATGATGAGATATTGAAGATGAACTCCTCAACAATTAATATAAGATCCTCTTTGTAAAAGCAAACCCCAAACTTAAAACAAACTAAACCAACTTAAACCCTTATTAAACTTTTGTTTTAAAAACTTCTTGGTTTTTTAGAAAGATGAGAGCAAGGGGGTATATATAGCCTCCCAAAATCTTGTTAGACCCTAGAGGGGGGGTGATTAGGGTCTTATGCTAATCTAATCCGATTAAATGCCAATTAAAACTTATTAACAAGTTATCCTAGCAAGAGTAAAATATAACAAGATATGTAAGCTAGGATAAGTAATGTGAACAACAAAGAGATATATCCTATATGATGAAAATTATAGGATATGTAAACTAACACAAGGGGTAAACAATCTAAACAAGATAGTGGATGATATAGATAATGAGCAATGCACAATGGCGATATAAGATATGAACATAAATATGAATGAACGCCAAAGCACACTCAAACAAGCAATATGATCACGGAGTTCGGACCTTCCGTCCTACGTCTCCGCTCTCCACTCCCGGGGAGAAATCCACTAACACAATCTGGTTTGGAAGCCGGAACTTCTTCTACACACTCGGTTTTCTAGCTAACCGAAAACTCTACAACTCACACTCTTGCAATCACACTCTACACCCACTAAGTGTTGGACCTAGCCGTGTCTCCCTCAAGTGCTCGGTTACAACCTCTCTCTAGGCACGTCAACCGACGCCACTCCTCTTGGGACGATCCCCGACTCTCACCACACACTCCTTACTCGGTGTACAAGTGTATTACAAACTGATTCTCACAATAAGCACAAATATAACAAATGATTGTTCTTAAAACAATGTGAGAACTCAATTAAGCACAACTCTTAGTCACAAACCCACAACCCCAAATTATACTATGAATGTAAATACAATAAGCTCAAAAGGTTGTGTGTGAACAAAGAGATATAAATCAAAACTAAACTCAATATAGTTCTAGCTAAATAACAATGATAATCAAATATATAAAATAGCTAGAAATAGAGTTTAGAAAACTTCTCAATATATCAAGAGTGGAGGGAGAAGAGTTGGATGCCCAAACACCAATAGATGATCTCCTCAAGCTCTTGTAGAATTGAATCACAAAACCGAAACACTCAAATGCTTAAAAGCTTCTTAAAACAAACTTAAACAAACACTAAACAAGTTTAAACCCTTGTTAAAATCTTTTAAACCATTCTCTTTTTTGAAAGATGACAGCAATAGGATATTTATACCCACTCCAAAACTCAGCCAAAACCCCAAACAAAATAACAAAACAGTCCCCAGAAGACAGCTCAGAAAAATAACCGTTAGTGTCTAACGGATCTATTGTCGGTCGACCGAAAATTCTGTCGGTCGACCGATGGAGAATTTCGGTCGACCGACGGAAAAGTCCGGTCGACCGCTATCCAGGTCAAAACGAGAAAAACAAAAGCTGACTTATCCGGTCGACCGGTGCGGTCGACCGAAGGAAGCTCTCGGTCGACCGCGGTGGTCGACCGACGAACTCTCTGGAGCCTACTGTCGAAAGAACAAAATAGCGGTCGACCGGTGCAGTCGACCGAAAACTGATATGACAGGTTCTGAAAACTGTTTTACTGATTTTAAAATGCTGTTTAAATATATCAAATAAATTCTAAAAAATGTAAAACTTTGGGGAATGATTGTAGACATGATAATAAATATGCTACAGTGACTGGTTATCAGAAAGGACTTCCCAAATATAAAATATCATCATTTTGCAAATATGTTCAAAAACATGAAAACCTGAAAATTGATATTTTGATATTTTGACTTAAACAACATTTTGAAACATTATGAAATGATTGTATAGACTTGATAAAAGATATAACATGTTGTTATGAAGTCTATAACCTAGAAATACAATATTTTCATAAAATTGCATATTCTATGCAAATATATTCAAAACACTAAATATGATTTCATTAAATATAAGCTTGTTAAAGGTGAAATCATATATAGGCATATAAACATGAAACAAAATAGTATTTTCCAATTCTATTCATTTGTTTCATAGTAAAACTTGAAAACTATCAAAGTACTAACACACATAATATAAAACCTAAAACTAATTTACCCAAGCTTGATCTTGATCTTCATTGTAGCTCAACTTGGTACACATGCGGATGAAGCTTGAACTTGATCTTTAACTTGAATTGTATAGGCTTCAACCCGACATTCCGCCAACCTCCTTTGGATATGATCGTTGAAGCTCTATTCCATCCATCCTCCAACAACGTTGTTTGTCTATAATGAATAGATAATTCAAGCACTAGACAAACAACATTAGTTATAAATTGTTTGTTAAACATCATCAAAACAAGAAGGCCAACAAATCTCAGCCAAAAATTCAACAGAAATGACCAAAAAGCCCATAGAAAACAGCTTAGGAAAAAAGCCATTGAAGCAGATTTGACTGTCCGACGGTCGACCGTGGAAAACTCGCAGTCGACCGCGAGCAACTAAAAGGCAAAACTAGGCTCTGGAAAAACAGACGGTCGACCGTGACGGTCGACCGCGAAACTCCCTGGAATGCATCCGGTCGATTGCCACGGTCGACCGTGATCCATCAAGAAATATACTGAGTCTCTGGACTCAGGGGCGGTCGACCGCAAACTGATACTAGAAAAATCAGGTTTTGAAAGTTGATTTTTGATTTTAAAACCTTGTTTAAAAATATCAAACAAATTCCAAAACATGTAAAACTTTGGAAAATGATTGTAGACATGATAATGAAAATGCTACAAAAACTAGTTTTTAAAAAGGACCTCCCAAATAAAAAATATCATTATTTTGCAAAATAGTCCAAAACATGAAAATGTAAACATATGAGTTTTGACATTTTAGCTTAACCATGTTTTGAAACATTATAAAATAATTATATAGACTTAATAAAAGATGTAAACTATTGTTATTAAGTCTATAAATAATGAATATAGTATTTTCACAAATACAATAGAATATGAAACATATGAGTATGAATATGAATATATATTTGTTTCATATCTATGAAATTAAACCAAACTAATTTATCCACGTAAAAACAAACATGTATGAATATAAATATTTATTTATATGCTAGTAAAAACTTTGTTTGTGGATAAACCAAAATCCAAAATGTGTACATAACTCCTAAACTAATTATACCCAAGCTTGTGATCTTCAACGAAGCTCTATCTTGGTACACTTGCGGATGACGTTTGAACTTGGATCTTGAATTTTAAATTGCGTAGGCTTCATACCACAATTCCGCCAATCTCCATTGGATATGATTGTGAATACGCAATTCCATCCATCCTCCAACTTGTTATTTGTCTATAATAAATAGAAATACACAAACACTAGACAAATAATATTAGATGTAAATTGTTTATAAATCATCATCAAAAAAAGAAGGCCAACAGTACCCTCCACAACTCCTTCTTTCTCCGCCATAATTCCTCAAAACACCAACAACCAGAGCGTAACAAATGAATAATAGATCTAAAACTTAGAAAAGATAGAATTTTTACCAAAAAGATCCAACCTCTAACTCTAAACGAAGCCCTAGCCGAACTTCCAAAGTGATCTACTCCTCCAAATAGCCCAGCATCACCTAAGCTCTGATACCACTTGTTGTGCGCGGCGGAACAAGCACAAATGCCGAGAGAGAAAACAAAAACAATCCAAAATAACGGGACTAACTCAAACACAAAAGTTTAACATGGTTCGATAAATTGCCTACGTCCACGGGGCAAAAAGGGATGAGTTTCCACTATAAAAAAGAAAGAGTTAACCTCTTAAATAAATCTCTCAAACTAAACCCTTAAACAAACTGCTCAGAAAGATCTTACTTTTCTGTGCTCAAAATCACCTTCAAGCTACCCAATCAATCGATAGAAAACCCTAAAAAACGTGGCTCTATTTATGATAAAACATAATCCTAAACAGATTAGGATTCTAAAAACGAGTCTGACACACCCTGGTGTGGCATACACCATACTCATGGCAAATAGGATAGATTCTGGTACACCAGGGTGTGGCAGACACCACATCCATAGCAAACAGGCCAGATTCTCTCACACCCTGCCACCTGAGTGTGGCAGACACCACACCAGGGTGTGGTGGAGTCTGTCTTGCTTATTTTTCATGTTTTTCTCAATTTTTTTCCTCGATTCCTTTGCCGTTTTCACATTTTATAGAATAGTTAGACTAACATACATAAGTAATTGGCGAAAATATCAGATTCGCCTAAAAAGTAATACGATTTTACCATTTTGGTTTAAAATTTGATACAGACAATATTTTGATAAAAAAAAGTAATAAGTTGGTGACATATGAACTTTTATATCACCAGATATAATTTTTAAATGGAATATTAATGAAGTTTTGCATATAGACCCCTCAATCTCTTGTATTACCCCTCTTTCCAAATTCTAAAATTTGTAACAATAAAAAAAAGACTCACATTTCTCACTATCTCCTTCCTCTTCCCAGATCTCCAACATTCCCTCCTCTTTGCCACTCCTTCCTTTTTATATGTCTTCGTTCTTCTCCTTTCTCCTTTCTACTATCTCATCCATTATTTTTTCCTCTCAGTCCCCCCAGCATTTCCTCCTCTCTCCTACTCTCTCTCCCTCCTTGCTCTGCCCATTCCCTCTTCACCGTCCAATCATAGAAAAATCCAACCTCTGATAGAAATCTTATAGCATGATTAACATAAATTAACACTCATTTACATACTAAAACAAGATTGAATTAGATTGTTCATATTGAATTAGATTGTTCATATTGAATTAGATTGTTCATACCTTCTTTCATTATTGAATACAATAAACACCGAATTGCCGATAATTGTTCTTCCTTGTCCACTCCACAACACAAAACTGAAATTGATGGATTATTATCATAGGACTTTATTCATTGATCATTCATTTGTGTGTGGATAAGTGACTCCCTTTATAGAACTCCCACCATTAAGGAGTTCATAACTACTCAATGTAGTTATGTCTTAAAACTACCAAAGTAGTTAATTTTAAAATTCAAATTTAAATTTATATCAATGTCACATAAAAGAACATGAAGAGTCAAAATTTTAACATTCTCCCACTAGACTCAAATATTCCATTAATGTTCTAATGACATAACAATATTGTAACTATACTTTATGGCCAAACAATTTGTTGCAATTGAATAAGCAATATAATTAATTATTAAGAAGCTTCATATATATATATTTATGTACATATAACTTTTGAGTCACACTTTATATGCTTAAATAGAAATGAACACATGACTTAAACATAATGTGTACACTTTATTTGTCATGAATATAAAACACTAACAACATCATGCCTAGATATAAAACATAACAAACACTTAAACATTATCAAGCCCCATGTTGCTTACATGACCCTTAAATGGAATGACTGGTATAGCTTTAGTCAATGGATCAGCAATCATGAACTTGCTTACATGACCCTTAAATGGAATGACTGGTATAGCTTTAGTCAATGGATCAGCAATCATGAACTCCGTTCTTATGTGTTCAAACTTAACGAATGACTGGTATAGCTTTAGTCAATGGATCAGCAATCATGAACTCCGTTCTTATGTGTTCAAACTTAATAATGTGATCACGAACTCGACCTTTAGCCTTAAGGAACTTGATGTCAATGTATTTCGATCGACTTTACTTTTTTTGTTGTTAGCAAATGCAACCGCAGAGGTGTTGTCACAATAGATAAGCAATGGTTTTGAATAAAATCAACCACTTTAAGCTCCGCAACAAAATCCCTCAACCATGATGCCTGTGATGATGTCTCATAGCAACCTATAAATTCTGCTTCAATAGTCGAGGATGCAACTATACTTTGTTTCATACTTTTCTAGGATATTGCACCTCCAGCAAGTAGAAAAATATATCTTGAAGTAGATTTTCTTGTATCCTCACAACCAGTCCAATCAAAATCCGTATATCCAATCATTTCCAAATAATCTGAATAACTATATGTGAGCCTATAATCTTTAGTCCCTTTTAGGTATCTTATTATCCTTTTGGCAGCTTTCCAATGATCCATTCCAGGATTATTTTGATACCTTCCCAACATTCCTACTGAAAAGGCCAGATCTGGTCTTGTGTAAATAGCCGCATACATGAGACTTCCAACTGTAGAAGCATATGGAATGTTTTCCATTTCTTTTAGTTCTAAAACATTGCTTGTACATTGGTCCAAACTAAACTTGTCACCTTTGGAAATAGGTGCACCTTTAGGTGCACAATTCTGCATTCCAAATCTATCCAAAACTTTATTAATTTAAGTCTTTTGAGACAATCCTAATTTTCTTAGGGATCTATCTCTATGAATCTCTATTTCAATGACATAAGAGGCTTCACCTAAATCCTTCATTTCAAAGTTTTATGACAAGTAACTTTTAGTCTCATGTAACGGTCATTATCATTATATGCAAGTAATATATCATCAACATATAGGACTAATATAACAAATTTACTCCCACTGATTTTAACATATATGCATTCATCCACAATATTCTCTATAAAACTAAATTGAAGAATTGTATTGTGGAATTTTATATGCTATTGACGGGAAGCTTGTTTAAGCCCATATAATGATTTATTTAGCTTGCAATATAATTGATCTTTTTTCCCAAAAGTAAATCCTTCTGGTTGTCTCATGTTTACTTTTTCCTCAAGATCACCATTTAGAAAAGCCGTTTTCACATCCATTTGATGTAACTCTAAATCCATATGAGCTACTAATGCCATAATTATTCTTAAAGAATACTTAGAAGAAACAGAAGAAAATGATTCATGGAAATCAATGCCTTCCTTTTGGGTAAACCCTTTGGCTACAAGTCTGGTTTTATATCGTTCAACTTTACCAGATGAGTCTCGTTTTATTTTGAATATCCATTTACAACCAAAAACTGAGACTCCTTTCGGTAATTCAACGAGATCCCATACATGATTCTTTTCCATAGACTCTAATTCTTCTTTCATAGCATCAAGCCATAAATTAGAATTTTCTCCATTAATGGCTTGTGAAAACGAAGTAGGATCATTTTTAGGTCCTACATCAGTGTAAGACTCTTGAAGATATATAATGTAGTCACTAGGTATTGCTGGTTTTTTTTTATTCTAGAGGATCTTCTTAGTTCAACTTGATTATCCAAATTTTCTTGATTTTGGATAACCGGTACCTCAACTTGATTATCCAAATTTTCTTGATTTTGGATAACCGGTACCTCATGAATTTTCACAACATGAGGAAGTCCATCATCTATTTCATTTTAAATTAATTGTTCGGTAACTTGATTTGGTGTGTCTTCTATAATAGGCACAATTCTCCTTCGAACAAATAATTCATTAACTGTAGATGATGAACTAGGATCCTTTATTTTCTCAATTCTCCTTTTATGAGGAAACTCATCAAAAATTGAATGCTCAAGAAATTTAGCATTCCTAGCTTCTACAATCTGTGGTGTGTGCAATAGATAATAGAATCTATATCCTTTTGAGTTTAAAGCATAGCCAATAAAGAAGCCACTTTCGGTTCTTGAATCAAGTTTCTTAACGTAAGGATTATATATTCTCACTTCACCTTGACAACCCCATATGTGTATATGATTCAGACTAGGTTCCCATCCTTTCCAAATCTCAAAAGGAGTTTTCGGATCTGCTTTTGATGAAACACGATTAAGTATATACACAGCAGTCTTTAGTGCTTCACTCCAAAAGGATGACGGTAGATCAACATTACTAACCATGCTTCTAACCATATCCATTAGTGTCCTATTCCTTCTTTCCGCCACACCATTTTGTTGTGTTGTACCCAGCATTTTGTATTGTGCTATAATACCTTCACTTTTAAGGAATTGGATAAATGGACCTGGCATTTGTCCTTTGTTAGTGTATCTCTCATAGTACTCTCCACCTCTATCTGATCTCACAATCTTTTTTTTCTTGTCTAATTGATGTTCTTCCTCGACCTTTTAAGTCTTAAAAGCATCTAATGCTTCAGGTTTTTTATTTAGAAGGTATAAATACATGTACCTAGAATGGTAATCAATAAATGAGATGATGTATTTTTGACCATTTAGACAAAAAATTGGAGATGGTCCCCATATGTCTGTATGAATAATTTCTAGACATTCTGTACTCCTTTTAGAACCCTTTTTAGTAATGTTAATTTACTTTCCCTTTATGCAATCCACACATGTACTAAAGTTAGTAAAGTTTAGATTAGGAAGAATCCCTTCATTTGCTAACCTTTTAATTCTGTTCACTGAAATATGGCCTAATCTCTTATGCCATAATATAAAGGAGTTTTCCTTAATAATACTCCTTTTCTTGCCAACATTATCGATGTTTAAAGAAAGTAAATTATTTTCAAATTTTTTGTTTAAATCAAGTTTGTAAAGATTTTCAAATAATATTCTACTACCAATGCAAACTTCATCTTTATATAAAAGCAATCCATTAACGTTGAAATTAATTTCATAACCACAAACACTTAGTTTTGATACAAAAAATAAAATTTCTAGAAAATGAAGGTACATAGAATACAATTTTCAAATCTATTACATACCTAGATTTTAAAATAAGTCGATACGTTCCCACGGCCTTTACAAGTGACCGCATCCCATTTCCCGAATAGATGCCTAATTCACTTTCCGTTAGTGTCCATCGGGTTAGAAACCCCTGCATAGTATTGACAACATGAATTGATGAACCATAATCAATCCACCAAGTTTACTAAGAACATGCGTAAAATTAGATTCAAAACAAACATATGATATGATATTACCTTTGGGGGGGAGCCATTTCTTGTATTTCAGACAATATTTCTTAATGTGTCCTCTTTTTTTTTTTTTTTTTGTAGAAGAAGCACTTTGGATCCTTGCCTTTAAACTTCATAGGTTGTTTTCCTTTAACCTTTAACAGATTAAATCTATTCTTGCCTTCAAATACATTTTTCTTATCATGAGTTGTTATATTAACAGTTTCTATAACCTCATGTTTAAGTCTTTCTTCTTCTTGAACACATATGGTTAGGAGTTCATTTACGGACCTATTCTCTTTGTGTATATTGTAAGAGATCTTGAAAGGTCCATACTCCAATGGAAGTGAAGAAAGTATGAAATCCACAAGAAATAATTTATATATATCAATTTTTAGAGGTTTAAGTTGGGAAGCAATATCCCTTAATTGCATGATATGCATGCGCACACCCTTACAAGCATCATATTTCACATTTGTGAGTTTCTGAATCAAGGTTGTAGCCATAGCCTTGTCACAAACAATAAATTGCTCCTCGGTTTCTTTCATGAAATCCTTTACCTTATCAAATTCAGGAATTGATCCCTGAATACTTCGACTAATATGAGATTTCATAAGCATCATACTGAGATGATTTTCACGCTCCCACTTTTCAAATTCAGCCTTCTTACTTGGTTCCGTAGTCTCCATGGGAGTAGAAGGACATTCTTTATGGAGAGCCAAGTCTAGATCTAAGCAGCCCAATTTTAGAAGGATCTTGTCCTTCTAATCTTAAACATTATCGCCGCTTAGAATCAGGACTTCATTAACTACTAAAACAGGAACAACTGTATTAAAATGAAACAAAACTAATGCTACAAAAATTAAACTTTATTCAAGTAATGACTTTTAACCTTCCTGTGGGTAGAAGTCCTAAAATGCATAGATTCATTACTTAGTCTTTAATTAAGAACAACAAAGTTTGATAATAAATAAAGAAAATTTCTATGCCTATGGGTATAAGAAATTTTCCCATTATAAACAAATATGTTTTCTTAACCCAATAAACTTACATAGATCTTTACTTCCCTATGGGGTATAGTAGAGATTTATGTAAATATAATTACAACTCTGGATTGAATTGACATATTTAATAATGAGATGTAATTTTTTTAATTATGACTCATAGATGCTGTGGCCATTCTACAAGTTTAAAAAATTAATCCCATTAAAAAAGTTATTATAAAAGCTTTCAATCCAAAAGAATTCATTATAAAACAGCCCTTATAAAATTCGAATTGCAATTTAAGAGTTTTAAAAAAAATATTCGGTTTTTTTATCAAGCCTAAGACCCCCAAGGCCCCGAGGCCCTTTGTCAAGATATATTAATATGGGGGGATTTGAACATTGGAACTTGGATTTCGCACTCAAAACTTTTACCACTAGGCTACTCAATGTACTTAATAAAAGATAGTTCCGAATTTTATAAAACCTTCAATATTATTGAAAACAAATTGTACCAAAATAAATTCGGTAGAACAACAAAATTCATCATAAATTCGGTAGAAATGCTCTGATACCAATTGATAGAAATCTTATAGCATGATTAACAGAAATTAACACTTGTTTACATGCTAAAACGAGATTGAATTAGATTGTGCATACCTTCTTCTATTGTTGAATACAATAAACACCGAATTACCGATAATTATTCTTCCTTGTTCACTCCACAACACAAAACCGAAATTGATGGATTATTATCACAGGACTTTATTAATTGATCATTCATTTGTGTGTGGACAAATGACTCCCTTTATAGAACTCCCACCATCAAGGAGTTCATAACTACCCAATGTAGTTATGTCTTAAAACTACCAAAATAGTTAATTTTAAAATTCAAATTTAAATTGCTATCAATGTCACATAATAGAATATAAAGAGCCAAAATTCTTACAACCTCCTCCTCTCCCTCTCTTAGATCCAACATCAAACATTCTACTAAGAACTCAGCCTCCTTCAGCTCCTCCTCTCTTGACTTTAATCATGCACGCGTAGGCCCCACCATCCCCCAAGGTCAAGCATTTCGGCTTACTCATCAACTTCGTTTCTCTCCGGTTCCCAACCACCGAGGCTGGCCTCCCCGATGGCCATGAAAACATGGACATGTTCTCGAACGTTGACCAATTCAAGAACTTCCTCGATGCGCGATGTGCATGCTTCGTGACCCCCCTCATTCTCCACCTTCGATCCCATTAGCCTCTTCCCACCCGCATTAATTGTGTCTGATCTCATCAACTACTGGACTCAAGATGTCTCCTGAGAGTTTAACATCCCTAGGATCATGTTCCATGGGTACGGATGCTTTCCCCCTTCTTTGTTTTTACGTTGTATCCGTAGTTGTAACGAGATGGAGGAGGCAATGAAAGATGAGAATTAAGCAATTGCGGTTCCTGGATTGCCTGTTACAGTCGTGATAACGCAGGCGCAGCTACGAAGCTTCTTGAAGATGACAACATAGGTCGAACATGTGAAGCAGATTAGGGAGGCCGAGCTGGCATCTGACGGTGTGGTTGTTAATGCTTTCGATGGTTTAGAGATGTTGTATTATGAATTGTATCAAAATACTACAGGGAAGAAGGCGTGGACTATTGGACCATTGTCCGACTTCCCATCATAGAGATGTCGGAAGATATAGCTTTGGGGGTTCGGGGGGGGGGGGGGGGAGCCTCTATTAACAAGGATCATTGCTTGAGGGTGGATGAATCAATGATTCAGGCTCGGTAGTTTAATTATGTGAGCTTGGGCAGTCTTGTTTGAATAATTCATTCCTAGCTTCTTAAGATAGGATTGGGCTTGGAGGCTTCTCATCGATCGTTCATCTGGGTGATCAAAGACGGAGAAAGGCTTTTTGAGGTGGAGCTATAGCTCTTAGAATTTGAAAAGAGAATGAGGGATCAAGGGCTTATAATTAGAGGATGGGCACCGCAACTGATGATTCTATCACATCCGTCAGTAGGAGGATTCATAACACAGTTAGAGTCTGTGTCAGCAAGCTTTCCTATGGTGACTTGGCCTAACTTTGCCGAACAATTTCTGAATGAGAAACTAATAGTGGAAGTACTGAGAATTGGAGTATCACTGGGGGTAAAAGGGCCAAGCAAATGGGGCGTGGAGAATACAGATGGAAGGGTGAAAAATGATGACATAGAGAAAGCAGTAAGCAGTTTGTTTGGTGAAGACAAGGAAGCTAAAGAGAGGAGGAAGAGGGCTAAAGAGTTGGCCGAAAAGGCTCAAGAGGCCTATAGGAGGGTCTTCTTATTCCAATCTTGTGAGTTTCATTCAGCATATGAGTGCAAAATAATTGCCTCTAGCAAAAAGATAATTTTTGCATTGGTAGAACATTAAAGGGGGCTTGTTTTTTTACATCCTTTGCATTCGTACGCTTTGATATTTGTCCTGTGGCAGTAACGAGTGAGGTTTGCATCTGTTTAATTTTTCTCCATTGAAGCTGTTCGCCATGTTCAATTTTTCTTGGAGCGGAGAAAGATTGAATGTAGTTATTACCTATCAAGATGTTTCTAGTTCCTAGTTTTCTTGACTTGTATTGCTTGATTCAGAGTAGAATATCAAGTGATTTCCCTGCACATTTCATGACTTCTTTGATCACTAATTGTAGAAAGAGAAATTGCTTGCGATTTAATTTGTTCACTGAAAAATGCATGGACAAAAATAGTCTCTTTTGCCGACACAACGAGTTTGAAAATTTGCGAAAGTATGTTTTTCTTTTTTCAGATAGAAAGAAGAGCAAGAATATGTGCATGAACAAAACACATTTTGTCTTTTGTACCTTTTCATTTCCTTCTATACCTATCTGCTCTTTCTNTCTCACAACCCACTCCTCAGGGGCAAATGGTCATCATTCTTCCTCTTCAACCATCAACCTTGTCACCATCTCCTTGAAAAGTAACATGACCCACAAGAACTTAATTTTGATTCGTCCCCATTTAATTAGAGCCTTCATTTTGACCATGATTCCAATTATCAGTATTTCCACTTTTAGTTTCTCGTTACAAAACTAGTCTACAAAGTGCGGCGAAGTAATCATTGGTACACTTGAACATGCAGATTCTAATGTCAAGTTTCATTTAGAATGTGCCATGAATCCTCCAACTGCTGGATCACATAAGATCTGTAGAAACGGCAAACATATTGACGAGGTTCAGGAAATTTGAAGCTGGGAACAGTTTGAGTGTTGTCCGGTCGACCACCGAGTTCGTCACGGTCGACCGCAAACGTCACAACAAAGGGAAGATTTCGACAAAGGTCGCGGTCGACCGCTGCGGTCGACCGTCAAACCCTGTAATCGATTTTTGGTTTCTGTCATAGATTTCGTTCGACTGTGAGCTTTGCGGCGATCGACTGCGAGTCGGGTCTGGGCTTGCTTTGGTTTCCAGCACTATTTAGGATTTCTATTTAATATAAATAGAAACACAATTTGTTTAGGGTTTCTAATCATATTGATTGAGTTTTGGGGTTGCTCGAAGGAGAGTTTTGAGCACAAAAAATAGAGTTCTTTCTGAGCAATTTGTTTGAGGGTTTTGTGAGAGATTTGAGAGTTTAGTTTGAGAGATTATTTGTGAGCTTTTGAGTGATCTTGTAATCTCCATTTTGTACTCTATTTCTTTATAGTGAAAACCCATCCCCTTCTTGCTCCGTGAACGTAGGTAATTTGCCAAACCACGTTAAACTTCTGTGTTTGAGTTGTGCTATTATTAGGTGATTTGTGTGCATTCTCTCTTGGCAAATTTGTAAATCGTCACAACACAAGTAGTACTCCCAACAAGTGGTATTAGAACTTCTGGCTTTGCTTGGGGTTAGGTAGAGGAGTAGATCGCTTTGGAAGCTCGTCTAGGATTTTAATTGGAGATAAATGTGGGATCTTTTTTTATAAAGAATTTATCTTTTCTCAGTTTATATTTATTCTTCAGTTTGTTCCGCATTGGTTGTTGGTGTTTTGTGGAAGATGTTTGGGAAAGAAGGTGCTGAGGGTGGTGTTTCTAGCATGAAGACCATTCAGAGTTTTAATATCCACTCTACGAAGATAGATGTGGAGAAGTTTAATGATACGAACAATTTTAGATTATGGAGATGTGAGGTTTTGGATGCACTGAACGCACAAAATTTGGAGGATACTTTTGAATTGGATGGCAAGCCAGATGATATAGAAGAGAATGTTTGAAAGAAGATGAATCGAATGGCGTATAGTGTTATTAGGTATTGTTTAATGCAGGATCTAAAGTATAATGTGATGAATGAGACTTCTGCAAAGAAGATTTGTGAGATTCTTGAAAGTAAGTATTTGACTAAGTGTGTTAAAAACCGCTTGCATTTGAAGAGGAGACTTTACCGTTTCCAGTTGAAGAAGAGAATCTCAATTAGTGATCACATGAATCTTACGTATTTGGCGAATGTGGATGTTATTATAGAGGATGAGGACAATGCATTGTTATTGTTGAGTTCCTTACCAGATGAGGAGTATGAGACCTTTGTTCTTACCCTAATTAATGGGAAGGCATCCCTTTCGTACAGTGAGGTAACCACTGCTCTTGTGAATTACCAACTAAGGAAGAAAGATAAGGAGTCTACAAGTAACACAATAGCAGAGGCATTGATCGCAAGAGGGAAGAATCCAAACCGAAAGAATGAGAAATCACAGTCTAAAATAGGGCATCCTACAGTTGGTAAAGATCAATGTGGTTGGTGTAACTAGATTGTCCAAAGCTCAGTGAATGGATGAAGAACAAGCAGAAGAGAAAGGGAAAACAACCATTATCAGAAGCAAACCTCATCATATCGGATGATAATCTTTCTTAGTTATCTGTTTATTCACTTTCTATCAGTCCTATAGTTAACTATTCGAAGGAATCTGAGTGGATGTTGGATAATGGTGCAACCTATCATGTTTGCCTTAAAAGGAAATGGTTCTTTAGTTTTGAGAAGCTGGATAGTGGTGTGGTATACATGGATGATAACCGTGTATGCTAGATCCTTAGGATAGGTAAAATTTGCATCAAGATGTTTGATGGGATGGTTAGAGAGTTATATGGAGTGAGATATGTTCCTTCTTTGAGGAAGAACTTGATCTCGATTGGAGTTTTAGTTGGAGAGGATTTGAAAGTTCATATTGAGGACATTGTTCTCGAGATTGTGGAAAACTCTTTGATTGTGATGAAGGGCATTAGGAATAATAACCTGTACTTTTTTATTAGAAATACGGTAACAAGTGGAGAGCTGACGACTTCTATTGATTCGACTAGACTGTGGCATTTGAGGCTTGGTCATTCCAATATTGATTTGGAGAAAGGTGCATCGACCTATAGTTTGTGTTGGCCTTCTTGTTTTGATGATGTTTAACAAATAATTTACCACTAATATTGTTTATCTAGTATTTGTCTTTTCTTATTTATTATAGACAAACAACGTAGTTGGAGGTTGGATGGATTGAGCCTACACGATCATATCAAGAGGAGGTTGGCGGAATTGTGGAGTGAAGCATCGTACAATTCAAGTTCAAGATCCAAGTTTAGCTTCATCAGCAACGTTTACCAAGTCAAGCTTATTGAAGATCAAGATCGGCTTGGGTAATCTAGTTTAGGTTTTATATTATGTGTATTAAGTACCTTAAGCTCAATATCATATACACACACGTATTTGGTTTCTATGTATATATATAGTTATATATATACATGCATGGTTTTGAGTTTTCATGCTTTGGACACACTTGCAAAATACATGAGTTTTCACAAATAGAAATTCAATTTGAGAAATTATTTTTCTAACATGTTTTTTTTCATGTTTACAAACATTTTCGCAAAGTTTCATCAAGTTTGGAATTGATTTGTTATGTTTAATGGAATTTACAAAATTATGTTTTTGTTCGTGCACATGTTCGTGCATGTTTTACAAAACAGATGAGTTTTCATAAATGGAAAGTTGTATTCAATAAATTCTTTCTTTGACATGTTTATCTACATGTTTAGAAACGTTCCTCAAAATTTTACTATTTTTGGAGTTAATTTACTATGCCCAATTGATTTTACAAAATCGTGTATGTCAGCAGATTTTTAGAAACTGTATTTCTGTGTTCAAACATTTATTTCTCTCAACTGAGAAATTCTTTTTCATAAATTCTTTCTCTAACATGTTCTTATACATGTTTAGAACCTTTCCTCAAAATTTCATAATTTTTGGAGTTGACTTACTATTTTTAATTTATTTTACAAAGTTAATACATAGTGCTACAGTACCCGCGTCGACCGGAACGGTGACCCGCAACAATCTGGATGTTACTCAGCTTTGCATATGGCTCACGGTCGACCCGTACCGGTCGACCGAAGTTACTGTAGCAGCGACCGTTTACACGCAGTAACGGCCTGTGTAGCTTCGTCATTCTCTTGTGTGTTAATGGTTTTTTGGGGTTTTTGGGGTTGGTTTCTTCAAGCCTATATATACCCCTTTGCCATAACTATTTTCCATCATCCAAGAGAGTTTTTACCCAAGTTTAAAAGAGTTTTAACAAGGGTTTTAGTTTGGTTTAAGTGTGTTTAAGAAGCTTTTAAGCATTTGGAAATTTGAGTTTGAGAAATTAATTTCACAAGAGCTTGACGAGATCATCTATTGGTGTTTGGGCATCCAACTATTCTCCTTCTACCTCTTGATCAATTGAGAAGTTTTCTAACTCTTTTCTCTAGCAATTTTATTATTGATTTTCGTATTCTTATTATTGCTAGTTTGCTATTTGAGCTAGATTTGATTTTATCTCATTGTTACACACACCCACTTGAGCTTATTGTATTTACATTCATAATATATTTTGGGTTAGAGTGTTGATTGTAAAGTTTTCGGTTAGCTAGAAAACCAAGTGTGAGGTGTAAACGTTGTTCGGGTAAACGTAGAAACCCGGTAGTGATAGTGGATTTCTCCCCGGGAGTGGGGAGCGGAGACGTAGGACGGAAGGTCCGAACTCCGTGATCATATAGTGTGTTTGAGTGTGCTTTGGCGTTCATTTATATTTATGTTCATATCTTATATCGCCATTGTCATTAGCTCATTATCTATATCATCCACTATCTTGTTTACATTGTTTACCCTTGTGTTTATATATCCTTGCATATATAGAAGAAGTTCCGGCTTCCAAACCGGATTGTGTTAGTGGATTTCTCCCCGGGAGTGGGGAGCGGAGACGTAGGACGGAAGGTCCGAACTCCGTGATCATATAGTGTGTTTGAGTGTGCTTTGGCGTTCATTTATATTTATGTTCATATCTTATATCGCCATTGTCCATAGCTCATTATTTATATGATCCACTATTTAGTTCATATTGTTTACCCCTTGTGTTAGTTTACATATCCTTGCATATATCATATTGTATACCTTTTTGGTAGGATATATTATCTTGTGTTAGTTTATATATCCTTGCATATATATTTTTATCATATAGGATATATCTCTTTGTTCATATTGCTTATCCTAGCTCACATATCTTGTTGTATTTTCATATATATATCATGAATATGAATATGTTTCGTTTAGGCTATGATTCAAATGTTGCTCCTAAATTCATTAATTTCCCTTATGCTCAATGGTGCTCTAAATTTAAAATATTTGTTGAATCTAGAAATATTGACTTATGGGAAGTTATTAATTGTGCTTATATTGTACCCACATTGGAGAAATCCAAGTGGAGCAATCATGATGAGAAAATGTTTTCAATGAACAAGCTTTTGAGAATGATCATCGTATGTTTACAATGAATAATATTTTGTTAGAATATTTGCTAAATGCTTTTAATTCATCTATGTCTAACAAGTTTGTTCATTTTGATAGTGCTTACAAAGTTTGGAAATTTATAGAAGCACATCAAGGGGACTTGGAGGCGATCCAACAAGCTTTGGAGGATCTAACTTCAAGTTCATACGGAGCTTCATGCACACGGCCACTAGGCGATAGCCCTAGTGAGGTTTGCGAGTTCGAACCCGATAATGATTTATCTAGTGATGAACTTGCTTGTGCTAGTGAAAAATTATTGCATGCCTATAACAAATTGCAAAATGATTTTAATGATTTAAAAAGCAAGCATGATGTTTTAAAATCCGATCATGAGAAGCTAGTGTCCAAATTTGATGTCATTGAAAATGAAAATACTATGCTTAAAGAAAGCAATGACTTATTAAATTTGGAAAATGGAAATTTGATCTCATCTATTGCTAGCTTATCTCATGCTAAGATTGATGCCATGTTAGAAGTAGAGAACATAAAAAATAATACAGCTTCTTTTATAAATAATTATTTATGTTCTACTTCTAAAAATGCATATGTGCCTAAAAATGAAGATTTGAATCTTATGAAAAATAGTATTTCATCTTTAGATTCAACTTTGAAAATATGCATTGATAATCATAAGAAACTTATGGACAAGTGTGCTAAATCTAGTAAATCACCCATACACTATGCACACTTGTATAGCAAAGTTTACAAGTGCTCCTTTTGTGGTCGTAAAGGCCATTTAGCTAAATTTTGCTATGATGCACAAAAACATAAGAATATTAATCCTTCTTGTGCATGTCATCAAGTTTCTTCATCACATGTACACACACATGCACCTATTTCTCATCATAAGCATGCTCTTGTGTATCATTGTGATTTTTGTGGTAGAGTTGGTCACTTAGCCAAGTTTTGTTTTGATTTGCGAAAAGTTTCTAAATCGCAAAATATTTCAAGTAGACCAACATTATTTCAAAATGTTTCTCATTTGCAAAATAATCTTAAAAGACCATCTTTATTTGCAAATGTTCCTCGTGCACATCCACATGGTCAACATAACCAAATGCATCCTCTTCATTGCACTTATTGTAATCGAATGGGTCATTTACATAATTATTGCTATGACCGGACCCGTGCACTAAATGCGCCCAAATGGGTTCATAATCCTAGGGCTTTGAGCTTGAATGATAGGGGTCATGTCCCTAAATCTTTTGGTACCAAGAGTTCTTGGGTACCAAAACAAATTTAATTTTTAAACCAAGAATTTTAGAGTTGTTATTTTCCTTTTTCTTGGTTTTGAAAAATGTATTTTAAACTTTTATGAAAACAATTCCTTTTATTGGTCAAATTCTTTTGTTTTCATAATTCCTAGTTTTGATTTTGATGAGAGGTTTGTATTTATATAACCCTCCGGATTTATTGGGTGTTTATTCCTAAATCATGTTTACCGGATGCTAGAATGATTATATGGGTTGGAACAAGCTTAAGAGCTTGATATATTGTTGCCTCTCTTAAAATTCTTTTATCACAGACTTTGTTTTGAATTATTGCTTTGAATTCATTATATTTCACTTATATGATGATATTTATGTGTTTGTGCTTATGGATCATCTATTCGTGCCTTATAATGTATTCCATATGTGGTTTGATCAAATCCCACAAAGAAAATTTTCTTGATTGATCAAACATCGTTTTTGGATTTAAACTTTGATTTATGATTTCTTTTGGTTGATTTGTTTTCAGTTGAAAACTTTTTGCATGATTCTCATGTTCCTCTTCTTTTGATTTCATCTTCTTTTGATTTCATAAATCTACCTATACAAATGGTTTTTATGTTCTTTGATATGAGACACTATTTTTCACCTTGATATATTTATATATGTTCTCATTGTCTTTATGTATGTGAGTTGTGTTTTAGCATTTTTTTTCCATCTATGCTTGCTCACATGTTTTTGCCTTAGTCTTCATTACATATATTTTATATGGCATTTTGATAGGGGGAGCAATTCCTATACTTGTTTCATACTCACCCATGCTTATTTGTAGGGGAGCTTTCGCTCTCTTAATTCTTTTGTCCCCTTTTTTGATGTTGTCAAAGGGAGAGAAATAGTTTATTCTTTCTTGTTTATATGCTTGTGAATTATAAATTATATATTCATTTCCTTCATGCATATATCTTTTTTTGTAAATTGTTTGTCATCATCAAAAAGGGGAAGATTGTTGGCCTTCTTGTTTTGATGATGTTTAACAAAAAATTTACCACTAATGTTGTTTATCTAGTATTTGTGTTTTCTTATTTATTATAGACAAACAACGTAGTTGGAGGATGGATTGAGCCTACACGATCATATCAAGAGGAGGTTGGCGGAATTGTGGAGTGAAGCATCGTACAATTCAAGTTCAAGATCCAAGTTTAGCTTCATCAGCAACGTTTACCAAGTCAAGCTTATTGAAGATCAAGATCGGCTTGAATAATCTAGTTTAGGCTTTATATTATGTGTATTAAGTACCTTAAGCTCAATATCATATACACACACGTATTTGGTTTCTATGTATATATATAGTTATATATATACATGCATGGTTTTGAGTTTTCATGCTTTGGACACACTTGCAAAATACATGAGTTTTCACAAATAGAAATTCAATTTGATAAATTTTTTTTCTAACATGTTTGTTTTCATGTTTACAAACATTTTCGCAAAGTTTCATCAAGTTTGGAATTGATTTGTTATGTTTAATGGAATTTACAAAATCATGTTTTTGTTCGTGCACATGTTCGTGCATGTTTTACAAAACAGATGAGTTTTCATAAATGGGAAGTGGTATTCAATAAATTCTTTCTTTGACATGTTTATCTACATGTTTAGAAACTTTTCTCAAAATTTTACAATTTTTGGAGTTGATTTGATGTGCCCAATTGATTTTACAAAATCGTGTATGTCAGCAGATTTTTAGAAACTGTATTTCTGTGTTCAAACATTTATTTCTCTCAACTGTGAAATGCTTTTTCAGAAATTATTTCTCTAACATATTCTTATACATGTTTAGAACCTTTTCTCAAAATTTCATAATTTTTGGAGTTGACTTACTATTTTTAATTGATTTTACAAAGTTAATACGTAGTGCTACAGTACCCGCGGTCGACCGGTACGGTCGACCGCCCAACTCTCTGGACGTGGGACCGTACCGGTCGACCGAAGTTACTGTAGCAGCCGACCATTACACAGTAACGGCTAGTTGCTGATTTTTGTTTTTTAATGGTTTTTTGGGGTTTTTGGGGTTGGTTTCTTCAAGCCTATATATACCCCTTTGCCATAACTATTTTCCATCATCCAAGAGAGTTTTTAACCAAGTTTAAAAGAGTTTTAACAATGGTTTTAGTTTGGTTTAAGTGTGTTTAAGAAGCTTTTAAGCATTTGGAAGTTTGAGTTTGAGAAATCAATTTCACAAGAGCTTGACGAGATCGTCTATTGGTGTTTGGGCATCCAACTATTCTCCTTCTACCTCTTGATCTATTGAGAAGTTTTCTAACTCTTTTCTCTAGCAATTTTATTATTGATTTTCATATTCTTATTATTGCTAGTTTGCTATTTGAGTTAGATTTAATTTTATCTCATTGTTACACACACCCACTTGAGCTTATTGTATTTACATTCATAATATATTTTGGGTTGGTGAGAGTTGTAACAATTGAGTGTGAGCTTTCATTGTGTTCTCATCCATAGTAGAGAACAAACATTTATTGTATTGAGCCTTATTGTGAGATTCACTTTGTAATACACTTG
The DNA here is from genome assembly GCF_001876935.1 of Asparagus officinalis. Taxonomy (NCBI): domain Eukaryota; kingdom Viridiplantae; phylum Streptophyta; class Magnoliopsida; order Asparagales; family Asparagaceae; genus Asparagus; species Asparagus officinalis. The sequence continues at coordinate 81,715,890 of NC_033794.1, read as the reverse complement.
TACACCGAGAGGAGTGTGTGGTGAGAGTCGGGGATCGTCCCAAGAGGAGTGGCGTCGGTTGACGAACCTAGGGAGAGGTTATAACCGAGCACTTGAGGGAGACACGGCTAGGTCCAACACTTGTGAGGGTGTAGAGTATGATTGTATTGTGCTTATTGTGAGGATTCACTTGTAATACACTTGTACACCGAGAGAAGTGTGTGGTGAGAGACGGGGTCGAATCCAAGAGGAGTGGCGTCGGTTGACGTGCCTAGGGAGAGGTTGTAACCGAGCACTTGAGGAGGAGGACACGGGCTAGGACCAACACTTAGTGTGTGAGGTGTGATTACATAGTGATTGTATTGTGAGGTGTAAACGTTGTTCGGGTGAACGTAGAAAACCCGGTTGTGATAGTGGAGATCTCCTCGAGGTGAGGAGCGGGGACGTAGGTCGTGGGGACCGAACCTCGTAAACATATCGTTTTGTTTGTGATTGCATTGGCGTTCTTATTCTTGTTTTCATATCTTATATCGCCTTTGTGTATTGCTCATCATATTACCCTATCACTTGTGTAGATTGTTTATTTTACCCTTGTGTTAGTTCATATATCCTTGCTCATACATTTGTAATATCTCATTGCTAGGATATATCCCTTGTTCATATTGTTTATCCTAGCTCATATATCTTGTTGTATTTTATACTTGCTAGGATAACTTATTAATTAGTTTTAATTGGCATTTGATCGGATTAGATTAGCATAAGACCCTAATCACCCCCCCTCTAGGGTCTAACAATTGGTATCAGAGCTTGGTGCTCTTTGATTTAAGGTCTAATCGCCTTGAGTTAAAGATCCAAGTTATCTTATTTGTGCTAATCTAGTTATGATTGTATTTGTCTTGCTTGCATGTATTCACATATATATCATGAATATAAATGTATTTCGTTTAGGCTATGAATCAAATGTTGCTCCTAAATTCATTAATTTCCTCTATGCACAATGGGCTTCTAGATTTAAACTATTTGTTGAATCTAGAAATATTGACTTATGGAAAATTATTGATTGTGCTTATATTGTGCCCACATTGGAGAAATCCAAGTGGAGCGATCATGATGAGAAAATGTTTTCAATGAACAAGCGTTTGTTAGAATTTTTGCTTAATGCTTTTGACTCATCCTTTTCTAACAAATTTGTTCATTTTGATAGTGCTTACAAACTTTGGAAATTTATTGAAGCACATCAAGGGGACTTGGAGGCAATCCGACAAGCTTTGGAGGATTCTTCTTCAAGTTCATGTGGAGCATCATGCACACGGCCACAAGAGGATAACTCTTGTGTAATAAGCGATTCCGATTCCGAAAATGTTTTATCTATTGATGAACTCGCTTGTGCATATGAGAAATTATCGCATGCCTACACTAAATTGCAAAATAATTTTGTTAATTTAAAAAGCAAGCATGTAAATTTAAAATCCGATCATGAGTTATTAGCATCTAAGTTTGAAACCATTTTTAAAGAAAATATGATCCTAAAAGAAAACAATGAGAAACTAAAATTGGATCATGATTCAAACGTTGCTATGTTAACTCATGAAAGAGATAATGCCATGCTAGAAGTAGTAGCTATTAGAAATACCATATATGCTCTACTTCTGTTATTAATGATGTTGTGACCAATAATGAATTGAATCTTGTGAAAAACCGTATATCATCTTTAGATTCAACCCTTAAAACATGCATTGTAGATAATAAGAAACTTATGGACTTGGGTGTAAAGTCTAGTACTACAACTTATAAACCCGTACACTTTGCACACTTGTATAGTAAAACTTATAAGTGCTCTATTTGTGGTCGTAAAGGCCATTTAGCTAAGTTTTGTTATGATGCACAAAAACATAAGAATATTAATCCTTCTTGTGCATCTCATCAAGTTTCTTCATCACATGTACACACACATGCACCTATTTCTCATCATAAGCATGCTCTTGTGTATCATTGTGATTTTTGTGGTAGAGTTGGTCACTTAGCCAAGTTTTGTTTTGATTTGCGAAAAGTTTCTAAATCGCAAAATATTTCAAGTAGACCAACATTATTTCAAAATGTTTCTCATTTGCAAAATAATCTTAAAAGACCATCTTTATTTGCAAATGTTCCTTGTGCACATCCACATGGTCAACATAACCAAATGCATCCTCTTCATTGCACTTATTGCAATCGAATGGGTCATTTACATAATTATTGGTATGACCGGACCCGTGCACTAAATGCGCCCAAATGGGTTCATAACCCTAGGGCTTTGAGCTTGAATGATAGGGGTCATGTCCCTAAATCTTTTGGTACCAAGAGTTCTTGGGTACCAAAACAAATTTAATTTTTAAACCAAGAATGTTAGAGTTTTTATTTTCCTTTTTCTTGGCTTTGAAAAATGTATTTTAAACTTTTACGAAAACAATTCCTTTTATTGGTCAAATTCTTTTGTTTTCATAATTCCTAGTTTTGATTTTGATGAGAGGTTTGTATTTATATAACCCTTCGGATTTATTGGGTGTTTATTCCTAAATCATGTTTACCGGATGCTAGAATGATTATATGGGTTAGAACAAGCTTAAGAGCTTGATATATTGTTGCCTCTCTTGAAATTCTTTTATCAAAGATTTTGTTTTGAATTATTACTTTGAATTCATTATATTTCACTTATATAATGATATTTATGTGTTTGTACTTATGGATGATCTATTCGTGCCTTATAATGTATTACATATGTGGTTTGATCAAATCCCACAAAGAAAATTTTCTTGATTGATCAAACATCGTTTTTGGATTTAAACTTTGATTTATGATTTCTTTTGGTTGATTTGTTTTCATTTGATAACTTTTTGCATGATTCTCATGTTTCTCTTCTTTTGATTTCATAAATCTACCTATACAAATGGTTTTTATGTTCTTTGATATGAGACACTACTTTTCACCTTGATATATTTATATATGTTCTCATTGTCTTTATGTATGTGAGTTGTGTTTTAGCATTTTTTTCCATCTATGCTTGCTCACATGTTTTTGCCTTAGTCTTCATTGCATATATTTTATATGGCATTTTGATAGGGGGAGCAATTCCTATACTTGCTTCATACTCACCCATGCTTATTTGTAGGGGAGCTTTCGCTCTCTTAATTCTTTTGTCCCCTTTTTTGATGTTGTCAAAGGAGGAGAAATAGTATATTCTTTCTTGTTTATATGCATGTGAATAATAAATTATATATTCATTTCCTTCATGCATATATCTCTTTTTGTAAATTGTTTGTCATCATCAAAAAGGGGGAGATTGTTGGCCTTCTTGTTTTGATGATGTTTAACAAACAATTTATCACTAATGTTATTTATCTAGTATTTGTATTTTCTTATTTATTATAGACAAACAACGTAGTTGGAGGTTGGATGGATTGAGCCTACACGATCATATCAAGAGGAGGTTGGCGGAATTGTGGAGTGAAGCATCGTACAATTCAAGTTCAAGATCCAAGTTTAGCTTCATCAGCAACGTTTACCAAGTCAAGCTTATTGAAGATTAAGATCGGCTTGGGTAATCTAGTTTAGGTTTTATATTATGTGTATTAAGTACCTTAAGCTCAATATCATATACACACACGTATTTGGTTTCTATGTATATATAGTTATATATATACATGCATGGTTTTGAGTTTTCATGCTTTGGACACACTTGCAAAATACATGAGTTTTCACAAATAGAAATTCAATTTGATAAATTCTTTTTCTAACATGTTTGTTTTCATGTTTACAAACATTTCGCAAAGTTTCATCAAGTTTGGAATTGATTTGTTATGTTTAATGGAATTTACAAAATCATGTTTTTGTTCGTGGACATGTTCGTGCATGTTTTACAAAACAGATGAGTTTTCATAAATGGGAAGTGGTATTTAATAAATTCTTTCTTTGACATGTTTATCTACATGTTTAGAAACTTTCCTCAAAATTTTACTATTTTTGGAGTTGATTTACTGTGCCCAATTGATTTTACAAAATCGTGTATGTCAGCAGATTTTCAAAAACTGTATTTCTATGTTCAAACATTTATTTATCTCATCTGAGAAATGGTTTTTCAGAAATTCTTTCTCTAACATGTTCTTATACATTTTTAGAACCTTTTCTCAAAATTTTATAATTTTTGGAATTGATTTACTATTTTTAATTGATTTTACAAAGTTAATACGTAGTGCTACAGTACCCGCGGTCGACCGGTACGGTCGACCGCCCAACTCTCTGGACGTGGTTACTATAGCACAACGGATATATTTTTCAGATTTTGATATAACACAGTAACGGCTAGTTGCTGATTTTTGTTTTTTAATGGTTTTTTGGGGTTTTTGGGGTTGGTTTCTTCAAGCCTATATATACCCCTTTGCTATAACTATTTTCCATCATCCAAGAGAGTTTTTAACCAAATTTAAAAGAGTTGTAACAAGGCTTTTAGTTTGGTTTAAGTGTGTTTAAGAAGCTTTTAAGCATTTGGAAGTTTGAGTTTGAGAAATCAATTTCACAAGAGCTTGAGGAGATCATCTATTGGAGTTTGAGCAATCAACTATTCTTCCTCCATCTCTTGTCATCTATTGAGAAGTTTTCTAAACTCTTATCTAGCTTTAAATTTGCTTGGTTATTTGATTATCATTCTTTAAAGCTAATTTTTATATTGAGTTTAGATTTGATTATATTATATCATTGTTACACACACCCACTTGAGCTTATTGTATTTGCATACATAGTATATTAGGGTTGTGAGAGATTATAACAATTGAGTGTGAGCTTTCATTGTGTTCTCATCCATATTAGAGAACAATCATTTGTTATATTGTGCTTATTGTGAGATTCACTTTGTAATACACTTGTACACCGAGAGGAGTGTGTGGTGAGAGTCGGGGATCGTTCCAAGAGGAGTGGCGTCGGTTGACGAGCCTAGGGAGAGGTTGTAACCGAGCACTTGAGGGAGACACGGCTAGGTCCAACACTTGTGAGGGTGTAGAGTGTGATTGCAAGAGTGTTGATTATAAAGTTTTCGGTTAGCTAAAAAACCGAGTGTGAGGTGTAAACGTTGTTCGGGTGAACGTAGAAAACCCGGTTGTGATAGTGGATTTCTCCCCGGGAGTGGGGAGCGGAGACGTAGGACGGAAGGTCCGAACTCCGTGATCATATAGTGTGTTTGAGTGTGCTTTGGCGTTCATTTATATTTATGTTCATATCTTATATCGCCATTGTCCATAGCTCATTATTTATATGATCCACTATTTAGTTCATATTGTTTACCTCTTGTGTTAGTTTACATATCCTTGCATATATCATATTGTATATCTTTTTGGTAGGATATATTATCTTGTGTTAGTTTATATATCCTTGCATATATATTTTTATCATATAGGATATATCTCTTTGTTGTTCATATTGCTTATCCTAGCTTACATATCTTGTTGTATTTCATACTTGCTAGGATAACTTATTAATTAATTTTAATTGGCATTTAATCAGATTAGATTAGCATAAGACCCTAATCACCCCCCTCTAGGGTCTAACAGTTTAAAGTCCAGTGAACATTTTGATGTGAGCAAGAAGACCAAGGCAAAATTTGGCACCTCTATTCACCGAGCTAAGGGTCTTTTCGATGGAGTTCACGTGGGCATTTGGAGGCATTCCAAGGAGGCATCATTAGGAGGTAAAAAATATTTGGTTTACTTTTTGATGACTGTTTTAGGCATGTTTTGGTTGCAACCAAGTCCTGTTTGAGTGAAGTCCTAGTAGTCTACAACATGTTAAAGAAGTGTAAGAAAGACAAAAGGATGAAGGTACTCCATTCTCATTTTAGTGAGAAGTACAAGAGGGATCCATTTCTGTATTCGTTCCGAGCTCAAGGCAATTGGAGACCCTTCATTGCAGAGAAAATCTTGGAGCAACTAGATAGGGTGGCAATGTTGGAGAAACGTGTCTTGCTAGAGAAGGATCGGTGTTTGTGGTTAAGAAATGGTTTGCAGAAGAGTTTTTGGACCGAGGCTTCGTCATATTCGAGCCACCTTATTAAAGGGTTGCCAACTGTTGTGATAGGAGGTAAAACTCAATTGGAAGTTTGGTTTAGGAATGTTACTTTTGATGAGGCTTTGATGAGGGAGATAATTGACTCTCAGCAGGTGGAGAGTTTGGGACAGACTATAGATGTATCGCAATGGGTGGAGAGTGATGTTACTTCACATTGTGTGGAGACTATTCCACATACTTCAGATCATTCTGTATTGATTGGGATTCCAGCTGGGGTGATATAGATTGGAAATATTGTTTATGGTGATACAGATGATGAGTTTGAGGATCGGGAACTTGATGTTCAGGATCATGATTCGATTGCAGCAGGTGTTATCAGTTGTAGATTTGTTAGTGTTGATGATCGAGATGTTGGTGAAGGATTGAAAATTATTCTAGTTGATTGAGGTCATTTGCGACCATTTAGTTGAACAACGTGAGGATTGATTCCTTGCGCAAAAGGATGTGTAGGAAGTCAGTTTTCATGCAGCCGATTTGAATGGTTGATACCGACATTTTGGAGTTTGTTCGTATTTTCATTTGGGTTCCCGACTTATTGTAGATTGAGTCCGTTGTCATAAATTGTTTCACTTCATACTAGATGCAACAAGTGGTACATTTGGTTTGACTAGTATCAGCTCGGCTTAGATTTGGGAAAACTTCGCCGAGGTGGAGAATTGTAGAAATGGCGAACACATTGACGAGGTTCGGGAAATTTAAAGCTGGGAACATTTTGAGTGTTGTCCGGTCGACTTCCGAGTTTATCACGGTCGACCGTAAACATGCACAACACAAGGAAGATTTTGACATAGGTTGCGGTTGACCGTCGTGGTCGGCCGTCAAACCCTGTAATCGATTTTTGGTTTCTGTCGTGGATTTCGGTCGACTGCGAGCTTTGCAGCGGTCGACCGCGAGTTAGGTCTGGGCCTGCTTCGGTTTCCTACACTGTTTAGGATTTTATTTAATATTAATAGAAACATGATTTGTTTAGGGTCTAATTGTATTGATTGAGTTTTCGGGTAGCTTGAAGGAGAGTTTTGAGTACAGAAAAGAGAGTTCTTTCTGAGCAATTTGTTTGGGGGTTTTGTGAGAGGTTTGAGAGTTTAGTAGGAGAGATTATTTGTGAGCTTTTGAGTGACCTTGTAATCTCTATTTTGTACTCTCTTACTTTATAGAGAAAACCTATCCCCTTCTTGCCCCATGGACGTAGGCATTTTACCGAACCACATTAAACTTCTGTGTTTGAGTTTGTGCTATTATTAGTTGATTTGTGTACCTTCTCTCTTGGCAAATTTGTGAATCCTCAGAACATGTGCAGTACTCCCAACAAGATCTCCATCTGCACTTCCCACACACTAATTATAAGGCTTTCTGCTGCTTGTTCTCTCCTTCAGCCCTTGAAATAGCCATTCTTCGATCTCCAAAGGCTTGCTACCAATTTTTATCACCCATATGAGCGAACAGTTTGAAGCCTCTTAACTCTAAACTAATATCGATATATAGATTTCGAAGGAGAAGTAGGAGAGAGACTTCCAAAGCTCATATAGAAAAGCCTTGTTACCTTTGAAAACCATACAACAACGTTTTTATTGTACAGTGACATCTGACCAATCGTCCAAACTCGCCTTACTGAAGAAACCTAATGTGATGAGGTATTATAGTTAGAAAGAGCAGTGAGGTAAATACAAGTACAGGTTTTCAATGATCTATTCTACCAAAAAGAACGGACTTTGGTCTTGGTCCGTAACTCTCTGAACTTTCTAAAATGTGAACGCATTTTGTTCACGCATTTTGCTCGTGGGGGCCACACCCACGAGCACCTCCCCACGAGACATGTTTTCTCGTAGGGGCGTGGGGGCCACACCCACGAGCTTGCATCTCCCTATATAAACCCTAGTTTTCTAGGGTTTCCGTGGGAGAACGCAGAAAGAAGAAAAAACTTGCAGCTGTGAGGGTTTTTAGCGGCTGTCCTTTTGAGAAGAAAAATAGAGAGCCTTTTTCAGATCAAGAGGAGAGAAATTGTGAGAGATTTGAGAGATTGTTTGAGGTTTTTATTTGTGAGACCTTGTGTGATTATAAATCCTATTTTTATTCTTTTCTCTCTAATAGTAGATCTCCCCCCTCCTTACCCCGTGGACATAGGCATCTTGCTAAACCACGTAAAGTTCGTTTGTCTTGCTGTGATTTGTAATAGCTTGTTAGGTTCCCTCGACAAGTCAGTCCTAGAACTAATGAGAGGAAGAGTGTATATCTTACTTTGTTGAGATATATCTCTTTCGATTCTTATTTCCTTTATAAAACAGAGATTTAGTTGTGCTCTTACTCTCTTGTTATGCACCAGAAGTGCTGCCAAAATTTCTACTGTGTACAACAACTGGTATCAGAGCTACAGGTTAGGCTTGGAGCTTGTTTGAAAGATTCCCTGAAGAATTCCAATTTTAAGAGTTAGATCGATAACATGGGTGAATCAAGCTCATCAGGTTCGTCTCTTACGAAGACAATACATATTCTGAGCATCAATAACACAAAGATTGATATTCCGAAGTTCGACGACAAGATCAATTTCGAATTGTGGAGGTATCAGGTGATGGATGCCTTGGATGCACAGAATTTGGAGGAGACTCTTAAGTTACAAGAGAAACCCGAAGACATGGAGGATAAGGTTTGGATGAAGATGAACAGTAGGGCTTGTGGAGTTATTCGGTCATGCTTGATGCCAGATCTTATTTATGATGTTATGAACGAGACGTCAGCAAAGAGATTGTGGGAAACACTCAATGAGAAGTATCTCACTAAGAGCATTGAGAATCAGCTTCACTTGAAGAAGATGTTTTACCAATTCAAGATGAAGAGGGGAGTTTTCATTAGGGAGCATGTAAACAACTTTACGAAGCTACTTTCAGATATGGCCAATGTGGACATCATGGTTGAGGATGAAGACAAGGAGATGCTACTTTTGTGTTTGTTGCTGGAGGATGATTATGGTACATTCATTCTCACTATGATCAATAGAAGAACTACTGTTAGTTATAAGGAGGTGACCTCAGCGTTGGTAAATTATGAGTTTGAGAAAGAGTATGATGAACCCTCCGAGAAGGCATCGGGAGATGCATTAGTAGTTCGAGGCCGTGATCCAAACCACCACCAGTTTAACCACTCAAAATCGAAGAATAAAGGTGGCCATAAGAGTATTGGTAGGAATCAATGTCACTTTTGTAAAGAAGAGAGACATTAGAAGATCGACTACCCAAATTTGAAGGCCAATGCCGGGAAGAATAAAGGAAAAGTTGTATAAACTTCGGCAGTGAATGTTGTCAAGGTTAGTGATGACAATTCAGATACGGATTCTTCAGGATTTTCATGCTCAGCATTACCGTCAGTTTGTTACGGTGACTCTATGGAGTGGATGATGGATTCTAGTACTACATACCATATTTGTCCTAGGAGGGATTGGTTCTCCAGCATTGGGGAGTTAGAAAGAAGGGATGTCCTGCTTATAGGTAATGATTATGTATATCCTATTGGTGGTATTGGTATAGTACGGATCCGCATGTGTGATGGGGTGACTCGAGAGCTGAAGGAAGTAAGGTTTGTGCCGCAGTTAGCTGTTTTCGTCGAAAGTTGCCTTCATCATTGATTTCATTAAAACTTCAAACGTTACAAATGAATTCAAACAACAAAGAAATAAAAATTACAACTTTCTAAAAAAAATAAACACAAGATCCGTTCGTCGTCTCTTGCTTGCGTGGGTCTTTAGCCTGTGACGGGGACGTTGATATCCGTGGACTACCTGGCAATCAGATCTGATCCAGAGCTTCGTTGATCCGCGAGGAGATCTAGAAACTTGAAGCGCCTATCTCGATAAAAGCGAGATATTTGCTCTTCTTAGTATTACCACAACGGGATAATACTAAGGATTGGGTACGGGTGATGTAGATCTGACGAAGAAACTCTCTTGTGTTGAAGTGCTCGATTACTCTTCACTCCGACAGGGCTTCGCCAATTCTCCCAAAACTCCAGATCTGAAAAAATGAGGCCTAAGGCTTGTATTTATAGGCATGAGGGGTTGCGGAGCGGTTAAAACTGCTTAAAGGGGTCAAATCCGCATTGAGATACCCTAGGGGTGTCTTGGCCTGGCCGAGACACCCTTGGGGTGTCTTGGCCTGGCCGTCATCCGATTCAAGCTATATCAAAGCTCAAGTATTGCTTTCAATATGAGGATATTAGCTTTCTTTTGTTTTTCTCTCTAGTGCTAGAATGTAGGCAAAGAGTTACTGAGTTTACTTGAAGCTATTGGGAATCACACACACGTTTTTAGACTTGTGTCTTTTAAGCGTTTTTTCACAAAACACTATTTTTCACAAGTATGAGTACCTATCTGCAAAATTCTTTTTCCAAACAGTTTGTTTTTAGTATTAAAAACATTTTACAAAGTTTCAGAATTTTCAGAGGTCAAATGAATATTTTGCAAATATTTCAAGTTGGTCAAAAATCTGTTTTCTGGAAAATATCAGAAATCGGTCGACCGGCCCGGTCGACCGATCCTATGACCTTTCCTCAGTATCTTTCCAGATTGTCGTCGGTCGACCGATACGGTCGACCGAATTTTCAATCTTCAGATCGGTCGACCGTTTCGGTCGACCGACGAGGCTCTGCTGGTTTTTCCTGATTTCCATAGCTGCTCGCGGTCGACCGAATGCTGCTCGCGGTCGACCGAATTTTTCGGTCGGTCGACCGAAGGCTTTTTCCGGTCGACCGAAATTTTCTTCGGTCAACCGATTTTAGTCTTTGTTCAGCCGCGACTTTTTTAAAACGGTCGTTTGCCTCGAATGATGTGCTTTCACCTAATGGTGTTTGGTACAGTCTGAGCTAACAACCTGAAAAGGAGATTATCTTCCTAAATGGGAAGATTGGGTTTTTGTTTTCAAATGAGTTTATCTTTTCTATAAAACCCCCCGGTCTTCTTCTTCCTCTGGAAGCCCTAACGTTTGAAAACCAGAGAGCTTTTTCTGTTTCCTGAGAAAATTTTCAAAACTCTATCTTTCTCTCTGTTTCAAGTGTGTTTTCACTTCCCAGCTTCAGTACTCTTCTCTTTGCTATAGGGGCTTGTGTAAAGAGAGGTTCTTGCTTGTTTTTCTTCTGCTGCTGTGTGGTTGAGATCTGTGGAGATCTACTGTGAGGGAGTGTGATCTGTGAGATCAAACTGTGTAGTGAGAGAGAGATCTTGTGGGATCGCTGTGTAGACGAAGTTCCGGCTTCCAAACCGGATGTGTTAGTGGATTTCTCCTCGAGAGTGGGGAGCGGGGACGTAGGTCAGCGGGTCGAACCTCGTTAACACATCGCGCGTCAAGGATAACGATTCCTAACTCTATCTCCTTCTATTTGATTGCACTTCTGTTTTGTGGTTTGCTTGTGCTGAGATTTAAATTGCATATTAGAGCCTCTTGACCCTAATCACCCCCCCTCTAGGGTCTAACAATTGGTATCAGAGCTTGGTCTCTATATCAGTTTTTGGTTTAACAACCTTAGAGAAAAGATCTAATGGAGGCCTCTTTGAATATGCATATGCTAGAAGGACAATCCACAACTAGACCACCTCTCTTCACCGGCACTAATTTTGCTTATTGGAAGGCTAGGATGAGAATTTACCTTCGTTGCATAGACCTTGACATTCTAGAGCTCATAGAAGAGAAATATGAAGAAAAGTCCAAAGTCGGGAACATGACCGATGGAGAAAGGCACCTAGCTAATCTCAACGCTAAGGCTATGAACGCCTTAATTTGTGGTCTTTCCCCTAATGAATATAATAGAGTTTCCACGTGTGCAACCGCATACGAAATTTGGGTAAAATTATGTGTCACACATGAAGGAACCCCCCAAGTTAAGGAATCTAAGATTAGTGGACTTATGCATGATTATGAGCTATTTAAAATGCTTCCAAATGAATCCATTGATGCTATGTTTTCTCGTTTTACTAATATCATCAATGAATTACATGGTCTAGATAAGCAATTATCCATTCAAGAGATGAATTACAAGATACTTCGCTCCTTGACTCCGACATGGGAACCCAAGGCTACGGCCATTGAGGAAGCTCATGACCTCACTACCTTAGCTCTTGATAGCCTCATCGGAAAGCTCAAAGTGCATGAGAAGAAGCTCAAGGGGAAGGAAAAGGAGGAAGTGTCATCACGCGAAGTTGAGGAGCCGTCACCAAAATTGAAGACCATAGCTCTCAAGGGAGCTAGTGACAACTCATCTTCGTCGTCGGAGAGTGAAGTTGATTTTTCTAGAGAAGTGGCTCATCTCTCTAGAAGAATCTCTAGACTTATCAAAATGAACAAAAAATTTAATCCCCGATCTAACAACAAGTTTTCATCTCGTGTAGGAAAATGCTTTGAATGCAACGAACCGGGTCACATCGCTAAGGATTGCCCCAAGCTCAAGGAAAAGTACATGAAGTACAAAAAGAAGAAGGCTATGTATGCCGGATGGGAAGAATCCGAACCAAGTGACTCGGATAGTGATGAAGAAGGAGCCAAATTTGCTCTTCATGACCCAAATGTTTGTTTCATGGCAAATGAACAAGAGGTAATATCCGAGGCCGAAAGTGAATCTTTCTATATGCAATGTGACATAGCTATGGCATTAGAAGAGTTGAACTTTGAATTTAAAAGAATGTCTAAAGAATACTCTTCTTTCAAAAAATTGCATACCTCTTGTGATATTAAGCTAGAGCAACTAACAACCTCTCTTGCTCTAAAAGATGAATTGCTAGGAGATCTCGATTTCGAGAACAAGCAATTAAGATCAAAGATTGAAAAATTAGAAATTGAGGGTTGTAGAACTAGACCCACTCATGCTTATGACAACTACAATCACCATGGTAGAAATAGGTTTCATAGTTCCAACATTCGTACATACAAAAGAAATTTTGTATGCACCTATTGTATGAGACATGGACACATTTCTACTCATTGTAGAATTAAAGACAATGAAGATTTTTATGGTTTGATATGGGTACCCAAAGGTACCAACACTACTAACCACCAAGGACCCAAGACATGGGTACCTAAAGCTACTACACCTTCATCTTCTTCTTTTGTAGGGAACGTCACGGCAACGACGTAAGGAGATGTGGTACCTTGATAGTGGTTGCTCACATCATATGACGGGCAACAAAGAGTTATTTGCAACCCTATCAAGGATTGAAGGAGGCAATGTCTCCTTCGGTGGTGGTGAGAAAGGTAAAATCATTGGTATCGGGTCTATTGGTAAGAAACCCTCACCCACAATTGAAGATGTTTATTTAGTAAGTGGTTTGAATCATAATCTTCTTAGCATTAGCCAATTAAGTGATAAAGGTTTTGATATTTCCTTTAAACCGGATAAATGCATCATTAGTATGGATGGAAATATTGTTTTTATTGCAAATCGCAAGTCTAATGTTTATATTTTTGAGATGAATGAGTTAGTTAATCAAGATGTGAAGTGTCTTGCGGCTATTGATGAAAACCCTTGGATTTGGCACAAGAGACTTGGACATGCAAATATGGAGTTAATATCAAAATTGTCTAAGAAGAATCTTGTGAAAGGGCTACCTAACTTACACTTCATAAAAGATACAATTTGTGAGGATTGTGCCAAAGGTAAACAAACGAAATCTTCTTTCAAATCCATTCATGAGGTATCAACTTCTAAACCTTTGCAATTACTTCATCTTGATTTATTTGGTCCTATGCGTGTTACCTCTCTTGGAGGCAAACACTATGTTTTTGTGATTATTGATGATTTTTCTCGTTTTACATGGACAATATTTCTTGCTAAGAAAAATGATTGTTTTGAAGAATTTGCAAATCATGTTAAAAGAATTGAAAATGAAAAAGATTTGAAAGTTGTTAAGATAAGAAGTGATCATGGTGGTGAATTTCAAAATGAATTTTTCTATGATTTTTGTGCTCATCATGGTATAACTCATATGTTTTCCGCTCCTAGAACACCACAACAAAATGGTGTTGTTGAACGGAAAAATCGCACCATACAAGAGATGGCACGTACTATGTTAAATTCTTTTGATTTACCAAAATACTTTTGGGCGGAAGCCGTCAATACGGCTTGCCATGTTTTAAATCGTGTTTTGATTAGACCAAGGCTTAAGAAAACCCCTTATGAACTTTATCATGGAAAAACTCCTTTCATTGGTTATTTTCGTGTTTTTGGTTGCAAATGTTTTATCTTAAATACAAAAGATCACCATGATAAATTTGATTCCAAAATTGATGTTGGTATTTTCTTGGGTTATGCACCTCGAAGTAAGGCTTATAGGGTCTTCAATAAACGAAGCCTCGTTGTTGAAGAGTCTATAAACGTTACTTTTGATGAGACTAATGTTGGCTCTCAAGTTGTGTTGCCTAGGAAAGATGATGATGATGATATTGAGGGAGGATTGGACTTGTTGCAAATCAATGACACTCCCTCTATAGAAGTTCAAAAGGATGTGGATAGCACAAACGCTCAAGATCAAGTTGAACCACCTAAAGCTTGGAAATTCACATCAAATCATCCAAAGGAACAAATCATTGGGAGCCCTTCAAAAGGAGTTATAACTCGCTCAAAAGCCTTGAGTGAATGTGGTAATGTTGCATTTCTATCTCAACTAGAACCTAAAAAGGTTAATGATGCTTTGAATGATGAATTTTGGGTTTTGGCTATGCATGAAGAATTAAACAATTTTCAAAGAAATGAAGTTTGGAAGTTAGTTCCTAGACCTAACAATGCTAGTGTAATTGGTACAAAATGGGTTTTTAGAAACAAACTTGATGAACATGGCATTGTAACTAGAAATAAAGCACGTTTGGTTGCCCAAGGATACAATCAAGAGGAGGGCATAGACTATGATGAAACCTTTGCACCGGTTGCAAGGTTGGAATCTATTAGGATGTTTTTGGCATTTGCTAGTTTTAAAAATTTCAAACTATTTCAAATGGATGTCAAAAGTGCTTTCTTAAATGGTTTTATAGAAGAGGAAGTGTATGTTGAGCAACCCCCCGGTTTTATAGATCATGCTTTTCCTAATCATGTTTACCGGGTACAAAAAGCCTTATATGGGTTGAAACAAGCTCCTAGGGCTTGGTATGCTCGCCTCTCTAGTTTTCTTGTTGAAAATGGTTTTTCAAAAGGATCTATTGATAACACACTTTTTGTGAGAAAAAGGAAAAATGATTTCATTTTAGTTCAAATATATGTGGATGACATTATTTTTGGTGCTACTAATGAATCCTTGTGCAAGGAATTTTCTAAAGTTATGCAGGATCACTTTGAGATGAGTATGATGGGAGAGCTTACATTCTTTCTCGGGCTCCAAGTCAAGCAAACTAAGGATGGGATCTTCATTTCACAAAGCAAGTATGCGAAGGAATTGGTGAAGAAATTTAAGTTGGAGAATTCTAAGCATGCGCCTACTCCCATGAGTACTAGTGTTAAGCTTGATGCGGATGAGAGTGGTGAAGATGTGGACCAAAAACTATACCGAGGTATGATAGGTAGTCTTCTTTATCTCACCGCTAGTAGACCCGACATCATGTTTAGTGTATGTGCATGTGCACGTTTTCAAGCTTCTCCCAAAGCGTCTCATTTAATTGCGGTTAAAAGAATCATTAAGTATGTTAATGGAACTTTTAACCTTGGTTTGTTTTATCCAAAAAGTACCACTTTTGATTTATATGGTTTTTGTGATGCCGACTTTGCCGGATGTAAGGTAGATCGCAAGAGTACTAGTGGAACATGCCAATTCTTAGGAAATTCCCTTGTTTCTTGGGCTTCCAAGAAACAAAATTGTGTTGCATTGTCCACTACGGAAGCGGAATACATTGCCGCCGGCTTATGTTGTGCTCAAGTTTTATGGATGAAACAAAGTTTAGTTGACTATGATTTGAATTTTCAAAATATTAAAATCTTTTGTGATAACACAAGTGCCATAAATATTTCCAAAAATTCGGTTTTGCATTCTAGAACTAAGCATATTGACGTGCGCCATCATTTCTTACGCGATCATGTAGAGAGACAAGATGTATCCCTAGTATTTGTTGACACCAAATCTCAACTAGCGGATATATTTACTAAGCCTCTTGGAGAGGATGATTTTTGTCGCATAAGAAATGGTTTGGGCTTATGCACTATGTGAAAGTTCTACATTGCTTGCTTGATTAGTTGCATTTTGCATTTGGCATTTCTCTTTACCCCATTTTTGATGGTGACAAAGGGGGAGAGAAATCTCCTCATTTGTTGCATATATTTAGGGGGAGCTCATAGATAGGGGGAGCACCTATCTATAAGCTATTTTATTTTTGCTCTTATATAATGGTTGGTTGTCATCATCAAAAAGGGGGAGATTGTTAGCCCTTATGTTTTGATGATGTTCTTACAACCACCATTATCGGTACTAATGGCTTATTGAGTGTAAATGTAGTAAAATCATTTGTCAAGCTCGTTAGTGCCATTAACGGAGGATGGATGGAATATACGCTACAACGAAGATATCCAAAGGAGGAGGAGGCCAAGAGATGAAGCAACGTTATTTCAAGAACGACAAATTCAATCAAAAGCTTCATCCGATTCAAGCTATATCAAAGCTCAAGTATATTGCTCTCTATATGAGGATATTAGCTTTCTTTTGTTTTTTCTCTCTAGTGCTAGAATGTAGGCAAAGAGTTACTGAGTTTACTTGAAGCTATTGGGAATCACACACACGTTTTTAAACTTGTGCTTTTAAGCGTTTTTCACAAAATACTATTTTTCACAAGTTTGAGTACCTATCTGCAAAATTCTTTTTCCAAGCAGTTTGTTTTTAGTATTAAAAACATTTTACAAAGTTTCAGAATTTTCAGAGGTCAAATGAATATTTTGGAAATATTTCAACTTGGTCAAATAACCTGATTTCAGAATATGTCAGAAATCGGTCGACCGGTCCGGTCTACCGATCCGATGACCTTTCTTCTCTATGTCTCCAGAGTGTCGTCGGTCGACCGATACGGTCGACCGAATTTCTCAACCCTTAATCGGTCGACCGTGCCGGTCGACCGATGAGTCTCTGGATGTTTTGTCAAAACTCCTTAGCTGCTGGCGGTCGACCGATTTTTTCGGTCGGTCGACCGAAGGTATTTTTCGGTCGACCGATATTTTCTTCGGTCAACCGATTTTTGCCTCTGTTCAGCCGCGACTTTTTTAAAACGGTCGTTTGCCTCGAACCCTGTGCTTTCACTTGTTAGTGATTGGCACAGTCTGTGATGAGGGTCTGAAGAAGAGATTATTATCTCATTTGGGTAGATTTGTTTTTGTTTTAAAATGATTTAAACTCTCCTATAAAATCCCCAGACCTCTTCTTCTTCCTCTAAGCCCTAACGTTTGAAAACCAGAGAGCTTTTTCTGTTTCCTGAGAAAATTTTCAAAACTCTGTTTTTCCTCTCTGTTTCAAGTGTGTTTCACTTCCCAGCTTCAGTACTCTTCTCTTTGCTATAGGGGCTTGTGTAAAGAGAGGTTCTTGCTTGTTTTTTCTTCTGCTGCTGTGTGGTTGAGATCTGTGGAGATCTACTGTGAGGGAGTGTGATCTGTGAGATCAAACTGTGTAGTGAGAGAGAGATCTTGTGGGATCGCTGTGTAGACGAAGTTCCGGCTTCCAAACCGGATGTGTTAGTGGATTTCTCCTCGAGAGTGGGGAGCGGGGACGTAGGTCAGCGGGCCGAACCTCGTTAACACATCGCGCGTCAAGGATAACGATTCCTAACTCTATCTCTTTCTATTTGATTGCACTTCTGTTTTGTGGTTTGCTTGTGCTGAGTTTTAAATTGCATATTAGAGCCTCTTGACCCTAATCACCCCCCCTCTAGGGTCCAACAATTGGTATCAGAGCTTGGTCTCTATATCAGTTTTTGGTTTAACAACCTTAGAGAAAAGATCTAATGGAGGCCTCTTTGAATATGCATATGCTAGAAGGACAATCCACAACTAGACCACCTCTCTTCACCGGCACTAATTTTGCTTATTGGAAGGCTAGGATGAGAATTTACCTTCGTTGCATAGACCTTGACATTCTAGAGCTCATAGAAGAGAAATATGAAGAAAAGTCCAAAGTCGGGAACATGACCGATGGAGAAAGGCACCTAGCTAATCTCAACGCTAAGGCTATGAACGCCTTAATTTGTGGTCTTTCCCCTAATGAATATAATAGAGTTTCCACGTGTGCAACCGCATACGAAATTTGGGTAAAATTATGTGTCACACATGAAGGAACCCCCCAAGTTAAGGAATCTAAGATTAGTGGACTTATGCATGATTATGAGCTATTTAAAATGCTTCCAAATGAATCCATTGATGCTATGTTTTCTCGTTTTACTAATATCATCAATGAATTACATGGTCTAGATAAGCAATTATCCATTCAAGAGATGAATTACAAGATACTTCGCTCCTTGACTCCGACATGGGAACCCAAGGCTACGGCCATTGAGGAAGCTCATGACCTCACTACCTTAGCTCTTGATAGCCTCATCGGAAAGCTCAAAGTGCATGAGAAGAAGCTCAAGGGGAAGGAAAAGGAGGAAGTGTCATCACGCGAAGTTGAGGAGCCGTCACCAAAATTGAAGACCATAGCTCTCAAGGGAGCTAGTGACAACTCATCTTCGTCGTCGGAGAGTGAAGTTGATTTTTCTAGAGAAGTGGCTCATCTCTCTAGAAGAATCTCTAGACTTATCAAAATGAACAAAAAATTTAATCCCCGATCTAACAACAAGTTTTCATCTCGTGTAGGAAAATGCTTTGAATGCAACGAACCGGGTCACATCGCTAAGGATTGCCCCAAGCTCAAGGAAAAGTACATGAAGTACAAAAAGAAGAAGGCTATGTATGCCGGATGGGAAGAATCCGAACCAAGTGACTCGGATAGTGATGAAGAAGGAGCCAAATTTGCTCTTCATGACCCAAATGTTTGTTTCATGGCAAATGAACAAGAGGTAATATCCGAGGCCGAAAGTGAATCTTTCTATATGCAATGTGACATAGCTATGGCATTAGAAGAGTTGAACTTTGAATTTAAAAGAATGTCTAAAGAATACTCTTCTTTCAAAAAATTGCATACCTCTTGTGATATTAAGCTAGAGCAACTAACAACCTCTCTTGCTCTAAAAGATGAATTGCTAGGAGATCTCGATTTCGAGAACAAGCAATTAAGATCAAAGATTGAAAAATTAGAAATTGAGGGTTGTAGAACTAGACCCACTCATGCTTATGACAACTACAATCACCATGGTAGAAATAGGTTTCATAGTTCCAACATTCGTACATACAAAAGAAATTTTGTATGCACCTATTGTATGAGACATGGACACATTTCTACTCATTGTAGAATTAAAGACAATGAAGATTTTTATGGTTTGATATGGGTACCCAAAGGTACCAACACTACTAACCACCAAGGACCCAAGACATGGGTACCTAAAGCTACTACACCTTCATCTTCTTCTTTTGTAGGGAACGTCACGGCAACGACGTAAGGAGATGTGGTACCTTGATAGTGGTTGCTCACATCATATGACGGGCAACAAAGAGTTATTTGCAACCCTATCAAGGATTGAAGGAGGCAATGTCTCCTTCGGTGGTGGTGAGAAAGGTAAAATCATTGGTATCGGGTCTATTGGTAAGAAACCCTCACCCACAATTGAAGATGTTTATTTAGTAAGTGGTTTGAATCATAATCTTCTTAGCATTAGCCAATTAAGTGATAAAGGTTTTGATATTTCCTTTAAACCGGATAAATGCATCATTAGTATGGATGGAAATATTGTTTTTATTGCAAATCGCAAGTCTAATGTTTATATTTTTGAGATGAATGAGTTAGTTAATCAAGATGTGAAGTGTCTTGCGGCTATTGATGCCATCAACGGGTTTGATGAGCCTTTACCGACTACCGTTTGAGTCGGGCTAGCATGCAGATTGTTCAGATCCGTTCTGCACATAACGTTGTGCTAAAAGAGTTAACTCTTTTAATGCTACGACATTGAATACGTAGACTTTGTCTTTCTCACGGGAATAGACTACCCGGCAACGCGTGTTAGGCGCTGACTTATCCTTACTTAGGATTCAGGATAAAAATCCCCAGACTCGGATTCTGGTGTCTTCTTCAATCGGTAAAAGACTAAACCGGCAACGCGTGTTAGGCGTTGACTCATCCCTATTCTGGTGTCTTCTTCAATCGGTAAAAGACTAAACCGGCAACGCGTGTTAGGCGTTGGCTTATCCCTGCTTAGGCTTCGGGATAAAATTCCCCATGCGTGTGAGGCACGGATTATGGTGTTATTAATAACAACCTGTCATAATGTTGAATATGTGGTCTTTTGTCCTTTTTACGGTCAAAAACTAACCGGCAACGCGTGTTAGGCGTTGACCTATCCCTACTTAGGCTTCGGGATAAAATACCCCAGACTGGATTCTGGTGTCTTTTTCAATCGGTGAAAGGCTAAACCGACGACGCGTGTTAGGCATCGGCATATCCTTTCTTAGGATTCAGGATAAAATTACCCATGCGTGTAAGGCATGGATTTTGGTGTTATCAATAACAACCTGCCACAATGTTGAATATGTGGGCG
>NC_033794.1:81624917-81694200 GCF_001876935.1 Asparagus officinalis | reverse complement strand
GGACGGGTGTTCTTTTCAACGGTTAAGAACTAACCGGCAGCGCGGGTTAGGCGCAGACTTATCCCTGCTTAGGTTTCAGGATAGAATACCCCAGAATCGAACTCTGGTGTCTTTTTCTACGGAAAAAGACTAAACCGGCGACGCGTGTTAGGCGCAGACTTATCCATGCTTAGGCTTCGGGATAAAATTCCCCATGCGTGTGAGGCACGGATTATGGTGTTATTAATAACAACCTGCCACAATGTTGAATATGTGGTCTTTTGTCCTTTTTACGGTCAAAAACTAACCGACAACGCGTGTTAGGCGTTGACCTATCCCTACTTAGGCTTCGGGATAAAATACCCCAGACTGGATTCTGGTGTCTTTTTCAATCGGTGAAAGACTAAACCGGTAACGCGTGTTAGGCGTAGGCTTATCTCTATTTAGGAGTTGAGATAAAATTCCGTGCACAAAGTGCACGGATTGGAAGTTGGGAATTGTGTCTTTTCTCAGGGTAAAGACGGACTGGAAAATGAAAGAGGAAGAATTTTATATTCTATCTCCCGGTACTGAAGAGGAAGAATTTTATATTCTATCTCCAGTTGGAAAGAAAACTCAAGGTGGGATCTCCACCCCCAGAATCCGAAATGATGAAACTAAGAGTGGGATCTCCACTCCGAGAATCGAAAAGATTCCTAACTTTTATAGGATTGGTCATTCGATCCAAAAAGAGTCCCTCATTTATTGAGGGGAAATTCCGATTTCGACCCTAACTTTTATAGGTTTGGCTAAAAAAGAAAAAGATGGAAGTCTTTCGTTTATCGAAAAAGAATGACTCGGTCTTAGTCTCAACTATCTGTAGGTTTGACTAAGTGAGATTGGGAACAATCCTAACTTTTATAGATTTGTTTGCTCAATTTTTTGAAAGTAGACCTCTCGTTCATGAAAGGAATCGAGAGGGGACTTTGGTTGTGGCCCTAACTATAGGAAGGTTTGACCAGGTAGACAGTGAGAGTGAGAGTTTTGAGGTGATCTTATCTTTTACAGGCTTGATCGTTCAATTTGAAAGTGGACCTCTCGTTCATGGAAGGAATCGCGAGGGGACTTTGGTTGTGGTCCTAACTTTTATAGGTTTGACCTGAAAGCAAAGAAAGTGGAATACAGGTAGCAAAGAAAGTGCCAACTCATATTATCACTCAAAGGAAGACTTTAACGCTAGGTTATTAGGACCTAACATGTTGAGTCTGAGAAATGCCAATGACTGGCAGATGGAAATGTTGGTGGATCCACCGTCAATTAGTTTGATCAGCAGATGGTTTGGTGAGGAAAGATTAACCGATCAGAGGATTGGATCTCATCTCACAAAAATAACTCATAAGAGTTAGAGAATTTTGATAATAAGAAGAATTGGATCTCATCTCACAAAAATAACTCATAAGAGTTAGAGAATTTTGATAATAAGAAGAAATGTTCCAATGTTCTGAATTCGAGCAAGAATTTCTTATTCATCACTTCTACAATGATTGGGTTATCCCTAAGAATATTAACATTTTTTTGGGAACTTCTCGTTACACGAATTATCCACCACCAGCTTTCTTGCAAAACTGGGTGTAACGATGAGTACGTTATCCTCAATCGCATGTTCAGGTTATCCTTAAGAATATATGATTCTCTAGGAACTTCTCGTTACATGAATCGTCCACCCCCAGCTTCCTCTGCGGAACTGGTTCGGACATTATTCTCAGTTACCTGACCGGGTTATCCTTAAGAATATTAGCATAATATTCCCTAGGAACTTCCCGTTAAAAGTGGGAAACAGTTTAGACTCATATACCTATTGGAGTATGCAGGGAACAGTTTAACCTCTTGCACCTGTTGGTGTCAGCTTCCTCCTGATTGACGATAGGTGGTAGCTTGATCTTGTTGTTTTCAAGGAGGGATTCGAAGATGGCTGGAACGTCTTCGTCCTTGAAGGAATACTCTTTTTGGAGTTTCGGTTCCGAAGTTTTTTGCTGCCTTCGGGATTGCTGTTGTGACCTTGATTGTTGATGCGACTTTTGTTGCTGCTGTTGCGGTTGTGCTTGCACCTCGAATGTTTGATTCGCGTCCACAGCATTCGCATGTGCTTTTCCCTTACCCTTAGGGACAAAGTTCTGTTGCGGAGCGTTATTTGCTATTTGGCCCCTTTCCGCCTTCTTCCTTTTAAGGAATCGTTCGGCTCGTTCTCCTCGCACCTTCAAATCCTTCCAGGTCTTTGGCAGTGCCATTCCCATGGCTTCAAGGATGTCCAATGAAAGATTATTATGACAGGTCTCGAGGATGAAATCTTCGCTGACCGGATCCCTGCAATTCATTGCTTTATTTCGGAATCTCTTCACGAAGTTTTCGACCGTCTCACCATTTTTCTGTTTCTCGTCAAATAGTGTGCCGATTGAGATCTCGGTATCGTCGTCAAAGAAGTTCGTTAGAAACATGTCCTCCATGTCGTCCCAACTGCTGATACTCCCCGGCTTGAGGCGACGATACCAATCGAAGGCCGCTCTGCGAAGAGTGCCAATGAATGACCGCACCATTAAGGGTTCATTCCCGGAGATTATTCCTAAGTGGGACTTAAAATATATTAAGTGTTGGGTAGGGGAACCCTTTCCATCAAACGGCGTAAAGTTGATTAAATTGAACTTTGCCGGATATGGAATTGATTCCCACTCCCTTGGGTATGGACATGGTATGCCGGACCTCTTCACTTCCTGAGCATTCATCAACGCATTGATTTTGCTCTTCAAGTCCTTCATTTTCTTGTCTTCACTCATATTTGTCTTCGAGTGGCTTCGGGGAGAAGTAACGTGATCCTCCTTCGCATTATCATCCGGGGGACCGCCTCCGTTATTGTTGTTGACGGGAGGGATAGTTATGTTGACATTATCCTCTTCCCGTTCATTCTCCTCTTGATTCTGATTATTGCGACGACTGGGTTCTCCTTAGTGAGTTGTCAGTGCCGCGATTTGCTGGTCATGCATCTCTCTCATCTGTTGCATAGCCATCTCCATCTCGAACTTGAATGCCTCTTTCTGCTTAGTCAAGGCATCTTCAAGCATCTTGGTTACTTGTTCAGCGCTGATCATAAGTGATTCGTAAGGCTGTCCCGCACTAGACGTCGTGTCATCGGATGCTATAGCCGAGTAGGAGTCTGAACCAGCATCTGACGCCTCCTCTTCCAAAGGAAGTCCCTTTTGCATCCTTTGGTAATTCTTTCGCCTATTGATCCCTGACCGCAATCGAGTCATGCATTGGGATGCTTCGGCAAGTTGATCTGAGCTAGAGTGTCGTGTCGATTTCCCTCTGCCGGTCATATTAGCAGACACCTCTAGGAACTCGTCCTCTTGGCGGACAGGCTTTTTCCTACGGAAACGCCTTGGTTTGGTCTCGGACGTTCTGGTGGAAATTCTCTCAAACACCGAAACTCTCCTTGGGGCTTTAGTACAGCAGCATTCTGACAGTACCGCCTTGATTATGTTAGCACAACATTGACTTTTTGGTCGCAACGCGTTGACTGGCGTTGACCTAGGGTTACGCGTTGACCGGCGTTGACTTTTTGGTCGCAACGCGTTGACTAGCGTTGACCTAGGGTTACGCATTGACCGGCGTTGACCTTAGGGTTTCGAACGTTGAATGTTGACTTTTTGGTCGCAACGCGTTGACTGGCGTTGACCTAGGGTTACGCGTTGACCGGCGACACGTAATCCAATGCGGTCGGTAACATGGGCTTTCCCTCTGTTATCTTTCTTGGGGGGATTAGCACGACCCCCAGTCTGGTTTGTTGTTTGGGGACCTTTCAACGGTCATAATCGCTCCTTGACAGGTGCTTTACCTCGGTTTTCCGGTAAAGGACCGAGACGACCTTTCAAAGGAACCTTGGATCTAGGAAGACCCACGTTCTTACCTGGCTCCGCCGGAGGGGCAAGGGAAACGGGATCTGGATTTGACGAAGGTTGGACGATGATTCCGTCCACTTTTGCCTTTGGCGCCGGTTTTGCCTTTGGCACGCACATCTGCTTGTGTTTTAACGGTTTCTTGACCGTCTCTTCTTTCTGCATCTCTTCTGCTTTCTGCAGAAGGACTCGGGCATGCGCAAGCAATGCGCGGCGTTTCTTGATTCGCTCTTCGAGGGTTGAGCGAGTCCTCTTGACGCGAACCCATTCGTTCATTTCTGTCTTGGAGGAGGAGTGGGTCGTTCGCCGTTGTTGCTCTTGGCGCTGTCTGGACTTTAGATCCTCATTGTAGCGGATCCCGTCCATCGATTCTACGGCCTTGGCCAACTGTCGCGCAAGGCGTTGACGCCGTCTTTGGCGCGCCCTCTTCGACAAGGGACCTCTCGTTCATAGAAGAAATCGAAAGGGGATTTTAGCTTTGGTCCTAATTGTCTGAAGGTTTGACCAAGTGGAAGTGAATGTAGTGGAAACGATGGGCATGATTCTAACTATCATGGTTTCCTTGAAAACAAGAATAAAGTGGTAGTTTTGTGTTTTCGTCGAAAGTTGCCTTCATCATTGATTTCATTAAAACTTCAAACGTTTACAAATGAATTCAAACAACAAAGAAATAAAAATTACAACTTTCTTGAAAAGTAAACACAAGATCCGTTCGTCGTCTCTTGCTTGCGTGGGTCTTTAGCCTGTGACGGGGACGTTGATATCCGTGGACTACCTGGCAATCAGATCTGATCCAGAGCTTCGTCGATCCGCAAGGAGATCTAAAAACTTGAAGCGCCTATCTCGATAAAAGCGAGATATTTGCTCTTCTTAGTATTACCACAACGGGATAATACTAAGGATCGGGTACGGGTGATGTAGATCTGACGAAGAAACTCTCTTGTGTTGAAGTGCTCGATCACTCTTCACTCCGGCAGGGCTTCGCCAATTCTCCCAAAACTCCAGATCTGAAAAAATGAGGCTTAAGGCTTGTATTTATAGGCATGAGGGGTTGCGGAGCGGTTAAAACTGTTTAAAGGGGTCAAATCCGCATTGAGACACCCTAGGGGTGTCTTGGCCTGGCCGAGACACCCTTGGGGTGTCTTGGCTGGGCCGAGACACCCTTGGGGTGTCTTGACTTAGCCGAGACACCGTAGGTGCCTCAGTTTAGCTTTAAGACGTTTTCAATGCCCGTTTGACTGTTTTCGCTGTAACTCCTTTGTCTGAACCCGGATCTAAGTGATTCCAAATGCGTTGGAAATCCGACAAGGAGTTCTATCAGCTCCAATGGTTGAATCATCTGTTGAATGAATGAGACACGAAGGGCGTTGTTCCTTTTGTAAACACCGCGGGGCTCTCGATTAGCCCGTACCTTCGTTATTCCGAAATTCTGTCTGCTCACGTAGTTCGTCGATTCACTTCAAGCGTTCATCGATGTCAATCGAACTCCTGTGAACCGGATAGTGACGTTCATCGTCGTTCCTTAACACTGAGCTGTTCGTAGAGACTTATAGGCAATTTTCGATGCATACATTAGCGAAGAACATTATTTCACTTGGAACTTTGGAGGCAGCTGGCTATTGGGTGATCTTGGAGAATGCAACTCTGAAGGTCATGAAGAGATCCATGGTGGTGATGCGAGGTGTCAGTGAAAACAACCTATATTACTTGAAGATCAAGACTGTTACAGGGGGTCGGACAGCTTCTATCACTACAGAGGAGGCCACTACCAGTTTATGACATATGCATTTAGGACACACTAGTGATACGTCCCTGTAAGCATTAGCAAAACATGGGCTATTGAAAGATGCGAAGACCTTTAAGATAGAGCTGTATGAGCATTGTGTACTTGGGAAGAAGGCGAGAGTAAAGTTTGGCACCACTATTCATAATACCCAAGATATATTGGAATACATTCATACAGATGTTTGGGGCCCTTCCAAGCACACATCACTTGGTGGGGCCAACTATTTTGTCACTTTCATTGATGATTATTCTATGAGAAATTGGGTATACCTTATAAAACATAAACATGAGGTCATGGATATTTTTGTGGAGTGGAAGAAGAAAGTGGAGCTGCAGACAGGTAGAAAGGTGAAGACTCGGATATTTTTGTGGAGTGGAAGAAGAAAGTGGAGCTGCAGACAGGTAGAAAGGTGAAGACTCTTCGTTCGAACAATGGAGGAGAGTATAAAAGTGATCAGTTTTTATAGTTTTGCCGGGATCATGATATTAGGTGAGACTTCACAGTTCGTGAGATACCGCAACAGAACGGGATGGCTGAGAGGTTAAACCGTACCTTGCTTGAGAAGGTACGATGTATGATGATACAGAGTAGATTGTCAAGATCATTTTGGGCCGAGGCGTTGGTTTATACAAGCCATCTCATGAATAGGTTGATGTGCAATACGATACAGGGGAAGACTCCTATGGAGCGTTGGTCTGGTTTGGTGGCTAGTGACTATGAGTTGCTTCGGATATTTAGGTGTCCAGCTTATTACCATGTCAGTGATGGTAAATTAAATCCAATGGAAAAGAAAGCAGTCTTTGTGGGCTTTAGAGAAGGAGTAAAAGACTTTAAATTATGGGATCCACATGATAAGAAGATAGTTATTAGCAAAGATGTTACATTCGATGAGGCGTACATGATGAGGCCTCAAGTCCCTCAGTAGGTAGAGGGAGACCAAACAAGAGGGATATCACAGCAGGTGGAGGATGATGTGACTCCATCCACTCCAGGTAGCATTTTGTCCATTAAGGATCCTACAGAGGTGATACTGGGAGGAGATTGGACGACAATCGGGCATATAGAGGATACAATGGATAGTGAGACTCAGGAACAAGGTCATGTTTAGGAGTCCATTGTAGCAAACAAACCTAAAAGAGTGATTCATCGGCTAGCTAGATATAATGATGTCATGGTTGCATATGCCTTATCAATTGAGGTTGTTGATGATTTGGTTCCTTCTACATTCAAGGATGCAGAGTCTAGCTCTGATTCGATCAGGTGGAGGTAAGCTATAGAGGAGGATATGCGCTCTCTTCAGAAGAATGATACTTAGGAACTTGCAAAGCTACCGAAGGGTAAGAAGGCTATTGGATGCAAGTGGGTGTATGTAAAGAAAGGGTGATCTTCTATTGGGGACATTTGTTACAAAGCCAGATTGGTTGCCAAGGGTTATGCACAGCTTGAGGGTGTTGATTACAACGAGGTATTCTCACCTGTTGTAAAGCATTCGTCGATTAGGATTCTATTGGCATTGGTGGACAGTTGGATTAGGATTTCGTCCAGATAGATGTTAAGACAGCCTTTCTACATGGAGATTTAGAAGAAGAGATCTACATGACATAACCTATGGGGTTCAAAGCTGTAGGAAAAAAAGAATTGGTGTGCAAGCTGAAGAAATCTCTTTATAGATTGAAGCAATCGCCACGATAATGGTACAAGAGATTCGACGGTTTTATGATTGGCCGAGGGTACATGAGGAGCCCATATGACCCATGTGTTTATAAGCACAAGCTACAGGATGGTGAGTACATCTATTTGTTACTATAGGTTGATGATATGCTTATTGCCTCTAGGAATTCTTCGGATATTCGAAAGTTAAAAAAGAAGCTGTCATCCGAGTTTGAGAAGAAGGATCTTGGAGAGGCGAAGAAGATATTGGGTATGAAGATCGAGAGAGACAGGATGAAGGGGAGATTGAAGCTTACACAGAGGAGTTATCTGTCGAAGATGTTGAAGAAACTCAGCTTTAAAGGAAATGCAAAGGCAGTGAGTACTCCATTAGCTCCCCACTTCAAACTTTCAGCTAAGATGTCGCTTGTTTTAGTTGAGGACAAAGCACATATGTCGAAGGTTCCATATGCCTGTACGGTGGGTAGTTTGATGTATTCTATGGTGTGTACGAGGTCAGATTTATCACAGGCCGTGAGCATAGTATCCAGGTACATGCACGACACTGGGAAGGGGCATTGGGAGGTCGTGAAGTGGATTCTTCGGTATATCAAAGGTACCGTGGATGTTGGTTTGGTATTTTAGAAGAATATGGAGACAGGGCAGGATTATATTGGATACGTAGATTCAGATTACGTGGGGGATCTTGACAAGCTCCGGTCTACTTCTGGGTATGTGTTCACATTGGTAGGAGCACAGATATGTTGGAGATGTACACTTCAGTCTACAGTGGCTCTCTCTACTACAGAGGCGGAGTATATGGCGGTGACTGATGCTGTAAAGGAGGCTTTGTGGTTGCGTGAATTGTTGGAGGACTTGGGAATATCACAGGAGACCATTCGAGTGTATTATGATAGCATGTCAGCTATCTATTTGGCAAAGAACCAGGTCTATCATGCACGCACAAAGCACATTGATGCCAGATTCTACTTCGTTCGTGATGTCTTGGATAATGGAGATGTCATATTGGAGAAGATCCACACAAAGAACAACCTTATGGATATGTTGACCAAAGTTGTTTTAGGTGTTAAGTTTGGTCATTGTTTGGAGCTTTTGAACATTCTTCAGTGTTGAGACTTTTGGAGGGCATTTGGGTGAACTACGTGAGGCTTGATTCCTTGGGCGAGAGGATACATAGGTAGTCTTTTCGATGCAGCCGGTTGGATAAGTTGATTTCGATGGGGGGAGATTGTTTGGACTGTCGTTCGGATTCCCGACTTGTTATGGATTGAGTCCGTTGTCGTGAATTAACTTCACGTCGTACTGGACACAACAAGTGGGACATTTGGATGCTTTGCTGTCGGCTCAGTTTTGGAAGAAACTTCACCGAGGTGAAGAATTGTGAACGTACTTTGTTCACGCGTTTTGCTCGTGGGAGCCACACCCACGAGCACCTCCCCACGAGACGCGTTTTCTCGTGGGGGCGTGGGGCCCACACCCACGAGCTCGCATCTCCCTATATAAGCCCTAGTTTCCTAGGGTTTCCGTGGGAGAACGTAGAAGATGGAAAAAAAACTTACGGCTATGAGGGTTTTTGGCGGTTGTCCTTTTGAGAAGAAAAACAGAGAGCCTTTTTCAGATCAAGAGGAGAGGAATTGTGAGAGATTTGAGAGATTGTTTGAGGGTTTTATTTGTGATACCTTGTGTGATTGTAAATCCTATTTGTTTTCTCTTTCTCTCTAATAGTAGATTTTCCCCCTCCTTGCCCCGTGGACGTAGACAACTTGCCGAACCACGTAAAATTCATTTGTCTTGCTGTGATTTGTAATAGCTTGTTAGGTTCTCTCGACAAGTCAGTCCTAGAACTGGTGAGAGGAATAGTGTATATCCCACTTTGTTGAGATATATCACTTTCGATTCTTGTTTCCTTTGTGAAACAGGGATTTAGTTGTGTTCTTACTCTCTTGTTGTGCACCAGAAGTGCTGCTGAAATTTCCGCTGAGCACAACATAAAAGACCTTCATTCTATTTCTAAGTATATTTATTAGATTTAGAACCAAAGTCTTCTCCTAGTGTATGCTAAAAGGAAACACAGAAGAATTCTCTTCATGTATCCAGATTCATGGGTTCATTTTCCTTGTAGGGACCAATTTTAGAACTGAGAAGGCATATATGCATCTTCCTTTTCTTTGACTACATATTTACTACCAAATTTCTTAGTGATTAAACGCAGACTGCAATATTTGAAATATTCTACTATGAATCAAACACTGAAAGGCTTAAGGTACTTGGAAACTGAATTTTCCAACATGCTTTCTTTGAATTCTATGACTAACTGTGACAGAGATATTGGAAAGTTCATCGAGAAACAGGTTACTTTAGCTATTGTTAAAGAAGACTGTAAATTGGCACAAGTGATACTCGGAAATCTAAAATCTTATGAACCTTGTAACACAGCTATTGTCAAATTCAATAGAGGGGGATCATATTTACTAAATTGCATCTTATTGACTTCCAAGATAGAGAATCATAAATCATAAGAATGCAAAGCATTCAAAGCAGTAGCCATTGTCTCTGCTCAACATTCTCTTCCTCTACGCAGTTCTTGCTTTGATATACTGCACCAAGTGCGTTAAGTTTGCGTAAGAAGACCCTCCTTCTTCCACTGTCTTTTGGGCCTTTTCTGCAAACTCCTTTGCTCTCTGTCTCCTCTTTTCAGCTTCATCACCTTCAAACAAACTTCTTACTGCTTTCTCTACATCCTCCTTCTTCACTGATACATCATCAGTATCCATACCCCATATTGTAGGGATCTTGACACCCACAGATATACCAATTTTCAATACTTCCACTATCATTTTCTCGTTTAGAAATTGTTCGGCAAAGTGAGGCCATGTTATCATAGGGACACCGGCTGATATAGATTCCAACGTCGAATTCCATCCACAGTGTGTCATGAATCCTCCAACTGCAAGATGTGATAGAATCATCACTTGCGGGGCCCATCCTCTAATTATAAGACCTCGATTCCTTGTCCTTTTTTCAAATTCAGAGAGCCATTCCTGAACCTCCGAAAACCTCTCTCCAGCTTTGATCACCCAGATGAACGGACAATTTGAAGCCTCCAAGGCTAGGCCTATCTCAATTAGCTGCGAAGGGATTGTACGAGCGAGACTGCCAAAGCTAACGTAAACTACAGAGCTTGGTTTCATTGAGTCAAGCCACATCAAGCACCGTTCTTCATCAATGGAGGCTTTGTTCCCCCTCGCAGTCACATCGACAACATCTCCATTGTAGAGGGACAGCGGTCCAATGTTCCAAACCTTCTTCCCTATAGCACTTTGGTATTGGTCGTGATATATAGTCTCCAAATCATCAAAACTATTTACCACAACACCATCAGATGCCAACTCGGTTGCCCTTAGCTCTTCACGATGCTTATCCATGCTAGGCATCGAGAAGAAGCCTGGCACTTGAGCCCTCATTATTTCTATCCTCATTGGCAAGCCCGGTACAACAAAAGTTTCATTCCCATCGATTATCTTTGCCTCAATCTCGTGGTCTCGCACGTTCTTGATACAAAGGAGAGCAAAGCATCCCATCCCATGAAACGTGAGTCTTGGTATGTTAAACTCCTTGGCTACATCTCGAGTCCAATAGTGAATGTTATCGGAGATGATGCAAGTAGGAAGAGGCTTATAGGCTCGTAGGTGGAGAATGAGGGGGTCACGAAGCATACAAATTGCATCGAAGAAGTTCTTGAGTTGGTCGCGAGAAGGAAGCATATCGATGTTTTCTAAACCTTCTGGCAAACCAACTTCGGCACTTGGGAACTTGAGAGGCACGAAATTGACAGGTAAGCCTGCCCGCTCGATCTTGTCGATTGTGGTGCTTATACGCGCAGCGTTGGCGGGGGTTGTGATGAGGGTGACGATGGCACCGTGACTGGCTAGGAGTCGTGCGATGTCGATCATGGGGATCATATGGCCTTGTGCCATTAAAGGAACCAACACAAAGTGAGGCTTTGTATCAGAGACATTACAGGGTATTTGGATGGTCATTTTGAGTAAGTTTGTGGGTTTCAAGAGCGAATGAGAGGACAAAAGACGCTTGACAGTAATATTTACTCTATTCTCTTATATACAGATGGAGAGGTTCGATAGTTGAGGAATGGTGACGTATGCCATTATGCAAGCAATTTCTATCCAATATGGATTATCGAAAACATTGTAGACTTGAACGCTTTTGTGCACTGTTCTAGTTTGTTTCTTTCCTAGTGCTTCTTTCCTATTTGCTAGCAATCTTGCACCTTCAGAAGTTTTATCCAGGAACAATAATGCTAAGGAGACCCAGTAATGATATCTTGAAGGTTTAACTTCTGGTAGAACGCTTGAGTGAATTTTTTTCTCTTTTACCCTCTGGTAGAAAGAGAAAATTGGCTTTTGACAAATAGACCCCCTAAAGGGTAAAATATATACGCACACAAAAATTTCACTCAGGGTTCTATCTGCAGAAATAAACCCAGAGGGGTAGTAAGTTACTACAGGAGATATACATCAATTAACCATATGTTGAAGTCTGATATTTTATAGTAAGAGGTGGAACCAAGAATACAACCCCAGGACCAGCATGGGAGTAGAATAATATGGAAACTAGTGATGTATGCAATGATGCAAGCAATTCATGTCCAATTTGGTTTGGCATTGTAGGGTTGAATGCTTCTGCATACGATTCTAACTTGTTTCTTTCCAACGAATATCTTTCCTAGTTGCTGTAGACCATATATCTTAAATTCTGGTTTCTTTCCATTGTTTTCTAAGGATAACTCCTTGTAGAACTTCATACTTGTTGTATATGCAGAGGAAAGTACTTTATGAATTTGTCACAGCACAAGTAAAACAGACTGAAAAATATCTGTGATATGTGATGTTCTTTGATGAAAAATTTCTATCTACAGTCAGTGATCAAAGAAATCAGAAACGTGTAGAGAAAATTTTTGTTCTGAAAGATGCATGGTTTCAATGAGCCAAGCCACCTCAAGCACTGATCCATGTTAATAGAGGCCATGTTCCTCCTACCGATCTTATCTCCGACATCTCTATTGAAAAGAGTCAACAGCCCAATAGTCCAAACCTTTATCCCGGTAGTTTTCGGTATCTTTAGCAATCTAACCTCTCCAAATCATCACTAGTATGGGCCACTACACCATCAGACACCAATTCGGCCTCCCTAGTCCCCTCAACATGCATCTTTATGCTCGAAAGAGAAAAGATGGTCAGTTGTGGTGCGACTCAAATCCGTTTAACCGAATCCGAATTATCTCTCACTTTGTCTACGGAGTTTAACCGAAAACATGTTGCTGTAAGTGCTAGGGTGCACATGTTTTTCTTTGGTTAGTTGGGGTTCTATTTGGCCAATTGGATTAAGTCCTATTGTTTATTTGGTAATTTGGAATTCTATATCTTTAGTGGAAGTCCAACAAGGACTCCTATGTTCACAAGGATATTCGCGAAGGCTTTGCCTTTGAATACATCATTGGATGAAGACCGCAAGGTATAGCGTGAAATTACCCTAGAGGAGGTGAATAGGGTATTTGCTAATCTAATCCAATATTAATGTCAAATTAAAGCTTATTAACAATATCCTAGAAATTATGATATACAACAAGATATATGAGCAATGATATGCAATAAAACTAAGGGCGATATAAACATGAGGCAATAGCGATATAGAATGGAATAAGCAATGAGCACAAATAATACGACAAGACAAACTCAAACACACAATATGATCACGTAATTCGGTCCTTCTGACCTACGTCTCCGCTCCCCGCTCCCCGCTCCCGGGGAGAATACACTATCACAACGGGTTTTTGATGTTCACCCAAAACATTTACACCTCACAATCGGTTTTCTAGCTCACCAAAAACTTTTACAATTCATACTCTTACAATCACACTCTACACCCTCTATGTGTTGGCCTAGCCCGTGCCATCTGCCTAAAGTGCTCGGTTTTACAACCTCTCTCTTGGCTCTACTACCGACGTCACTCCTCTTGGAATCGACTTCATCTGTCACCACACATTTCTCTCGGTGTACAAGTATATTACAAAGTGATCTCATAATGAATGCTCAATTACAAAGTTTTATTCTTTACAATGGATGAGAACTCAATTTAACTCACACTCAAGAACTGTTAGACCCTAGAGGGGGGGGGGGGGGGTGATTAGGAGTCTTATGCTAATCTTAATCCCAATTAATAGCAATTTAAATTGGTGGTTGATTAATTTGTTCTTGCAAGAATAAATATGATATGAATATGCAGCAAATAAAGATGAATAATATGTACGGCAACCAAAACACATAAACACACGATATGTCTCACGAGGTTCCCTCGGGTCCCCAGACTACGGTCTCGTCCTTCACCTCGAGGGAGATAGTCCACTATCACAATCCGCGTTTGAAGCCGGAACTTCTACACACTCGCGTTTACAAGTTTCACCGAAAACTCTCCACTACACCCAATCACTCAACCAATCCACTTTTATACACTAAGTGTAGGAACCCGGTTAGCCGTGTTCCTCCTCCTCAACGTGCTCGATTATACAACCTCTCCCCTTAGGTTCGTTCCAATCGACGCCACTCCTATTGGATTTGACCCCGTCTCTTCTCTCCTCCACACTTCTCTCGGTGTCACAAGTTGTGTTACAATTGAATCTCACAAATAAATGTGTCAATACAATGATTTGTGTCTCAATAACAGAGTGGAACACAATATTAAGCCTCACCGATCTACTAGAATCCCACAGCTACAACCCACAATATTAATATTCGAGAATATCAAGCTCAAATATGTGTCGTTGGTGAAATAGGTGGATATGAAATCAATAAATATAAATATCTCAATGAATTATAGCTTATCAAATGAAAGTTAGATAATTATAACTTTCATAGCGAAATGAGTTTAGGAAACACTTTCGTCAGATGAACAACGAAGAGCTGAGTAAGATAATGATTGATTCATAGGGTTTGAAAGCCTCTTCTGTTGTAGAAAACTTATTCTTTGAAATACAGATTTAGATGAAAAACTCTTTAAACAGCTCTTAAACGCCGATTAATAACTTGTTAAACACCAAACTTGGATTTCTTAGTTGTAGAGAGGAAGAACAGCAATGGGGTATATATAGCACCCCAATACAACAGCAGAAAGTAAGAAAAAAGACCAAATACCCAGTTTGAAAACAGACAGAAAAACTAGCCGTTACACAGGTTCTGACACCTCGGCGGTTGACCGGTCCGGTCGACCGCTAAGCTCAAAAGCTCAGATAATGAGGGTTTAGAGCTGGCGGTCGACCGACGTAAATTTCGGTCGACCGGAAATTCTCTCGGTCGACCGGTGCGGTCGACCGAAAGGCTCTCTGGAACTATGCTAAGAAAAAGAACAATTGTCGGTCGACCGTACCGGTCGACCGAAATCTGATATACACAAATTGACAGGTTTTGGGCAGTTTTGAAAATTCGTTAAAAATATCAAATCACATCCAAAAATAGTGAAACTTTGGGTAAAGTTTCTAAATGATGAAATGAACATGTTTGAAAAAGAATTTCTGGAAAATTAATTTTCGTTTGTGAAAACTACCTGTTTTTGAAGAATGCTTAGAAAACCTGTAATTTTTATGAAAGTGAACTTTGATATAGGACTTGTAAATATTCATATATATATTGTGCATATAATATATGTATATAGTGAAGTATGAAGGAGCTGTAAACATGAGATAAAGTATTTTAACAACGTTTAATGAAAAATCATCTATATGATAGAAAACGTCAAAAATCGTGTTAATTGTATATATATTGAGCTTAGATATAATCATACTATATATGTAAGTAAACTAACATATACCTAGGTAAATCCACGCAAATGAACTTGAATCTTTAACGCTTGATTAACGCGTGTTGAAATACCTGAAAAAGAAAACATAAACACAAAAACACTAGAAAATTTATTAGTAATAAATTGTTTGTCAAATCATCATCAAAACTATAGGGTCAATAATCTCCCCCTTTTTGATGATGGCAAACAATTTATACATGAATATGAAATATATACTGATAATCCACATATAAGCCAAAACAAGAGTAAATCATAATAAGACCATATATATATATAAAGGAATCAATTTGTACGCTATATGTGGTATTTTCTCCCCCTTTGACAACATCAAAAAGGGAAAAATAAAAGATAGGAGCAATGCTCCCCCTACTTATAAGCATAGATAAAAAAAAAAAGAATTGTATGTCAAAGGCTCCCCCTGTCAAAAAGAATAAAGAATTGTATATCAAAGGCTCCTCCTGTCAAAAGGACTGAATGACATCTACTGATCATATATACAGGAGCTAAACCAACAACTATCCATCAAACATATGCAAAAATGATACGAGTAACTCAAATTCTATAAACAAAACATGATTATAGTCTTAACCATGCATGATCATACCATGATAAACTGGCATAAGTAATTACAAATCATCATTTTAGCATCATAGATTTGCATAAATATACAAAACCTAAACAGTGCAAAGAACTCATGACAGGCAACTAATATTTACCACACATCAAATTATGAATGTTGTTTCAACAATGCATTGATTTATAAAAGAAATAAATTAAACACAATAGGCCACAAAATATCACATAAGCATTAGAAGCAATATAGTTTTGCACTAACCATGGATTCGTTCACAAGATAGTAAATTATACATAAAAAAATCACACAAAACCATACATAGTTTGTTCCACAAAGTATCATAGAGTTATTACACTCAAATAAAACAGAGTTATAAAATCATTCATCTCCAAAAGAGAACATCAGAAACAAAGATAACCATCACATGAAGAAACTCAAATCAGTCATCTCCAGCATCATCACCACCATCATCACCACCATCATCATGACCACCAGAATCAGAAGAGCCTGAGCCATCAGCAGAATCCCCACCAGAATCAGACTCAGAATTAGAAGGGATCCCGAGAGACTGACGCTGAAATGAAAGAATAGTCCTAACATCCTTCTGAATAGATGAGACTTGCTTCTGAATACCTGAGTACTGAGTCTCAAGGCGATCCAGACGGTCACAAATATCAGAAGTGGAAGAGGTTGAGGCTCTAGAACGGGAGTGAGAAGATGATGAAGGAGTGGAGTCAAGGGCCATCTGCATTCTAGAAAGAGAGACCTTATCAAAGAAATCTCTCGTAGATTCAATCTTGGGTTCATTTGTAAGATCAACATTGAAGTGTTTGAAGATGAGGGTGAGAAAGGAGCCAAAAGGTAGAAACTTTGTATGCTTTGATGCCATATTATTGACAAAGATAGTTGCCCAATCTACTTTGATTTTGGCAAAAATGGCGTAAACAGCATTAATTTTATCAGAAGCGAAATGATCAAAGCTACCGGTTTTGGGAATTAAGTTCTGAGCAATAATTCTGGCAATGAGTCTTGCATTAGGATTAAGAGAATTGTTGCTCATTGGGTAAGAGCAACCAGGCTTAAACATGAGTGGGTTAACATCTGGATTACCAACATCAACAGACATGAGATGAACGTCACTTGTTGGGATATTAAGAATCCCCGCAAGTTCGTTGGCAGAAAAGGTAATTTCAACATTTTTCACCTCAGAATATTTGATATACCTGGTAGGAATGATTTTCAATTTGCATAGTTCCCTGTATTTCCTAATAAGAGATTTAAAAAGTAGATAATCCTCATAATGTGAGGCTTTTATAGATGAAGAACTAGACTCTGGTTTTGATCTCTTTTTAGGGGGTTTGGGAGGCATGATTATGAGAAGACAACAGAAATTATCAACTTCCTGTAAGCAACAAGGAATTTAGAGCAAATTAAAGAAAAAATCGCCCTAAAATAGAAACCCTAGATAAAAAAATAAACATTTAATCAGGGAAAGAAGATCAAGAGTTGAGAGATTGGTTACCTAGTAAAAACCAGATGAAAAGGATGGGAAGAACTGATTTAAGATCGGCGGATGCTAGAGGCGGGTGACCGTGGAGAAACCGAACGAATTTTGGGGAAAAATCGAAATGAGGAGAACATGAGGAGTCAGGTTAAAGGAGAAAATGATGGAACGGCTGAGATTTATCCCAAAAGAAATCAATGGTGATGGGTAGTTCGGGTCCAAAAAACGAAATTCGAAAACAAAACCGAAAACCCGATAAAAAGACAAAGTTCGCTCCAGTATTTCATTTCGGTCGACCGACTCGGTCGACCGAATCGATTACAGAAAGATCGTCGGCGGACCGGGTCGGTCGACCGAGGGAGGGTAAAAGAGATAGGTAAAGGGAAAATTTATTTTTGAGAGATTTTTCAAAGTAAACCTTTTGGAAATTTGTTTTATAACATATTAAAGGTTTTATAAGATATATATAAATGATTTTGACTATTAAAAAACATATAAATAATTTATTTTGACAAAAGAATATAATTTGTCATTTAAGCAAAAAAAAATCAATTATTCAATAAAACAAATCAAACCCCAAAAAAAATACTATGTAAGTCTTTTTGGTACCCACATCATTTTGGTACCACTAGAACTTGGGACATGACCCCTATTATTTAAATTCAAGGCCCTAGGGTTATGAACCCGCTTGGGCGTATTTTGTGCACCGATACGATCAAAGCAAAAATTATAAACGTGACCCATACGATTGCAATTAGTGCAATGTAGAGGTTTGAATGGTTTGCGTTGACCAAAATGGAGTGCACGTGGTTCATTTGCAAAAATAGATTTTTCTTTGTAATTATTTTACAAACGAGAATTTCTTTTCAAATCGAAACAAAACATGGCCAAATGACCAAAACGACCACAATAATCACATTTATACACATGAGCATGTTTATGATTTACACTATGTGTGTGTACATGTGTATGTAATGTAGAAGCTTGATGAGATGCACAATCATGAATAGGCTTATCAATTTTTGGTGCATTATGACAAAATTGAGCTAAATGGCCTTTAAGACCGCAAATAGAACATTTGTGAATTTTGTCATACATATGTGCATAGTGAATAGGTTTCTTAGAAGAATTAACATTGAACTTTGCACATAAGTCCATAAGCTTTTTATTATTAGCAATACAAGTGTTTAGTGTTGAATCTAAGGTAGATATACATTTTCTCATTTGATTTAACTCATCATTGTGCATAACGTACGTGTTAGAAAAAACTTTAAGGCCATGTTTGGCAAAGGGTTAAGTAAGTGGTTAAGGAGAGTTAATCCCTCTTTAGGCTGCCAAACACAAAAAGTATATGTAGTGTGTAAACTTAGTTAACCCTTTGTTATTTTCTAAACAAAAAAATAGCAGAATGATTTTAAAAAAAATCCCTTTAGAGCTGTTAAAATGAGCTAACCCCTCAAAATGAATAGTTTATAAATTCACATATTTATACGGATTAAGAGATAACCCCTCTATTAGAGAAAATGATCATAATTCTTTTTATCCCCAAACACGAAAT
This sequence comes from Asparagus officinalis, assembly GCF_001876935.1. Classification (NCBI taxonomy): domain Eukaryota; kingdom Viridiplantae; phylum Streptophyta; class Magnoliopsida; order Asparagales; family Asparagaceae; genus Asparagus; species Asparagus officinalis. The sequence continues at coordinate 81,675,327 of NC_033794.1, read as the reverse complement.
AATAACCACAAGAAATAAAATAAACTAACTTAATGGATTAAAAAATATAACCCTTCAAATTAATAAATAGACTAACTATTTTATTCCTTCCTTTTAACCCCTTCTCCTTAACCCTTTGCCAAAGGGGGCCTAAAGTATTAAAGTTAAGAAGTGTAAACTGTAAGATATCAAAGTGTGAAAAAACTTTGAGATATTAAAGTTAAAAAGTGTAAACTTTAGAAGATGAAATTTTTTAAAAAGAATATGAGCTTTAAGAGATAAATCATAACTAAGGGGTTTTGGTCACTGAATGGTCAAATTGCAAGTGTCCCAACTCCTGAGGATTTGAGAGACTAATGAGCAATTATTAAGATTTGAGGGATTAATATGGAATTATTGAAGATTTGAGTGACTAATATCTAAATAACCATATTTTTCCGAGGGTTTTCAAGTTGAGCATTGCTCCAGTACTTCTATAGCTCTATTTATTGTGAATAGACCTCCCTGTTAGACCCTAGAGGGGGGTGATTAGGGTCTTATGCTAATCTAATCCCAATTAATAGCAATTAAAATTAAGTTTATCAATTTGTTCTTGCAAGAATAAATATGATATGAATATGAGCAATAAAGATGAATAAAATGTACGCCAACCAAAACACAAACACACGATATGTTCACGAGGTTCGGTCCCCACGACCTACGTCCCCGCTCCTCACCTCGAGGAGATATCCACTATCACAATCCAGTTTGGAAGCCGGAACTTCTACACACTCGGTTTACAAGTTCACCGAAAACTCTCACACTACACAATCACTCAACAATCACACTTTATACACTAAGTGTAGGAACCTAGCCTGTGTCCTCCTCCTCAAGTGCTCGATTACAACCTCTCCCTAGGTTCGTCAATCGACGCCACTCCTATTGGATTTGACCCCGTCTCTCTCTCCTCACACTTCTCTCGGTGTACAAGTGTGTTACAAGTGAATCTCACAAATAAAGGTTCAATACAATGATTTGTTCTCAATTTACAAGTGAGAACACATTAAAGCTCACACTCACTATATCCCACACTACAACCCACAATATATAATATGAGAATATCAAGCTCAATATGTGTGTGTGATAATAGTGAATGAAACTCAATAAATATAACTCAATGAATATAGCTTAATCAAATGAAAGTGAAATTATAAGCTATATAGGAAAGAGTTTAGAAAACTTCTCAATGAACAAGAAGAGCTGAAGAAATGATGGTTCCAATAGGGTTTGAAAGCCTCTTCTTATTGTAGAAAAACTTCTCTTGAAAACAACAACTCTTAAACAGCTCTTAAACGCGATTAATAACTTGTTAAACAACAAACTTGGATTTCTTGAATCTTGGAGAAGAAGAGCAGCAATGGAGTATATATAGCACCCCAATGCAACAGCTAGAAATAAGTAAAAGACCAAAAAATCCATTTGAAAAACTAGCCGTTAGGCTCATTCTGACAACTCGTCGGTCGACCCGTACGGTCGACCGATTAGTTCAAAAACCTAGAGAGACGAAGTTTTAAAGCTAGCGGTCGACCGACGTAAATTTCGGTCGACCGGAAATTCTCTCGGTCGACCGGTGCGGTCGACCGCGAGCTTTGATATAGGACTTGTAAATATTCATATATATATTGTGCATATAATATATGTATATAGTGAAGTATGAAGGAGCTGTAAACATGAGATAAAGTATTTTAACAACGTTTAATGAAAAATCATCTATATGATAGAAAACGTCAAAAATCGTGTTAAGTGTATATATATTGAGCTTAGATATAATCATACTATATATGTAAGTAAACTAACATATACCTAGGTAAATCCACGCAAATGAACTTGAATCTATAACGCTTGATTAACGCGTGTTGAAATACTTGAAAAAAGAACATAAACACAAAACACTAGAAAACTTATTAGTAATAAATTGTTTGTCAAATCATCATCAAAACTATAGGGTCAACAAGAACCACTCAGCACAACCTAAATTATACTTAATGTGAAATACTAAAAGCTCAAAAGTTGTGTGTGTTCAATGAGTGAAATGAAAAACTAAACTCAATGTAAAATCTAGCTTAATGAAAAGATAATCAATAACAACTATATATGAAGCTAGAAATTTAGTTTAGAGAAACTTCTCTGAAAATCAAGAGTAAGAGAGAATGAATTTGAAGCCCAAAAACGAATGAAGAATGATCTCCTCCTCTTGTGAAACTTTCCTCACATAAACCCTCTTGAAAACAAACTTAAAACCAAACTTAAACACTTATAAACTTGTTAAAAACTTTTTTATTATATCAGAAGTTAGAGGGTAAGGTGTATATATAGAGACCCCAAGGGACCAGCAAAAACCAACAAAAACCACAAAACAATAAAAATCTAGAAACTAGCTGTTATTGTCGAATGACTCTATTATGAGTCGACTTATGACAGGCATGAGTCGACTTGTATCTACATGAGTCGACTCAATGAATTATAAGTCAACTTAGCAGATGAAAAACCTAACTAAACAACACTTCATGACTCGACTTATGAGTCGACTTATGTCGTAATGAGTCACCTGATGATAAAATGAGTCGACCCAGCAGATGAAAAACATCATTTGTGAAATACTTTATAAGTCGACTTGGCACTGTATCAAGTCGACTCAAAATGTGCACATAACTTGATATAAATAGTAATCATGAACATTAAACCTCGTTTAAAAATATCAAATAAATTCTAAAAATGTAAAACTTTAGGAAATATTTATAAACATAAAAATGACATGTTACAAAAAGAAATTTTCAAATCGCACTTCCCAAATGTGAAAACTCATCATTTTGTAAAATCTCATAAATACGTGTTTGTTCAAATACTTGATTTTGACAAAATGACTTCAACAAGGTTTTGAAAGCTTTTGAATGGATTTATAGACTTAGGAAAAGATGTAAACTAGTGTTATTAAGTCTATAAACCAAGAATACAATATTTTCTTAAACGTACACATATTTTGCAATCTTACAAAAATACTAAACATGATTTCATTGAATTAAAGTTGTTAAAACTTGATTTTAATGAAATCATATCAAGCACATACAAACATGAAACAAATATGTGTGTATATATAATTATATCCATTTGTTTCATATTTATGTGGCTAAACTTGAAAGCAATAAAATGAAAACTATGTGTTGTAGGCATCAAAAATTACCTATAAAGTTACCACACACAGCTCAAGACGAAGAAAAGACGATAAACATCATCATCTAAGTCAAAGAGGATCACTCGATACAAGAAGGTTACAGAAATATAAAACGACGAGGAAGCGTGTAATTTCCGAGGTCAAGAAAGTGTCGAGGAAACTACAAAATTGATCATAGTTTCTGAGACACGAGTTTTGTCTCGGAAGCTATGAGACAACACATAGATTCCGGGACATAGAAAATGTCTCAGAAACTATGAGACAACCCATAGTTTTTGAGACACGGAAACTATCTGAGAAACTATGGGGGAGTTTCACGCTTCCATTGATGGTTTTCTTGGGTTTTGTGCGGTCTATGTGGCTTCATAACAGCTGAGGATCATGTGTGAATGTGGGAGGGTCGTTACAAATGAAAATCACATTCATAACTATAGAGATAATAGCACTAAAATATAGAAAAATCGGTTACAAAACTGGATGACGGACTTCCTTCTTCCGAGACACAGAATGTGTCTCGGAAATGGGGGGCTAACAAGTTAGTTTTGTTTCAATTTTCTACCTTCAGTTATAGTTTCTATGGGTTACAAATACCTCCCTATCACCTATATACACGAGGACAAAGGCGCAGAGAGTGGAGACTTGAGCAATTGGTTGAATTTTGAGCAAGAGAGAAAGAGCCTTCATCAATTTCAAGCACTTCCAAGAGCCTTCGGTATTTCCTCGAGATCTAAGCTTTAACTTGATTTTGAGAAAAGTGTTTTATCTTACCTTGTTGAGATATCTACTTCTATCCTTATTTCTAAAACAAAACATCAACCTTAAGCTTTCTTCATGATTCAACTTGGATCTGTGATTCGGTCATCCACGGGCTAACGTGCCCCCGACACAAGTAAAGATCCCATGCAAGCAGCGGGTGATAAACGTCCTTCTGCATGTGTTTCTAGGAGGTTATTTATTTGTAATAAGAAGTCTTATAAAAAGGATTGTTTCTTTAAATTCATTGTATTTGATAAATGATTTGTAATGTGCTCAGCAAATAACATAGTTTTCGATGCAAACACGCTGGTGACCATAGTGGGAGCCAACGGTCTCGTTGCCAAGACCGTCATGTCATAACCGATCAAAATCCTGATTGAATCTACGGCCGAGTGCGAGTTCGACCAAGCAAAGTTTGAGGAATATCTCTCCTCATCCTCCTCAAGATCTTCCTTGTCTCATAAGTCCTGGAAGATTTTATCTATGAAGAAGGTGTTTCGATCTTCAATAAAGACTACGGGTGATGACTCTCACCCAATCGTTGCTGAGGCTTCCCCTCGCAACACTGTTCCGGTGATTAACAATATCGGAACCTCTGCTCATAATGACTCCTCTCCAATTAAGCAGTTGTTGAATAAAAGTTCACCAACTCTGACGAAGATGGCTCATCAGAGACAACGTCAATGTCGTGCTCGTCAGCTAGCTAAGGCTATGGAACATGTAGACGTGGTTCGCTACTATGCAGAGTTAGAGTCAAAGGGGGCATCGAGTGATCCAGTTACCTCAAAGACGAACCACCAACATTTCTACTAAGCCATCGGCTGAGGAATGGGTCCAAGTCAAAAGGACACGTTCAACTATCAAGGAACGTATCCAAAAGTGTCGTGCAAACACCGATCATACCCGTGTCCTCGCACACTATCTGTGAAGCATTGGGTCAGCCCTAACCTATCAAAATTTAAAATCACGATGGCAGATCATCTCAGTCCTTTGCACGAGGGTCGAGGTAAAGCTCCAGTTAAAGAACGCTTGGGTCCGGTGAACAAATCCCATGCGACTCTTCCGACTAGGGGTCATACGCATCCTCCCACCAAGTGAAAGCAATCCCTGGTTGGTAAGAGACTCCAATTTCCACCTGCTTGGGAGTTCGTATTGAAACTCAAGAGCCCGATAAGACTCTACACTCGCAAGGAGGTGGTCTTAAACGTGTAACTCCAGATGTGACCTTGGATTTCTTAAAGGCAACAATAAGTCGGCTTGAGAATGTCAACAAGGCCCAACCACACCAACAATGGATATGTTACTCCGGTCATCATACCGATGAGTTATACTATCAGTTTGGGGGGTGTGAATAAGTCTCGAAAGAGGACTATTCGAGAAAAAATCCCTCATTGCTCATGTAAAAGGCATATCGGAGCGGTATTGTCTGAATATAGCTGCTCCAGATTCATTCCACCAAGGTTTTTTTTGTATTTCAGAGACATTCCACCAAAGCGTCAAAGCCCAAACTGAGGCATTTCTAAAAGAAAAGATCAGCCATTCAAGATGATGAACTCCCAAAATCACCATTAATATTGCAGAGAGAGGAAAACGGCATTCGACAAACTCTGACCCCGACTTTTCTCCAGGAGGAAGAGTTGATCAGAGGCTTTCTCAAAGAATGTCACGGTTAAAGTTAAGGGCTACTAGACACAGAGATTACAGAAGAATGCACGAAGGGTTGTCTTTAGATGAGGAGCCCTCAGATACTTGTTCCGCGGTCACCTCCGACGACACAATGTCCAGTGTAGGACAGGCTAGGGAGGCATTCACCATCATACCTAACCAATTAGATCAAATGTGCAAGAAGCTCTAGATCAGCAACAAGAAGAAATTGGAGCTGAGATGAGAATGGAGATAGAGTTGACTATGCAATAGATAAAAGAATTACAGACTCAACAACCTCATCAACAACCTGAGCTTAGTCAACAGGCTGAGTCTAGTCAGCGCAATGCCACGCTTGTTCAAACAAATACAGTTGATAGTGACTCAGAGGTGGATGAACACATCCTTGCCGATACACCTCCAATAACAATAATGTTTGGGGTGGTCCAGTCGAGCCTCCTAAACCATCTCAACATCCCCTAAAGGAAAATACGGATGAAGATAAGAAAATGAGAGAGCTCGAAAGTAAAATTGATGCTCTGGTGCCAGTTCAAGAAGTAAAGAAGACCGACATTCCTTGCCCATATCCAAGAGAGTAGGAATCAATCCCCTATCCGACGAAGTTCAATCTAATCAACTTCACTCCGTTTGACGGGAAAAGCTCACCAACTCAACACTTGATCTACTTTAAGTCTCACTTTGGTATGATCTTCAAAAATGAAGCCTTGATGGTCTGGTCATTCGTAGACACCCTTCGTGGGGCCGCCTTCGATTGGTACCGTCGTCTGAAGGCGGGGCATATTAATAGCTGGGATGACATAGAAAGCTCATTCCTTAGCAATTTCTTCGATGATAACACTAAAATATCAATTGGGACTCTGCTGGATGAGAAATAGAAAGACGAAGAGTTAGTCAACAATTTCGTCAAGCGTTTCCAGAATAAGACAATGAACTGCTGAGATACGGTCACAAAGGAGTTCATCCTTCAAACTTGTCACAACAATCTCTCCCTGGATGTCTTGGAAGATAAGGGGGTTGTGCCTTCCAAAACCTGGAAAGAATTGAAGATGCGTGGGGAACAAGCCGATCGTTTCCTTAAGAGGAAGAAGCTTGAGAGAGGTCAGCCAACGCCTAACCTTCCAAAGCAGAATTTTACTCCTCGAGGTAAAGGTAAGGCACCCGTAGCTACCGTCGATGCTCATCAAACATCACAATAATAACCATAACAACAAGCACCATAGCAGTCATCATTCTAACTACAGCATCAAGCGCAGCAATCTCAAAGGCAGCAAAGACTTTGAAGCCTAGATTTCCTAAAGAATATTCCTTCAAATAAGACGAAGTCCATGCCATCTTCAAGTACCTCTTCGATAATAACAAGATCAAGTTTCCACCAATCATAAATGAAGAGGAAGCCAAGAGAACTTCAGATCCGAAGTATTGCACTTATCATAAAAGGGTCCATCATCCTACTAAGGCTTGTTACGTTCTCAAAGATTGAATTCAAGCCTTGATTGATGCTGGTATCATAACTGCAAAGCCCAAGGAAAAGAAAGTGGGTGCAAACGCAATATCCATTAATTTTAGCTCCGTCCCTCTATCATGGTTCCAACCAGAACTCGTGTCAAAGGTAGAGAAGAAGATAACGAACGATGATCCTTATGGACAATGCCAGAAGGGACTCATACCACATGCGGCCCCTAACGGTAAAATCCTTTGGGTTCATCCAGACTTACTTGAAGATGAATAGTGGGTGGGATCATCTTCTAAGAAGAAATCCAAGAATAAAGGAAAATCATGTTGCCCTACCTCAGCAAGTCCAGAGAAAGATGAGGAAGAAATCCCAACTTTTCTGCTTTTGGAAGACGAACACGAAGTCTTTGTAGCCAATGAAAAACCATCCTCGGTACCAGGAGTGGGAATGAATACCAATACAAGTACCTAGAGATTTTTGACCAGAATGCCAAAACTTTGGCTGAGTTGGGAGTGGTTACAACTCCTCCCAAACTGACTGACAAGCCCCAACAACAAGCAGATGCTGAGTAGAAGGGAGTGGCAACAAAACAGAAAGAGTCTCAACACAAAGAGGTTCAGATTCTGAAGCAGTCTCGTTTTAATCGATCGATTAGGAGAGATAAACCGGAAAGCTCAAACACTCCATACCGCTTCGATGTCATGGCCTAGCTGGCCAACATTCCGGTGAGGATTAATCTATATGAGTTGTTGCATCTTTTCGAAGATACCAAGGAAGCTATCCAAGAAGCTTTGGCTGACTCTAACACTTTCATCAATCAGATTAAGCAAGTCCCTGAAGAGCCAGAGCCACCAGTTCAACACTGCAACCTAGCAACAAAACAATTCACTTGCATCATATTTACAAAAGAGGATATGCAAGTGAGGAACTCGAAGCATGATAGGTCTTTATATATCACCGAGTACATTGGCTCAACTATTGTCAACCGAATCCAAGTAGATCCGGGTTCTGCAATTAGCATTATGCTGCTCCGATTGATGTATCATCTCGATATTCCTGTTAGCAAGTTGGCTTCCACAGGCACTGTTATCTATGAATTCATACCAGTGGATCCAGGCCATTTGATAAAATTCGAGTGAAGTGTCAGCTTGGAGAATTGAAATCAAAGGTCACATGTTACGTGATAGATACAGAGACGTCCTATAACTTGCTATTGGGTCGACCTTGGATCCATAGCAACGTTATAGTTCCTTCCACTCTCCATCAGTGTCTAAAATATGTGGACACAAATAATAAGGTCAAGACGATGGTCGTGAACAAGCAACCATTCAAGGGGATGGAAAATTATTTTACTGACTCCCTTCTATATGGTGTTGAATCCGATACTGAACCATCGGCCCTGGGGATAGACAATGGAACCTCTTGTATAAAGGTCTTGATAGTGGTGAATCATAAGATGGAAGTTGTAACTGACAACTTGCCAATTATGCAATAAATAATGATTTAGAGTACTCGCTTTGTCTTAATAATATAATGTAGGGATTATATAATTACCTGACATACATATGTTGCTTCGGTCATCTTGCATGATAAAGAAACATATCCAAGACTCCTTTAGAACAACCCTCGTCTTACCTACAGAGGCAGGGGGTGGAAAAGAGATAATCTTTGGTAAAGGGGAGTCGTCCCCGACCTCCAGTCTCTTCTTGGAGATCAACGCCAATGATGAAGGACCCGATCAACATTTCTTTAGATATCACCCACAAGCACATGACTATATGAAGAAGCAAGGATACAACCTTGCACTTGGTGAAGGTCTCTGTTTTGGCCAAGGTATTCGGGTTCCACCCTATCTTGCCTATGTTCCAAAAGGGAACCCGATAATATTTACGAACATAAGAGGGTCTAGCCTACGTCTCTTCATCTGACGATGAATGTTTTTGGCAAGTCATCAACCAGTCATCCAACCCAGGTAAAGGTGGATATTTGTCAGATTCTACAGATTAGGACTCCGATGTTAGCATTGGACAAATGTTCAAAGGCCTGATGTCGAATATGGCCACGATCGACCCTACAACAGTAGAGGGAGATGATCAATTTTCAACTTGGGAAGATCCTTGGATACATTACTTAAACATCCAATATGGTGACAGATTCGAGCAAAGAGAACATCCCATTAAAGACAAAGTGTTCCAGGTAAATATGGGCGATGAAGCGAATCCGAAACTCATATTCATTAGTGATAATCTTTCTCCAGAAGAGAAGGAAGAATAGATTGCCCTTATCAGGTAATACATAGATGTTTTTATCTGGAATTATGAAGACATGCTAGGACTTGATCCAAATGTGGCAATGCATCGCCTTAACATCAAATCAGATGTCAAACCTGTCAAGTAACAACAAAGATGGTTTCGTCCGCAAATTATGGAAGCGGTTGAGTCAGAAGTTAAAAACTTGATCAACTCGGGTTTTATCAGAGAAGAGAAACATCGTGACTGGCTAGCGAATATTGTACCAGTCTTTTAAAAGAATAAGAAAATCAGGATCTGCATCGACTTCAGAGACCTGAACATCGCTTGCGCAAAAGACAACTTTCCTCTCCTAATCACGGACGTTATCATTGATAACACGTGCGGGTACATGAGAATGTCATTCATGGATGGATTCTCAAGTTATAATCAAATCAAGATGTACCTAGATGATGAAAACCATACCACGTTCAGAACGCCCCTTGGCATCTTTCGCTATATAGGCATGCTTTTCGCCTTGAAGAACGCAGACACCACATATCAACGAGCAATGATGAAGATTTTCTAGGAACACTTATGGAAGACCGTCGAGTACTATGTTGATGACTTGGTTGTGAAAATCCGTAGTAAAGACAACCATATTAAAGACTTAAAGATGATGTTCGATCTCATGCGAAGTCACCAATTGAAGATAAACCCCACCATATCCTTCCTGGGAATGTCCAGCGGTACGTTTCTTGGATTTATCATCCCCATGAAGGGTATCCATATTGATCCTGATAAAGTGAAGGCTATACATAAATTGCAACCTCCGAGAAATCTCAAAGAACCTAGAGGATTGCAAGGGTGACTGGTTTACATCCGGCAATTCATCTCGAACCTTTTCGACAAATGTCAATCATTCTCCAAACTCACGAAGAAGGGAATGTTGTTTATTTAGGACGATGCTTGTCAAAAGGCATTCGAGGATATCAAAGCATATCTAGCGAATACTCCAGTTCTCGTTGCACTAAAATCGAGTAAACCATTTTTGATTTATGTTAAGGTGATGAACCATTCGTTAAGTGCTTTACTTGTACAAGATGACGACAATGGTCATGAACAAATAGTGTACTATCTGAGTCGTACTTTGGTAGGGGTCGAATCTTAATATCCAATGATTGAGAATGAGTGTCTTGCCTTAGTATTCGTAATTCGGAAAATGTAGCACTACTTGGTGGGATCGACGATTTATGTCATTTCAAACGTCAATCCAGTTTAAGTATTCATGATGCAGCCAGCTTCCTTGAATTGGAGGCTACTGAGATGGGCTCTACTCTTATCCCAATATGACTTGCACTTCAAGCAACAGAAGTCGGTCAAAGGAAAAGCAATTTGTGATCTTTTAGCAGTTAATCCTATGAAGGATACACTCGAATTATACGAAGATTTGCCAGATGAAACTCACGAAGTCAATATTATGTCGCATCATCAAGTGTGACAATTGTACATCGACGGTGCTTCTCGAGCAACCAATGTGGTAAGTACTCCCGGATGTTCAAAAATATCCTCACGAGTCGGAGTTGTCTTAGTTTTCCCGGAGAAACACGTGCTACCTCAAGGCTACTCACTCACCAAGTCGTGTTCAAACAATGTAGCCGAATACAATGCGCTACTCATTATACTCAGTTTTGCCAAAGAGCCGGGGGTCGAATACCTTAAAGCTTTTGATGATTCTCAACTGATAGTCAATCAGATTCGAGGAGAGTACGAAGTCAGAAACCAAGACCTGATCCCGTACCACCAGGTAGCTCTCGAGATGGAAGATTCATTTGAAGAATTCTTCATTGAATACATCCCGTGTCTCCAGAACACATATGCAGATGCACTCACGACATTAGCAGTATCTCTGGTACAGTCTCCCAAGACAGAATAACTGGTTACAGTGAGAACTCACCAGCTTTTATACCAGATTATGCTTTAGACATCAAAGAAGCACACTCGACTAAAATCAAACTCGAGCCTTGAGATTGGCAATCCCTAATTATTGATTATGTCTTACACGGTATTTTACCGAAAGATATAAAGGAAAGAGACTCGATCCGATGAAGAGCACCAAGATTCTATTATAACACTGTGACTCAAACGTTGCATCATCGTGCATACGACGGCCTGCTACTCCGGTGCTTTCAACCAAAGAGGCAGAAGTGGGTCTTAAAGAAGCGCATGACGGAATCTGCAGTGCGCACTAACCCGGTCCTAAACTCTATGATCGACACAGAAGGATGTGATATTATTAACTAACCATGGTCAAGGACGCAGTTGACTATGCTCGACGGTGCCAAGCATGTCAAATACATGCAAATTATATGCACTAACCCCCAGAATATTTACACCCTTCGGCCATATCATAGCCATTCGAGACAATGGGAATGGACGTTGTTGGTCCTATTTTTCCTCCGTTTGCCAAAGGCGACCATTTTATTTTAGCAATCACCAACTACTTCTCCAAGTAGGCCGAAGAAATTTCACTCAAAGAAGTAAAGACAAGCGATGTCGTCAAATTCATTAAACACCATATTATTTACTGATACGGTGTTCCAAGATGAATTACGCATGATGGTATCCCTTAGTTTGTTAGCAACGCGTTCATTAAATTTTGAGAGAAGTTCAGGATTTAAGATGTCTCGTCAACGACATATAATCCCACGGTAAACGGGTTGGCTGAAGCCTTGAACAAAACAATCAATAAGATTTTGTCAAAGCTGATGAGAACTAATAAGCGAGACTGGGATAAAAAACTTGGTGAAGCTCTTTGAACTTATCGCACCACCGTACGCACGTCTACTGTCACAACGCCGTATTCTCTAGTATACGGGTGTGAAGCCATCCTTTCCTTAGAAATCCAAATTCCATCCCTTCGCATCGCCCTTGCAACGGGGATGACGACGGAAGAACAACATCAGAAACATCTCGATTAACTTGAGATGTTAGATGAAAAATGCTTGGAAACTCAACAACAAACTGAGTTCTACCAAGCCAGAATCTCTAGGGCGTTAGAAAAGAAAGTCCGACAATGGAGCTTCAAGGAAGGAGACTTGGTTCTTGCCATCCGGCGACCAATGATACTCAATTCCAAGAAGAAAGGTAAGTTCTAACGCAAATGGGAAGGATCGTTTGTAATAGAGACAGTCTATTCAAACGGTTCATATCATTTTATCACCCAAGATGGTGACAAACTTATGATGCTAATAAATAGGAAGTTCCTAAAAAAATACTATCCCTAGTATATTCGGGATAACCTATTTGACGGAAAGTTCTTGGAGAATACTATGCATGATATTTTTAAGGATAACCTAGAATGGGTTGATTATTCCAGATAGAAGCCAATCATCTGAATAATTTATTCTTAATTATTATAAACATGATTAAGAACCTCCCACTATGGCTTTTTAATTATTTCTAATATGATTAAAACTCTCCCACTGTGACTTTCGGAGTACTCTTTCATTGAGATGAGATTCAATGGGTTCATCCGGTCAATATTTCCTCACGAAACTCCCATGGTTTAATTGTAAAGTGCTTAATGATTCATAGTCCTCCACCATAAAATCCCCCACTTATCAAGTTAATTGACGGTGAGTCCATCAAAATCCCTCATGGTTAAGTCCACTCAAACTCCCACTGTGTAGAGGCCTTTAACACTCCTACTATTGAAGTCTGACACAACTATTAATTCATGGAGATTATCAAACCCCTTCGTGTTAAGTCCTAGCCACTTGACACAAAAAACCCCCACTAAGTTATTTGTACAAGTCAACACTCCCACTGTTATTTGTACCTCCGCTCTCACCTGGTCAAACCTTTAAACAGTTAGGATCATAGCGAAAACCCCATCTCGATTTCTTCCATGAATGAGAGGTCCACTTTCAAATTGAGCGATCAAACCTTTAAACAGTTAGGGTCATTCCAAACCCCTTTTTGGTCAAACCTTTGAACAGTTAGGGCCAAAACTAAAATCCCTTCTCGATTCCTTCAATGAACGAGAAGTCCATTTTCAGAACCGGAATTCCCTTTCGATAAATGAAAGACTTCCACCTAAATCGAGCGATCAAACCTTTGAACAGTAAAGGTCGTCTCAAATCCCATCTTGGTCAAAATGTTTCCACAATTAGCACCAAAACTGGAGTTTCCTTTCGATAAACGAAAGGCTTCTACTCTTTCTACTTTAGTCAAACCCTTCTAAAGCTTAGGCTAAAGTTAGAATTTCGTCTCGATAAATGAGAAATTCATCTTCAAACTGGGTAACTAATTCTATAAACGTTAGGGTTATCCGGATCTTTTGATTCTCATAGTGGAAATCCCACTCTTAGTTTCACCTTTCACGATTCTCGAAGTGGAGATTCCACTTTGACTTTCTCTTGTAGCAGGAGATAGAATATAATATTCTCCTCTTCGGCATCGGGTTCGTCTCTCCCCCAAAAGATGACCTAGAGATAGAATATAAAATTCTTCCTCTCCAAAACGGGGTTTGTCTTTGCCCCAAGACAAGACACAATTTTACATCATCAAAATACATACCTTGCGCGTATTGGGGACTTGTCGGTTTAAGTTCTCCTACACCTAGTTGTTGATAGACTGAATAAGGAAGGAGGTTGACACTGGCTCCCAAGTCTAGAAATACCTTATCAATGTGAGTTTTACCTATGATGCATGGAATTGTGGGACAACCAGGGTCCTTATATTTTAATGGCATGGGTTTCGAAAAACTTTCACTGAGGTTGACAGCTAAGAAGACTTTCTTGGGGATATTTGTGGTTCTTTTCTTAGTGCATAAGTATATCAAGAACTTTGCATAAGAGGGAATTTGTTCAATTGCGTCTAAAAGAGGGATATTGATCTTGATTTGTTTAAAAGTTTCTAGGATTTTCTCAACCTGAGGGGAGTTTTTTCTAGGTTTGAGTCTATCTGGAAAGGGGCAACGGGTCTATACCTATCTAGATTAGGCTCAATCTCATGTTCAGTGTTTTGGTCATCAGAAAGAATGTGTTAGATGGGAGAAGGGGTGTGATCCGGTAGCATTTAACTTGGTTGTCTATCTGTTTTCCTGATCTCAAAGTATGACTCAAAGTATGAATTGCATTCACATAGGCTGGTTGGGAAGAACTGGATCCATTGTCTTTAGGAGTTGCAATAGGTTGACTTAGGAATTTTCCTTTCTCTCTCTCGCTTACGGCAGTGGATAGTTGCCCAAGTTGGGTTTCTAACCGGGCTATGGCATGAGTGTTCAAGTTGAGTACTTAGCCGGTTGTTTGCATAAAGGAATTTAGAGTGGTGGATAACCGGGCTATGGCTTGAGTGTTCAAGTTGAGTACTTGGCCGGTTGGCTTGAGTCTGCGTTCCTCACCTCTAGGAGATCTTTATTATTACAACCGGGTTTTCTACACTCACTCGAATAATATTTACACCACACAATATTGATTTTCAACGCTCACCGATCAACATTCACAATCTCACAATATAACTACACTCCACACCCTCTAAATGTTGCTCTCTAGCCCGTGTCCTTCCTCAAGTGCTCGGAATTACCACCTCTCTCTAGGCTTTACTACTGACCCCACTCCTCTTAGAACCGACCTCGTCTCTCACCAACCACTTCTCTAGGTGTCCAAGTGTAATACAATATGCAACTCACAATTAGGCTCACAATACAAATAAATTATTCTCTATAATAGATGAGAACACAATATAGGCTCACTCTCAATTGTTATAACTTTCCACAACCCAAATTATACTAAGTATAAAAATACAATAAGCTCAATAGTTGTGTGTGTAAGCAATGAGAAAATCAATCATAAACTCAATGTACACCCTAGCTTGATGAAAATGATAAACAACAAATAATTAATACAAAGCTAGTATTAATAAACTCAATGTACACCCTAGCTTGATGAAAATGATAAACAACAAATAATTAATACAAAGCTAGTATTAAGTTTAGAAATTCTTCTCTGAAAAACAAGATAGAGAGATGGATTAAAATAAAGCTCAAACAATGTAGATGATCTCCTCCACTTGTGAGAAACTTCTTTACAAACAAACTCTTTTAAAACACACTAAACAAGCTTTAAAACCCTTGTTAAACTTGTTTAAAATATTTCTTGGATTTTTGAAACTAAGGATATGTGGAGGTACTTATAGGAACCCCAAAGCCAAGAGAAAACAAGACAAAATGACCAAAAAACCAAAAATGGTACAGTCTGAAAATATAGTCGTTACAGCGTTATGAGTCGACTCAAAGTCGACTCAGTACTGTTCATGAGTCGACTCATAAGTAGCCATTACAGGCTAAAAACTAACTTATGGGTCAACTCATAAAATTCATGAGTTGACTCATCATGCATGGGTCGACTCATGAAGTCATGGGTCGACTCAGCAGAAACAAAACACATTTTCCAGCATAGTTTGTGAGTCGACTTATGACAGGCATGAGTCGACTCAACTTGATGGGTCGACTCATGATGTTATGAGTCGACTCGTCAGAAACAAAATGTAAACTGTATAATAGTTTATGAGTCGACTCAATACTATTCATGAGTCGACTCAAGACATGCACACTGTTTGTTTTAAATAGAAATCTGATTTTCAAACCTCTTTTATTCATGAGTCGACTCAAGACATGCACACTGTTTGTTTTAAATAGAAATCTGATTTTCAAACCTCTTTTAAAAATAGCAAATAAAATCAGAAAAATGTAAAACTTTGGGAAATGATTGTAAACATGATAATAAAATAAAAAAGAACCTCCCAAATAAAAAATATCATTATTTTGAAAAATAGTCCAAAACATGAAAATGTAAACACATGAGTTATGACATTTTAGCTTAATCATGTTTTGAAATATTATAAAATGATTTTGTAGACTTAATAAAAGGTGTATATGATTATTGTTAATTCCAAAAACTGAGAATACAATATTTTCACAAAATTGCATATTTTGCAAACTTTTCAGAAATAATAAATATGATTTCATTGAACTAAATAAAATTAATATTGATGAAATCATATATATGCATATAAGTATGAAACAAGAAATATATTTCAATTGTATTCAATTGTTTCATATTAAAACTTGAAAATGATAAAACCAAAACATGTATGTATATGTATAACTATATATACATAGAAACCAAAACTATAATGTGTATATATATATATATAACTATATATATATATATATAGATAAAAAACAATATAATATGTGTGTATATATGATTGAGCTTAAAGTACCAACACACATAATATAACACCTAAACTAAATGTTATCCAAGCAATCTTGCTCTTTAATAAGCTTGACTTGGTATACTTGGATGAAGCATGAACTTGGATCTTCAACTTAAATTGCATGGCTTCACTCCACTATTCCTCTAACCTCCATTAGATATGATCGTGAATGCTCGATTATATCCAATCTCTAACATATTTTTTGTCTACAATGAATATAAAACACAAACACTAGACAAATAATATTAAATGTAAATTATTTGTTAAACATCATCAAAACAAAAAGGCCAACAGTATGTATAAGTCGACTGGATTTTTTCCATAAGTCACCTAACCAGTGTGATTTTCCAGCTTCTATTTTTTACAGTCTATCAGTCGACCGGTCTAAAAGATCAGTCGACCAATCAACGGTAATTTTTCCAGTAACGATTACTTTTTGAGTGATTGTTTTGTTTCATTGGAGAGGCTATAAATAGCCCTCTTGATTCATTTGTTCTACTAAGGAAGTTTATAGAAGAGTTTTGCAAGTTTGTTTAAAGAGTTTTTAAGAAAAATTAAGTGTGTTTGATTATGTGAAGAGAGCTTCACAAGAGAATGATTGCAACATCGTTCTTGAGGATTTCAACCTCAAATCTCTACCTCTCTTGTTTTTGGAGAAGTTTTCTAAACTTCTTTCTTCTAGCTAATCTTATATTTTGATTTTCACATTTATGCTAGATTGATTTGAGTTTATCTTTGATTGTGTTTTACTCATTGCTTTCACACACAACCTCTTGAGGTTTAGTATTTCACATATTGTATAGTTTGGGTTATAAGAGTATTACGATTGAGTGAGCTTCCATTTTCGTTCTCATTTGTATTAGAGAACAAAATCATTTACTTAAGCTTATCGGTAAACACGTTGTAATACACAATGACACTTAAAGGAGTGGTTGGTGAGAGATCGGAGTTAATTCTAAGAGTAGTAGCTTAGTTGTAAAAGCCTAGGAAGAGGTAATAATTTTAAGCACTTGAGGAAGGTGACACGGGTAGGCTAACACTTAGAAGAGTGTATCGTAGGATTGACAACATGTGGATTGTAAAAGTTTTTGATGAACTTTAAAAACTGATTATGTAGTGATTTGTGAAGAGATGGTGGAGATTCTCCTCAAGATGAGGAGCGGAGGCGTAGGTCGAGGGTTGACCGAACTCCATGATCATATCCTTGTGTTTGCATTTGTCATTTGTCCACTATTCCTCTTTTGATATTGTGATTATTATTTATATCATTTATTGTTTCATTATATATCCTTGCTTATATTATTGTTTATATCATCATTGCTAGGATAATTCATTATTAGTTTTAATTTGGCATCAATATCATATTAGATTAGCAATTACCCTATTCACCCTCCTCTAGGGTATTTTCATATTTAACATTGTATAGGTATAATTCCACCTGGGGTCAGAATCGTTTATAGTTAACTTGGGTTTTAAATATTTTTTTTATAAAACTATTTTCATCTATTAAGTCTTTGTTCAGAAGCATTTTGAGTATAAGCTATAACCCTAAGCTTTTCTGTCATAGGTTTAGTTTCATTACATACACTTTAAACAATTAAATTTGAAATATGACACATACATTTAATATGAAAAAGATCACTATGACATGGCAATAGTAAAGATGATTTAATATAATCTACAGCAACATTATTATTATTTGTATTATCTAGTGAAAAATATATATTTTTTTTTAATTTTTAATTTAGAAAGTCCTTTCATTATTAAATTTGTAACATTAACACTAGTGTGTGAATCTTCAAATGCAATAAAAAAATAACTCTTTTAAACATTTGCTAAGTATTATCAATCCAGTGTGTTGTGATACATAATAACTATTTTGTTCTCTAGATGTCCAAATATCAGAAGTTGAAGAAAATTTATAGTTTAAGCCTTGAAAATAAGAAATTATTTTTGTTTATTTTTCGTGATAATATTTTAAAAAATCATGTTGACATGATTGACTAGAATTTTTTTGAAATGCAGGATAAAAGCCATCTCTAATCATATCTTCAAATTCGTCATCTTCTACTAATTTAAAAGGAAGATTTTTAAGAATAATAAACTTGATGACATATTTTCTAGCTTTAATTATGTCGTAGTTCCAGGAACCGAGGCTACCGATGGTGGATGATTTAGAGAGTAGAGGTTGGTGGATTTCCCATTGAGACGTTCCTCCTTGTGTTTTGTTGTGTTTTTCCATATGACGTCTGAGGTTGTTGGTGTCGCTCTTATGATGAGCTTGAAAAATATGGCCGCACAGCATACATTTGGCCTTCTGGGTGAGAAGTTTAATGTGTTGATCCCTGGTGACTTCTATTTTCTCAAAATAAATTCTACACATCGGATCTGGGCCTTTTAGGAGCTCTAGGTGTGAGATCATCTCCACCGGAGATCAGCATCTGTAGTAGAAGGAGTAGTTGTAGGCTCTGTAGGTGTAGTGGGACTCATTTCGACATCTGGAGTTGGAACTTGCATTTCATAATCGGAGGAGGAAGTTGTTGGCCTTCTTGTTTTGATGATGTTTAACAAACAATTTACAACTAATGTTGTTTGTCTAGTATTTGTGGTTTTCTATTTATTGTAGACAAATAACATTATTGGAGGATGGATGGAATCAAGCTTTCACGATCATATCCAATGGAGATTGGCGGAATAGTGGAGTGAAGCCTTGCTATCAAGTTAAAGATCCAATTACAAGCTTTATCCAAGTTTACCAAGTTGAGTTATAATGAAGATCAAGATCAAGCTTGGGTAACATTTAGTTTAGGAGTTTATATTATGTGTGTTAGTACTTTAACCTCAATCATATACACACATACACGTTTTGGTTTCGTATATATATAATTATATATATACATATATGTTTTTGGTTTGATAGTTTTCAAGTTTTAATATGAAACAATTTAATATAATTAGAAAACATATTTTTGTTTCATACTTATATGCATATATATGATTTCATCAATATCAATTTTAGTTAGTTAAATGAAATCATGTTTTTAGTGCATTATATGTGTATTTTGATAAAATACTACATTCATTGTTTATAGACTTCATAACAATAGTTTACATCTTTCTTCAAGTCTATAAAATCATTTTGTAAAGTCTCAAAACATGATGTTTTGGACCTCCTTACAAAATGATGATATTTTACATTTGGGAAGTCCTTTTTAAAAACCAGTTTTTGTAGCATGTATATTATCATGTCTACAATCATTCCTAAAGTTTTATATTTTTCTGAATTTATTTGATATTTTTAAATAGGATTTTAAAATCAGAAAATCAACTTTCAAACTGTTCTGTTCATGTATCAGTTTGCGGTCGACCGCCACGGTCGACCGCACCTGAGTTTTTACCTGCGGAGTCAAACAGAAACTTTCGCGGTCGACCGCCACGGTCGACCGTCAGCTCGAATTTTCCCACGGTCGATCGTCGTTCACTCCAACGGTTATTTTGTACAGAATCTGATTTTGGATTCTGTGGGCTTTTTGGTCTTTTGTTTGGGGTTTTTGGCTGAGGTTTTGGGAGGCTATATATACCCCTTTGATCTCAGTTCTTCAAAAAACCAAGAGAATGTTTTAAAAGAGTTTAACAAGGGTTTAAACTTGTTTAGTGTTTGTTTAAAAGAGTGTTTAAGAAGCTTTTAAGCAATTGAGAGTTTTGGGTTTGTGAAATTAATTTCACAAGAGCTTGAGGAGATCCTATTGGTGCTTGAGCATCCAACAATCCTCCTTCAATCTCTTGATCTATTAAGAAGTTTTCTAAACTCTATTTTCTAGCTTTATATCTATTTGCTTGTTTATCATTTTATTAAAGCTAGTTTTGTATTGAGTTTAGATTTGATTTACCTCTTTGTTACACACACACCCACATTGAGCTTATTGTATTTTCATACATAATATAATTGGGTTGGTGAGAGTTGTAACAATTGAGAGTGAGCTTACATTGAGTTCTCATCTATTGTAGAGAACAAATCATTTGTTATATTGTGAGATTGTAAAGTTTTCGGTGAGCTAGAAAACCGAGTATGAGGAGTGTAGACGTTGATTGGTGAACGTTGAAAACTGACATTATAAGTGTTTGTGAACGTTGATCGGTGAGCGTTAAAAACCGACATTGTAAGGTGTAAACGTTATTCGGGTGAGCGTAGAAAACCCGGTTGTGATAGTGAATTTCTCCCCGGGAGTGGGGAGCGGAGACGTAGGACGAAAGGTCCAAACTCCGTGATTATTTGAGTGTATTTGAGTTTGTCTTTGGCGCATTTGCTTATGCATTTATCTTATATCGCCAATTGCCTTTACTCTTGTATATTTTGCCCTATCACATTTGTAGTTTGATTATATTACCATTGTGTTAGTTTATATATCCTTACATATTTTTCATCATATACCTCTTTGCTAGGATATATCTCTTTGTTCATATTGCATATTTTTGCTCATATCATATTGTATATCTATCTTGTAAGAATATATTTGTTAATAAGTTTTAATTGGCATATAATCGGATTAGATTAGCATAAGACCCTAATCACCCCCCTCTAGGGTCTAACAGAAGTCATTTGATTGGAGAGTTAGAGAGAGTATTAGAGAGTATAGGAGAGTATTAGAGAGAAGTAGATGAGCTTTGAATGAGAAAAATAAATAAAAACACCTCTATTTATAGAGGCAGCCCCTAACCAAATGACCAAATACCCTTAAAATTTGATCGTTTTTTGACCGTTTTAGGGGTATTTTAGTTAAATACTCAAAATGGCCATTATGGCTATCCGAACCGGGCCAGGTTCAGCCCGCTCGATCCAACGGTCATTTGTTTTACCGTTTGGACCTGGCCGGTTCTAGGCAGGCTCGGGCCGCCCGGTCCAAAAGTTATATTATGCACCGTTGCGACTGCGGCCGGGTTGGTCGCCCGGCCTAACGCCCCGTACCAAAAAAATGACCATTTAGCCCCAAAGTGCGGAACTGGCCCGCGTCCATTTTCGCCACATGCGAGCCCTAGTCTTAGACCAGACCCTGGTACCCCGCTTCGGCCATTTTCTCGGCCCAGCTGGGCCGGAAAAGCCCGGTGCGAGGGTGGCCGAGGCGACCGGGACGCGGGCCCAGAAACCTAGGCTTTTCTTAGGTCTAGGCCTGGCGGCAACCTGGCCGGGTTCGGTCTAGACCTCGGGCCGGTTCCAGGCCTTAGGCCCGGATGGACACCCTTACCTTTGAGGTCTAGAAGTGGCAATAATGGACGATCATATAACTCCAACCTAGATTCACTTCTCGAAGATAAAGCTTCAAGGTCTTACTGCCCTCAAAGAAGGTTGGTACTGATCCTTCCAAGTGATAAGGTCGATGTTCTCGCGCCCTTCTGGAAGGCCCGCTTCAGCCCGAGGAAACTTGAGCTCAAGAAATCGGATGCGCAGGCCTTGTGCCTTCACTTGGTCAACAGCAGGCCTCATTAGAGCGGATCTGCTATGAGATGGGCCATGTTGACGAGGGGTATCATAATCATATGGCCTTGGGCGACAAGAGGGAAATGACGTGTTTGCTCCTCTTTTGTGAAACCGAGGAGCAAATGGGAGATGTTGAAGAGTGAAAAGATAAGAGAGGAGAGTCAATTCAATTTGTACACTTCTATCGTTAGTGGACAAAGTCTTTGATAAGCCAACGTGACACGCAAGTTGATTTTTCCTTGCAATTGGGCCTTTCATGGGCCACACCCACGTTCTATATTCTACAAGATGGGGGCTGGATTATCTAATTAGTGACTTATGTTGGTCAATTTTCGATTTGGTCTGTAGTCTTCAGCTCTGGGTTCTCTCTAAGAACATAATATAGAGAAGAATATACTGATTAATCTTTGATTATGTTCTGTTCAATTCAAACTTTAGACGAGTCAGAGTTATGGATTAGAATACGTCTCAGCGGCGGGGGTCCACTGAGGCGATCGTTCGTTTGCAAGCACGTGGATGATGACGCGTGCTTATAGAAGAGTAAACTTGTTCGTTAATTTGCCGGTACTGAGGTTATTTGGTCCAGTGCTTACTTCTGCTATTAGTTAAATATATTTTATTTATATGTAAACGAAGAATATAATGGATATTTCTAACCTTTATGATACAAGATCATGGACCTCTTTATTACTATATTAGGCTCCCAAATATTGGATTTTGACCGAGAAGTTCATTACCAAAGTATTGAATATTGAAAGTCCCTGTAGCAGAAAACTTTTCCAGTAAATTGGGGTGCGGAAAGTAGTGAATTTTTAAGGATAATGTGGAGAAAGCAATTCATTCGTACTTTAAGGAATAGGGTTAGGGAGTTTGATTTAGAATTTAGAAGCGAAAAAGGCAGTACTGGAGAAGGATCGTCCTTTGAGTTTGAGAACAGAGCTTTTTTTTTTTTCTTTTTTCTTCTTTATTTTAATAGAAAACAGAGCAGAAATGGTTAAAGAGGTTAAATGCTATTGTGCTCAAGGAACACTAAAATAAATTAAAATTAGGGTTAATTCTAGACAACCCCCCAATAAAGTGAGAGCTGTCATTTGGATTTAACAACTGAAAATGTTGTTCTTATTTGGGATAATCTATGCCCTGTATGATATATTTTCTTTGGCCTGACATGGATATACGGTTTGCTGAAAGTAACAAAAATGTAGGATGCCCATTGTTCCTCTGTTAACGTCAAGTTCATACGCTGCTTTTCAATTAGCATGTGATAGATATATTGGTTGTACATGTTATGTAATTATATTTTATAGATAACAGACTTGCCCAAGTTCAAGCTGATTTCTCAGTCAAATAGTATTCTTCCAATAATTCTCGCCTTACGTTAAATCCTTCTGCTGTAACAAAAACACTGAGATCTTCTGCTCCAAGCGTAACTACATCCAGTCCTTCTTATGGTCCAGGAAAAATATATCCAAACGATTCAAAGAATGGCCAAAAAAAAAATGCAAGTCTGCTACCAAGTCCTCACTGCCACAGACAAAAGATCAAAGGATATATTTTTTTCTCTCTATGCAATTGTCTGCACCCGTATGTCGTATCAAATGCATAAGATTCGAATAAGAAGATCCTCCTTGTACTGCCTCTAGAGCTTGCTCAGCGGAATATTTAGTCGTCTCCCTCCACTCTTCAGCTTCTCACTCTAATTAGGCCAAGTTATCATACGAATGCTGACATAGACTTTAACATCGAATTCCAACCTCATCGTGTAAAAAATCCTCTAATTACAAGCCCTCAATACCTTGTTCTTTTTTCAAACTCAGAATGCCATACCTCCACCTCAAAACACCTTTCTCGGACTTTGATCACCCATATGAATGAACAACCAGAAGCCTCCGGTTGCAATCCTACCTCAATGAGTTGAGCAGCAATTGTTCAAAACAAGAGTACCAAAACTCACAAAAACTACCGAGCTTGTTTTCATCGAGTCAAAAGATCTCAACAATGATCCTTGTTAATAGTCTTTGTTCCCCATAGAAGCTATATCTTCAACATATCCGTTGAGAAGCGCAACGGGCCAATAGTCCAAACCTTTTTTCATATTGGATAGATAGAAAGTGAGGAACTGGTGATGTATGCCATTATGCAAGCAATTTGTGTCAAATTTGGACTTAAAGCATTATGAGGTTTGTTATGACAAATCCCCAGCATAAACTAATATCAATCACATGAAAGCACAAAAAATATCAAGAACACACGAACACAAAGATATGCGTGGTTCGGCTTGTAGCCTACGTCCACGGGCGAAGGAGGAGAATAGCTAGCTTTACTCAATTATGTAGAATACAAAGTAGAATCTCTCAATCCCAAATAACACTTCAAGATTCTCGTGCAATCTTTCTAAATAAAAGTAACAAATGGAGACACTAGTGGAAAATAGGGTATTGGCGACGGATATCGAATCCGTCGCCAATACAAACATTGGTGATGGGTAGTTTCCTGTCGCCAATACGTATTGGCGACGGCGTCAACCGGTCACTAATGTATATACCAAACTAATTATTCAGTTATATTCGATTCGATAGTTCATTTAACGCTAAATAAATATTTTTTAGAATTCGAAGTTGCTAAAGATTGGAATTTGACCAGCCCCGTCCATCGCCAATGTTGATGTCGTCGCCAATACGTATTGGCGACGGCACAGAACGGTCACTAATGTATATACCAAACTAATTATTCAGTTATATTCGATTCGATAGTTCATTTAACGCTAAATAAATATTTTTTAGAATTCGAAGTTGCTAAAGATTGGAATTTGACCAGATGTATATTCAATTTGTTCGTATATTAAATATTCGTTTAAAATTGATCATGTGTTATTATTTGTATTATTGCATATATGATGCCGTATTTTAACAATTTACCTTTTCAATTTAAGTTTTATATACCGATTTTAAGACTTAAATAAACTTAAATTTGTTTTCTAATTAAATATTGATTTAATTATATACCGATTTTAAGACTTAAATAAACTTAAATTTGTTTTCTAATTAAATATTGATTTAAATATATACACATCATATTAAACTTAAATTTGTTTTCTAATTAAATATTGATTTAAATATATACACATCATATAGTATAAAGGAATAGTTTTTATTTATGAATTTAATACTAATTGAAAATTAAATTCTTTGGCGGAATAAATATACTTTGATATTCGACAAGTATTCGTGAGTTTTTGGCTTTGGCTTTGATTAATTTAGAGAAAATGATGAGAAAAGTGAAGATGATGAGAAAATGGTGAGAGGCCAATGAAGAGATCATTTTTAGTTATATGTGTTACGAACATGTAATCATATTAATCTTGCTAATGATATACCAGAACTTATCATACCTCTTTTCAATTAATTAGGAAATCTATGCTATTGTTTAAATTTATTATCTTTTATTCTTTATGGTAGTAGATTAGATGACCTCCACTACTCTTAATTGGCTTCATTTACGGATGAACTTGACCCTGTAAACAATATTAATAAATGTGAGAAGAGTTTAATGAGATTTAATCACTAAAGAAACAGATAAAAATAGTTTGGATAAAGTTCTCTTAGAGTTTTATAAGGTTAAGAGGAGAAAGAGTAGTCGAAATTGAGTTATAGCGTAGATGATATCTGTTGGAGGAAATTTTTTTTAAATGAATTTGTTTTTCACAATTTAACGGGTCAACTAGGTCCATACAGGTAAACTTTTTATAATTAAAAGTCAAGGGAAACTAGTAATAATAGTTAGATTTAAAAGAATATTTCTTTAAATATAACCGATGTTAAACAGGGGACCTAATAGTAAATGTTGTGATGATTTGAGGGATGTAATAGAAATTTCCATGATTTGAGTGAGTGATTTTGAAATATTGAGATTTGAGGGACTAATTTGGCGACGGACCCCATCCGTCACCAATGTTGATGTAGTCGCCAATACGTGTTACGAACATGTAATTATATTAATCTTGCTAATAATATACCAGAACTTACCATAGCTCTTTTCAATTAATTAGGAAGTCTATGTTATTTTTTAAATTTATTATCTTTTATTCTTTATGCTAGTAGATTCGATGACCTCCACTACTCTTAATTGGCTTTCACATTTTAATGTATTTGGTTTTCACGTTTTAACGGGTCAACTAGGTCCATACGGGTTAACTTTTTATAATTAAAAATCAAAGGAAACTAGTAATAATAGTTAGATTTAAAAGAATATTTCTTTAAATATAACTGCTATTAACCAGGGGACCTAATAGTAAATATTATGATGATTTGAGGGATGTAATAGAAATTTTCATGATTTGAGTGAGTAAATTTGAAATATTGAAGATTTGAGGGACTAATTTGGAAATATTGAATATTTGAGGGACTAATATTAAAATAATCCAATCATTAACTCTAACTCAAGGATGTAAAAGGAAAATTGGTAAGAATAGTTAGATTTTAGGATTGCAATTACAACTTCTATGAGATTTCGGGAACTAATTTAAAAATATAAAAACTTTAAGGGGCTAAAATTAAAATATCCTAGACATAAATATCTCAACCAAACCATAATCCAAACCCTCTCTTCTCAGCCACCGTTCTCTCTCCTTCCCTTAGTTTACCTCCATTCTGGAAACCGCAGTCCTCCCCTCGACGACCCGCGCCCTCAACAACCCACGCACGTCATTCCTCAACTGTACGCCTTCCTGACGACCCGACGCACGCCGCCCTTGCGCACGCTCCCTCGACGACCAGCCGCCCTCGACGACCTTCGCACGCCGCCTCGACCGCACATGCCGCACGATGCCACGCCCGCACGATCCATCGCCCGCACGCCGCCCTCGACGACCCCCCGCACGATGCCCTCGACGACCTAGCCAACCCTCCTTAGAGAGGTATTTTCAAAAATTTTAAATATTTTTGAATTTTTAAAACCCGACGCCCTAGCCAGCCCTTAACGGTCCACGACCATTATTTGAAGAATTCTACCATCTGGGAGGCTTGCGCAATCATGGGAGTGAAGACTGGTGTGGGAGACTGCTTACAGAGGATAAATTGGTGAAGTTTGGTGTGCTACAGGAGAGTGTTTGTGCTTTGTGCAATCATGGGAGCGAAGGAGTTGATCATATGTGCCCCTTTTTGTGCTTGTTTAAAAGAAGATCTTGGTGTGGTTGAGGATACAAAGGGATCCTATGGCTTGGGAGCAGGAGATTTCTTTGTTGGGTCAATGGAGGAGGACAAAATCCACGAAGTTGAAGATTCTGTTATTAGTTGATCTTTGGGGTGAAAGAAATTACAGGTGATTTTCTTCACTCTCAAGCTGTCCTTTAATTGTGTTGATAAAAGTGAAGATAGATGTGCTTACCAGATGTTTTTATAGATCCTGTCAAATTCGTGACTGGATTATGAGTTTGTAGGATGATCTCTCATTGAGTTTTACACAAATATATTGTTGTGTTAATGACTGTACACACCAGGCATGCCTGGGCGAGAGTGGACATAAAGTTTTTCATTTGGTTAAATAAAAAAAATTATTTACCAAAAAAATATAATTAAATATCCACCACCTTACTTTTGTTATAAGAGATATATAATATAAAATAATAATACGAGATATAAATATAAACTAATGGGGGAACCGCGATAGCCCGGATGGTTTGAAGGTTATAATATGGCTCCAAGGTCTCCATGTGATTATATTATTAAAACTGATTTCATGTGATTGGTTTCTTACATTTAATTTGGAATTTAATATATCACATGACACTTTGACTATACCCCCAACTCTTCTTTCTAAAAGAGCTTATACACCTTCTCACGGCTATGAAAATGTAGAGGGAAATGACAAAAAGGTGGAGAAAATTAATGAATTGAACGTGAGTATAAGATTAATTTTAGATTTGTATATACTTAATAATTTTTCATCAAAGTTTTTATTTTTTATGATATATGATATGTTGGCGGCGTTGGAAGCTTCTCAAAACGATGTCTTATCCCGTGTCATGCAGTCTCAAAGTACAGAGGACACTCCTGTAGAGCTTAACCGCATGACCAGAGATGAGTGGATGGAAGTTGTCGACGGAAAGGAAGAGTGCTTCTGCCAAGTGCTACAGTTAAGCGACCATGTCGCACGTCATACGTCGTGGGTAAGATTAAAAAAATACTTGTTGAAGAATGTTAAAATTCCATTGGCTTTAAGTTTTCTTCCCACTATTAAGCACGAGTTAAGCGGTACACAAACGACTTGGGATGTCGTTCAGCTACTCATCGATTCTCGACCCTTAAAGGACTTGCTTCCGCAACCTATATACGCGGAGATTATGGGGTTGGCATTTGATGAGCATGTAGCTGCAAGTGATGGAGATGTATATATGTCATATTATATATGTATTTATTATAAGTATTTTGGAATATATTCTCATATTGATTTATATTCTTTTTAGGCTAGAGGAGGTACCGCCATAGGAAGCTGCAGTACAGTACGACATTCTGATGCAGCCGCCACCAATGATAGGAATTACGACGATATGGACCACGACTATGATGAGTGAGTGGTGAGTTAGACTTTTTTGTTATTTTTGTGGACTTTTGGATTGTGTTGAACATATTATGACCTCCAGATTATATATATGTGTGAATTGATGAATGATGAATGTTAATATTGTTGGATGTGAATCGATGAATGTAAATATGAATATTGTTGGATATTGTTGGATGTGAATCGATTAATGTGAACGTGAATCTTGTTGGATGTGAATCGATTAATGTGAACGTGAATCTTGTTGGATGTGAATCGATGAATGTGAATGTAAATATTATTGAATGTGAATCAATGATTATGAACGTGAATATTGTTGGATGTGAATCGATAAATATGAATATTGTTGAATATATTATAAATATTGGTAGCAATAGGTATACATTCCTAATTGGGGGGCTAAAAAAGGAATTTTTTTTGGATTATATACATTGGCGACGGGAAGAACCGTCACCAGTGAACATTAGCGACGGTGAATACGCGTCGTCTCGCCAATTCAATTTGGTTGTACTATGCGCTCGTCGTATTCCGCCGCTAATGTCATATTGCCGACGGTACTGGAACCGTTCCAAATATCATGGCGACGGAACTGAAAACCATCGCACATGAACAATTGACGATTGACCGTACCCTCTCGTCGCCAATGTAAACTTTGGCCGACGGAAGTAGTCCCGTCGCCAATGTTCATTGGCGACGGGAATGATCTCGTCGTCAATGAACATTGGCGACGGCTGTATTCCCGTCGCCAATGTTCATTGGCGTCGGGCGTAGTCCGTCACCAATGTTTTCGTCACCAATACATATCTGTCGGCAATGAACATTAGCGATGGATGACCCCATCACCAAGGTTCATTAGCGATAGAATTATTAGCGAAGGATTGTTCCCTGTCGCGAAAGTGTATTGGTAACGGATTTTACTGCATTGACGATGAATTTTCCCATTGTCAATGCTCTATTTTCTACTAGTGAGATAATTCACGATGACGGGATTCCGAAGAAACTTGGTTTCTCTCCCTGTATTGGTGCTAACAAATTGACGATGTAGCCTACTCTAGAACCTGTCGGGCCTTCTCCTTATATTAGAATCCGTCAGGCCTTCTCCTTCTATAGGAGTGTCCCCTAGTCATCCGACGGCTGTGAAGAAACCTTGGCTAATAGGAAACCGAATAGAAATACAATTCTAATGTGAGTCCACTTCATGACAAACCAACACCTATCAACTCTTGGCTATGAGAACTCCAGCAAGGTTCTAATTAGAATCCAATCCAATTAGATCAAAAGACCTTGTTCCACTAGGATTAAGACTTAACTAAGATGTGTACACCAACTTAAATACTAATGACTAACACTAAAGTCATGGTTGAAGATTCCGAAACCGAATTACTGCGGTATTTGAGTCAAACCATAATAAATTTCTACCTTGACTCAAATACGTAGAAAATTCTTCACTCCAAAATAAGCTAACTTACTCCACATTCTCCAATAGCCTAACAGATCATTAAGTGCGGCGCATATCGATCAAGTTCGAGCCCAGCTTGAACTTGCCAACTAAAAGAGGCCTCCTCACAATCGACTAAATTGTCCGCATAATGATCATAACTCTTAGCGAAGTCATTACCTGAAGTAGCTCCTGAATAGCTGAAGGGCACAAAATTGTCAACCAACAATGTATAAGCTATCGTATTTTCATATCTTGGCGGTGGTCGAATATCTCATCTAAACCGATCTCTAGCAATAGTATATTCTTACTCTTCTTGTAGCTACTGAGGTGCTTTATCTACTTGAACATGATCTGGTCATTGAACGTCCCGTATTTTATCTCGCCTGAAGAGCTGAATCACGAATTTCTAACTCCACCTTATGTCTTGTAGTGCACACCTTATCATCAACTGACACCGATGACTGTTTCTGGTGAAACATAATAGACTCATCAAAAGTAGCATCATGACTGATAATAATCTTAGGAGAGTTCAGATCATGACACAATAATCTAAAATCCTTAACACCTGATACATAACCTATGAATATGCACTTCTTTGCTCACGGTTCAAATATCCCTTGACTAACATATGCAAATGCAGGGAAACCAAGTATTCTAATATTAGAATAATCTGCAAGCTTATCGGACCAAACCTCCTGTAGAGTTTTTACAACTAATAGCAGTAGATGACGATTGATTCACTAAGAAACAAGCCGTATTCACCGCTTTTGCACAATATTCCTTGCTAAACCTGCATTGAATATCATACAATAAGCTTTCTCCAATAGGGTTCTGTTCATACGTTCTATAGCTCCATTCTGTTGTGGTGTGTGAGGAGTTGTGCGATGTCAAACAATTCCATCCTTCTTGTAAAACTCATTAAATTCTCATCAACAAAACTCAAGGCCATTATCAATTCTAAGCCTCTTAATCAGCCTCCCAGTCTGCTTCTCAATCAAAGTTTTTTACTGCTTAAAAGTCACAAATACCTCATATTTATGTCTCAAAAAGTAGACTCAAACCTTTCATAAGTAGTCATCAATGAAGATCAATAAATATCTCCAACTATCATCCTTCAAGGTAACTTGGGAAGGTTTCAAAGATCTGAATGGATTTAATCCAAGGTACCTTTAGTTTGATGCGCTGCCATACTAAAGCTGACTTTTTTCTGCTTCTCGATGATGCAATGTTTGTAAAATCCCAAATTTCCTGTACTCTGTCCACATAAAGACCTTTCTTACTCAACTCGGCCAATCTGTGCTCACTCATATGATCAAGTCTCATATGCTATAATCTGGTAGTATCAACTCCTGGTATCGATGATGCAACTGTAGACGAACCGGTAACAGTAGCACCCTACAAAATATAAAAGCTGTTGGTCTTCTTTCCTTGTATAACTACAAAAGAGCCGTTTGTAACCCTAAGAACTCCACCTTTACCTGAATAATTACACCCAAGTCTATCAAGAGTGTCCAAAGAGATGAGATTCTTCCTTAAACCTGAAACATGCCTAATATTAGTCAAAGTCCTGGTGGCTCTATTAATCCAAATTGTGCCTTTCCCAACAGTGTTGCTTGAGGCGTTGTTCCCCAAAAGAACAACTCCGCCATCAATAGCTTCATAAATGGTGAACCAGTTCCGATTAGGACACTTATGATAGGAACAACCGGAATCCAAATCTAATCATCCATGCTCCTATTTATATCATCTATTGCCAACAAAATCATATCTTCAGCAATATCAACTTCGGCAGAGTCCTTTAATTTTTCTTCATACTCTTCTTGTTTATTTTTATTCTTTAATTTGTAACAATCGGTCTTAATGTGCCATTTCTTCTTGCAATATCTGTAGGTTAGATTCCTATGCTTTGACTTATAGCTATTACCTCCAAAGCCCCTCTCTTCTGATCTACTTTGAACAAACAAATCATCAGCTTTATCGCTACTTTCGTTATCTACTTTATCACCACTTTTGCTTAGGGTAAACTCTTTGTCGATCTTCTCCTTATTCAATAAGTTCTCTTTGACATCCTTCATGCCAATAGAATCTCAACCGTAAATCATAGTATCCTTGAAATGCTTATAGGAAGGCGGCAAAGAACACAATAACAATAGCACTTGATATTCATCATCGATCTTAGCATCAATCTTACTCAAATCTGTAATCATAGAATTAAATTCATCAATATGAGATTTAATGTGTGTTCCTTCTGACATTCGAAGTGTGTACAAACACTGCTTTAAGAGGAGGCAATTAGTGAGCGACTTTATCAGAAAAAAATCTTCCAACTTAGACCACAAATCAGCAGTTGTCTCCATCGTGAAAACTTCTTACAAAATTTTATTTGTCAAACATAACTAGATCGTTGTGAGTGCTCTATCATCCAACTCGTTCTAATGTTCCTACATCATAGTAACTGGTTTGTTCGACTTCCCAAACAAAGCCTTCTTCAATCCGTGTTATGTCAACACTTTGATAATCCTAACTCGCCAAAGGCTCGATATCTCACTTCATAGTGGTTATTGTCATCTTCTCATCTGATCGATAGCTGAAGGCTCTGATACTAATTTGCTATGATAATTTCCTAGGTTAAACTAATATCAATCACACGAAAGCACAAAAATATCAAGAGCACACAAACAAAATGAATATACATAGTTTGGCTTGTAGCCTACGTCCAAGGGTGAAGGAAGAGAAGAACTTTACTAAATTGTGAGGAATACAAAGTGGAATCTCTCAATCACTCAATCCCAAATAACACCCCAAGATTCTCGTCCAATCTTTGTAAATAAAAGGAACAAAAGTAGAGATAATTCACGAAGATGGGATTCTGAAGAAACTTTGTTTCTCTCTTTGTATTGGTTCTAAAAAGTTGATGATGTAGCTTATCCTAGAACTTATCAGGCCTCCTTTTATAGGAGCATCACCGATGTAAAACCCTGTAATTTTAAATATATTATGATATATAATAATAAATAAGTTATATCATGATAAATATTATTTATTAATGGTTGAGTATGCTAGGAATCGATTTGAGATCGATTCAGTGTATTTATGTGAATAAACGAGTGTATATATATGTGAATAAACGAGTGTAAACGTGCACAGTTGTAGTTGGCTGGAAACGGCGTCTGGGAGGTCGACCAATGCTATGGCATTAGTCAATCGATAACCATTGGCCGGTCGACTGATGCCATAGCATCGGTTGACCGTCGAGCTTCCAGAGCTCTTGTAGGTTTTGAGTCGGGTCGGTTTTGTTTCGCTTCAGGCCCAGTGTAGGAAGGTTTGACCAAGCGGGAGTTTGATGTGACCCTAACTATAGGAAGGTTTGATCACTCGATATGGAAGTAGACCTCTCATTCATGAAAGGAATCGAGAGGGGACTTTGGTCGTGGTCCTTACTATAGGAAGGTTTGACCGAATGGATAGTGAGAGTGGGAGTACAAATTACAGCGGGAGTGTTGATTCGTACAAATCACCCAAAGGGGGTTCCTGGTGTTAAGTGACAAATTCTTAACACGGATGGGTTTGAAAATCGTCAACGATCAGAATATTAAAATTCCAAGTATTATGTCTGGACTCTAACAATGGGAATGTTGAGTGCACAGACACATCGGAATTTTGAGTGGATTAGACCAGAAAGAATTTTAGTGGTCCCACTGTCAATTGATTTGATCAGTGAGAGATTTTGTAGTAGAGAACTAAGAATCATCAAGCACTCCACAATTACACCGTGGGAGTTTCGTGAGGGAAGATTGATCCAACTAAGTGATCAAATCTCATCTCAGCAAAAGAGTGCTTGGAAGTTGGTGGAATTGATCCCGACAATGAGATGTGTTTCACCCTTGAACATTCAAAGTCCAAGTGGGAGTTTCTCATTTATCACTTCTTTGTAGTGATCAGGTTATCCCTAAGAATACACCGTATAGCATTCTTCCAGGAACTTTCCATTACATGAATCATCCACCCCTAGCTTCCTTTGTAAAATCGGGTCTAATATTGTACTTAGTTGGATGATCGTGTTATCCTTAAGAATACCAGGCATGACACTCTCCAGGAACTTTCCGTAAAAGAAAGGAAATAGTTTAGACTCATATACATGTTGGAGTATTGAGAAGCAGTTTATACTCGTATACTCTTCAGAGTATTGCCGTTCTCATTCGGCTTATCCCAGCGTTATGACGCCAGCTTATCCCAGCGTTATGACGCCGGCTTCAACCAAGGTTTGGATGCTATTCTTGAGAGCGAAGCAAGCCTTAGTAGGATGAAGGATCCTTCTGTGGTAAGCATAATACATTGGATCCGTAGTATTGTCAGTTTCCTCTTGATTTGTGATAGGTGGTAACATGATCTGGTTATTCTCAAGGAGGGATTCGAAGATGGCTGGAATGTCTTCGTCCTTGAAGGAGTACTCTTTTTGGATTTTTGGACCCAAAGTCTTTTCCTGTCTCCGAGATTGTTGTTGTGATGTCTGATTAGCATCAATAGAAGGTGTAGGGGCCTTTCCTTTACCACGGGAGACGAAGCTTGAATTTGGAGGGTTAGCCGTCGGTTAGCTTCTCTCGGCTTTTTTCCTTCTGAGAAAGTGCTCGGGCTGCTCTCTGCGCAATTTCAACTCTTTCTAGGTGTTGGATGGTGCTACTCCCATAACTTCTAACACGTCCAAAGAGAGGTTGTTATGGCATGTTTGGAGGATGAAGTTTTCTGTGATCGGATCTCGGCAGTTCATCGCCTTATTCTGGAAGCACTTGACGAAGTCATCGACCGTCTCGTCGTCTTCCTATTTCTTATCAAAGAGTGTCCTGATTGACACCTCAGCATCATCATCAAAGAAGTGAGCAAGGAACATGTTCTCTAAGTCGTCCTAACTGTTGATGCTTCCAGGCTTGAAACACGATACTAATCAAAGGCGGGCCCGCGAAGGGTGCCAACGAATGACTGAACCATTAAGGCTTCATTGTCGGAGATCATGCCCAAGTGGGACTTGAAGTAGATCAGATGTTGAGTGGGCGAGCCCTTCCCGTTGAACGACATGAAATTAATCAGGTTAAACTTTACCAGGTACGGAATCGACTCCCACTATCTCGGGTAGGGACACGGAATGCCGGTCTTCTTCACCTCTCGAGCAGACATCAGAGCATTGATTTTGCCCTCGAGGTCTTTCAACTTTTCATACTCACTCGTATCCTTCTTTGGTCGATTTTGAGGAGGAACAATGGGGCCACCCCCCAGTGTTGTCATTATTGGTAGGACCATCCCCGGCGTTGTTATTCTCAGTGGGGCTACCCCCAGCGTTTTGGTCAATGGGAGGGTCATCAGCATTGAGATGTTCATCCATATCTAAATCGCTACCTGCTTGGTCATCAATGTTGCGACGGCTGGATTCACCAAGTTGATTAGACAGAGCCCGAATCTGTTGGTCATGCTCTTCCCTCATCTGCTGCATAGTCATTTTCATTTCAATTTTGAATGCTTCTTTCTGCTTGGCTAGAGCATCCTCAACCATTTTGGCTACTTTTTTAGTGTTAATCATAAACACCTCACGAAATTATCCTGGACTGGATACCGTTTTGTCAGACGCGACTGCAGAGTTGGCATCTGACGCTTCATCATCCGAGGATAATCCCCTCTGCGTTCTCTGATAATCCCTAAGTCTAGTAGTCCCTGCGCATAGCCGAGTTAGACGATGCGATACGAGCAGGTCAGAACTAGAAGGTCGACACGACTTTCCCTTGTCAGTCATGTTAATTATGACTTCTGGAAGTTTGTCATCTTGAATAGCTGATCGTTTCTTACGGAGATGCTTTGGTTTGGACTTAGCCTTTCCGTTAGATATTTTCTCGAATACCGAGACCCTCTGTGGAGTGGTCTTAGGACAACTACACACTGATAATACTACCCGGATAAGTTTGATACACAGACAATGAAAGTCCATCTCCCAAGCATCTCTCTTTCGAGATCTGTTTGTACCCCTAGCCTGATAGTACAACTCATCGACATGATGACCGGAGCAATCTATCATGTGTTGGCACGACTTCTCAAATATAACATCGTCGTCTAACGAACACATTTCCTTCTAAGGATTCGTCGCTCTTGGACTTTGACACGCAGTTCGAGGTGGTCAGTTATAGGAGTTTTCTCTTTACGAGAAGGCTCAGACTTGTTGCAAGGGCGAGTACGACCCCAAGCTCGATGAGTTGCTCGAGGTTCATTCACCATGCCCAAGCGTTCTTTGACCAGAAATCTGTCTCGATCTTCATGTAGAGGACCCATGCGATCCTTCAACGGAATTCTGGATTTGGAGAGATCCACGCTATCGTAGGGCTTTACCGGAGGTGCGGGAACAATAGGAGCGTGATCTAAAGTTGACAAAGGCTGGAGAGCAGCCTCGGATATAGAATCAAGCGAGAGACACGACTGGTGTCTCTTGTCGGATAGAGGTGCTGTTTTGGCCTTCGACACCCAAACCTGCTTAGATCTTGGTGGTTTCTTGACCACCTCTTCCTTCTGCTTCTTGTGCGAGAATAGGTACGCAAGTAGTGCACAGTGTATCTGGATATGCTCCTCGAGGGTAGAACTAGTTCGTTTGATACGAACCCATTTGTAAGTTGACGGTTGGGAAGAGGGCCCTGATGCTTATTGTGACGACGGCTTAGCCACTTGGCGCTTTCTGAACTCTAGATCCGCTTGGTAACGGAGTCCGTCCACTTACTTTAAAGCCTTAGCCAATTGGTGGGCGAGACGTTGGCGACGCCTTTAATGAGCCCTCCTCGACAAATTTGGCATGCCTTCAACCAAGGTTTTAAATATCGGATGTCGGGTTCATGTCGGACGGCTGAAATCCATATCGGATAGCGGAAATCGGGGATATATCGGGGGATATGAACTAAATATCGGTTTACCATATCGGGTGATCCGCATATGTATAATATCATGTCCTAAATGTAATCTAAGCATTTATAAATTCAATATAAGCATACTTTATAAATTTTATAGACTTAACATATAAAAATATAAATAATATATGATGTTTAGGATCACTAACCGATTGTAGAAGTTTGATTCTCGATTGCATCCTGAAACAATTTGGGTGCTTGACCTACAAAATAAGAGAACATTGTTAGTAAACATAGAATAACATTTAAAGAATAAAGCAAGTAACATATAAGATATAACATATAGAATGAAGATCATAACTCACAAGATTCATATCAAACATAAGCAAATCAAAACAAACAAACAAGTTTTTAAAGCTACAAATAGTTTATAATTGTTTAACATTCAAGAGCAAATCCATAATAACATAAAAATTAAGATAACTAGAAAGTCTAGAATCAATCTTCATCGTGATCAAAATCAAAAGTAGTATTATCATCCTCATCTGACTCCGTGAATAACGCATCCATCTCTTCTTCCTCGTCATCTTCCATCGGCTCTTTTCCTTTCGATGAAGATGATCCCGATTTCTTCTTTCTTCTATACGTTTGCAACCTTCCACTCTTTCTCTTCCTTGGATTAGCTCCCGAAATATCTCCAACTTGCCTAAAAGTTAAACACTCTCCTGGAAATACTTCATCATCACTATTCTCCTCCTCCTCACCCAACAACCATTCGGTGACTCTTTCCTCATCATCGTAGGCGGTTAAAGGATCTCTATTTGGGACGGCATGCTTGTTCTTCAACTTTGCATTGAACTTGACAAAGACTAAGTCATGAAGTTTTTTATGAGTTAGTCTATTCCTCTTCTTCGTATGAATCTATAAAAGAAAATCATGAATTAGCATAAAAAACTAATCATCAAATACTACAATACAAGCCTAGAAGATGATTAAAATTTAAGAAATAATATTACCATCTCAAATGTACTCCAATTTCTTTCACAAGCCGAAGAGCTAGTTGTCAAGCCCAAAATCTTCATTGCCATCTTCCTTAACTCGGGAGTATCGTTTCCATAAAGCCTCCACCAAGTAACTAGTCAATTCATAATTGGAAAATGTTAGTAACTTATAAATTCAAAAAAGAGGTCAATGAATTAATTTGAATGAAAATATAAATTTACCCGGACAATCACCCTTAGTAGCACTTCGCCTCGCAAATTGATCCCCAAATGATCCTAGGCGTTCTTGATAATTAGGTATTTGATCTCCAATCTTTGTGAAAGTCACATGGTCATCGGGAAAGAGTCTATGCATACACTTGACTATGGCATTCATGAAGCTTCCGTCACCTTCAATGTCTGTGTAAGCTGGGTAATAGTAAAAAGGATTCAAAAAGTAACCCGCTTTATGTAATGTTCCACAAAGATTCTTCTTAAATCTCGACTCAATCATGGACAAAATGGGATTATACTTCTTGTCATCATTCCTAAGGGCCACTTTCAACTCCTCCATAGCCACCAACATGTCCCCATATATAAATCCCATCGAACCGATTTTATCACCATCCGCTCTTCGAAGAACATTCACGAGAGGAGTGAATACTTTGAGAGCAAAGTCTATATTATCCCAAAACTTGTTGCTAGCAATTATCTCCGCAACCTACAAACATAGAAATAAATCCAATCAATGAAATATAAATGATCAAATGAATAAAATAAATGCAATTAAAAATTTTAATTTAAAATATACCTTTTTACCCACTGATGTTCTTGAAAGGCTACAATCTGTCCATTGGTCAGAGATAAACATTTGCCTCATCTCTTTCTTATGATCTCTTAATGACTGTAGAGAAAGGAACGCTGTAGCAAACCTTGTAACTCCCGGTCTCACAAGATCACCCTTAGTAAACTCTCTAAATAATTGAAGAGGCTTGGTGTGATTATATATGAACACTGATACACTCCTCCCCATTAAAATGGCATTACGAATGAGTTTTATCTTAGCTATATCGCACAACATCAAGTTCACCGTGTGTGTAGCACAAGTCGTCCAAAATATATTTGGCCTCTTCTCAATCAATAACTTAGAAGCCGCCATATTGTTTGAAGCTCCATCAGTGACTATCTGTATCACATTTGCCTCCCCTATCTGATCAATAGCCTTGTCTACAAAATCAAAGATATACTTAGCATCGTGCTTATCGGCCGATGCATCATGTGAAGATAAAAAACAAGCTCTCCCAGCAGAATGTACAACTATGTTCATGATGCTTCTAGACTTTCAATCACTCCATGCATCGGTCATTATCGAGCAACCATTGACAACACAAGTCCGTTTAAAGTTTTCAACAATTTCTTTTGTCTCTTCAACTTCCTTTTGCAAACATGTCTCACTCAGTTCATACATGGATGGAGCTTGCAAATGACTTCCAAACAAGCCAATAGCTTGTAACATTTGATGGAAAGAGGGAAGCGTGGCGGTATGAAATGAAATGTCGGCTTCATAGAACCATTTGGAGACGTATCGCAATACATCCTCCCTTTTCTTCTTCTTAAGTTTGGAGTCCATCTTTGGTTGTTTCCCCTTTGCTACTAGTTGGGCAATCTCCTCGGGAGAACGAGCGGCGAAGGAGTCCATTGGTCCAATTACCTTGTGGGAGGATGACGAGCTTCTTTGAATACTCAATGAGATGGAGTTATCCTCCTCCTCATCCTCCCCAATAT
The DNA here is from genome assembly GCF_001876935.1 of Asparagus officinalis. Classification (NCBI taxonomy): domain Eukaryota; kingdom Viridiplantae; phylum Streptophyta; class Magnoliopsida; order Asparagales; family Asparagaceae; genus Asparagus; species Asparagus officinalis. The sequence continues at coordinate 81,635,636 of NC_033794.1, read as the reverse complement.
GCACCTCACTCAACAAGTTATGCATCTTCATCTCCTTCTCATCCCTACTCTTCTTTGCATTATCTAAAATTTTAGAAACTTTTGCCTTAACATCATCGGGTACTTTCACACACGGCACACAATTTCCCCTCTTTCCTGCTAGGTGTTGTTTGAATCGGCTATTCCCGCCATTGAGAATTTGAGTGCAATATTTGCATTTAACTTTACTTGTATCAGAACCAACTCTCTCCCCATATAGCCAACATGGATCTTTACCGCCCGGTTTTGATGTTGTTGGCGGTCTAGTAGATCCTTGTCCTTCAGACGACATGATTCTATAAAATAAGACAAATATAGATTTAGACAACATATTTATAATTCAATTACTAACTATTAATTAATTTTATTTGACAAGGGAAAAATTCAAGGAGGGTTACCTGATTTTGAGAAACAAGCCGTCTTACTCAGCAGTCACCACTCGACAGTCACACAAACTGAATCTGCAAAGTGTAAAGTGCAAACTAAATCTGCAAACTGTAAACAGAAAAAAAAATTATTCACAGAGTTGTTGCTACCAGACTGTCACATGAAGAAGAAAAAATAAGAAAAGCAGAAACTCTGTAAAGTTTAAACATGTAATATTCATATCATAAGATGATAAACAGTGATTATTATGAGAAATCAGGGATTATTAAATGATAAACAAGGTTACAACAAGTTCTCCATCAATCTTTCATATTAATTAATTCAAAATATCCTAACAAAATTAATTCTCGGTTATACAAGAAAATCATTCATGTTTACATATTCTCGGTCTTAAACCCAACCCCTTTTAAACCCCTTTTAATTTACATAAATAAAAAAACGCACAAAAAAAGGAGCCGAAAGTCAGAAGCATTCCTGTTTACATATTCTCAGTCTTAAACCCAACCCCTTTTAAACCCCTTTTAATTTACATAAAAAAAACGCAAAAAAACGAAGACGAAGGCAGTAAGAGAGGCGCTCAGAGAGAGAGAGAGAGAGAGAGAGAGAGAGAGAGAGAGAGAGAGAAGGGGGGAGGGGGGAGAGAGAGACATACCTCATGATTTGGTGCACTCGAAGATGCGGTCGAAGATGCGGTCGAAGGTGGTCGTCGAACTGTCGAAGAGGCGCTGAAGATGAGGTCGAAGACTGCTGAAGATGCAGTCGAAGGTGGTCGAAGGCGGTCGAAGAGCTTTGAAGGCGGTCGAGGCGGTCGAAGGCGGCTGAAGATGCCTCAAGAGAGAGCTGAAGATGCGGTCCTGTAGCCCTAGTTTTCTCTCTCGATTTCTTTCTCGTTTTCTTTGATCGGCTTCGTTTAAGTCACTGAAGAGTTAGCAGCGGTCAAATGGGTTTGGGTTTTGTAAAAACCCAAACCCAATAAACCAACAAAAGCTGAAACCGAAATCACAGAATGTCGGTCGATTTTTCAGAGGTGAAAAATCGGTCGACATGCCCGACTTTTACCCGATATATCCGATATGCTCTAGAAAACCGATATACGACTCAAATAAGCCCGACTCATATCACTAGACTCCTCGATCCGACATATCGGCCAACATGTCCGATATGTCGGCCGCTATTTAAAATAGTGCCTTCAACAGTCAACTCCTTAATAGAGGCGGTGTCCGGATGTATGGCTTTGGCTTCATCGAACCTCGTCGGGTTATCGTGAGGTGCAACTGTAGCAGCGGTGGCGGAGAGATCGTCTTCTTGGGTCTTCAAATCTGAAGACCAACGGATTTTCCTGGAGGAGGAGGCCTTCCTACGCTTGCGAGGAGAGGCGGATATGGAGGAGGAGGAGGAGATGTACTTCTCAAACTTCTGTTGGTCGAATTCGTATTCGACCTCTTCGTTCACCGGGATCTTGATCGTTGGTTGCGTTACGACAGCCTTGGCTGCAAGGCTGTTGGCTCCCACTATGGTTGCCAGCTTGTTTTGAGGGAAAATCAATTTCTTCATTAATGAGTTCATTACAAATTTAAACGTTACAATAAAAAAAAGATAGTCTTTTTATAAGACTTTCAACAAAGATTACAACTTTCCTTTTAAACAAACGCAACAGACGTTTATCCTTCACTGCTTGTGTGAGATCTTAGCCTGTGATGGGGATATTGATATCCGTGGACTACCAAATGATCAGATCAGGTCCAGAGCTTCGTTGATTCGCGAAGGAATCAATAAACCGAAGTAATTATCTCGGCAACAGCGAGACAATCATTCTTCTCGAGGTCACCGCAACGGGGCAATCTCAAGGCAAAGAACTGGGAAGTGTAGATCTGACGAGCTCCTCTTCTTTATGCTGACGAACTCGATCCGATCTCCTCCTCTCTTTTGAAATTCATGCTCCTTCAGTCTTCAATTCAACAGGGCTTCGTCAACGCTCGAGAATTCCCGATCTTTTAAATTGCTCCTTCTTCATGTCGGGATTCGCCAAAGTCTGCTAGCCTCTCTCAAATTCATCAGAACCTTATCCTAGCTCCTCTAAAATTCATGGCTCCCTTCAGATCTCTTTTTATGAGGGTGCTAGGGGTGTATTTATAGGCTTTAAATGTCATGTTTATGGATAGGAATGTCGTGTTTGTGGATATGATCGAAGAACAACCGTTATTATTTGTTTAGGTGGGTTTTCGATTATGTAACAACTTTCATACATTTAAGAATAAACTTACATGTTTATAGATGATCCCAAGGAGTTCTAAAAGCTAATCTTATCAGAAAACACGTCGGGAGCTGACTTGGGCGCGAGTCACTTTGACTGTCTCGCACATGTCCGAGACAACTTGGACTATCTCGGGTATTTTAGTCTTAACTCTCTCTTCTGACCTCAGAATGAGATGATTCAAGATGTGTTAGAAAGATGACGAAGAGATCTACAACTTTTATTTTTTGAGATTTTTATATTCCAATCGAATCATGACCAAAATCTCCATTCTTCTCTAAGATGCCAACATTGTCTCGGAATTCTGAGGTAGTTTGTACTATCTTTGGTATTTTGGCTTTATCTCTCTCATATGATCTCGGAATGAGTTGATCTAAGATGCGTTAGAAATATAACAAGGAGCTCTACAATTTCATATTTTAAGATTCTTCATATTCAAAGCGAGATAGTCTCTACTAAGGCCGAGACACTTGGAGTGTCTCCGCTAAGGCCCGAGGCATTGTTTCGTAAGTTCCGTCCGTTTTCGTCGTATCTTCGTCGTCCGAACTCAGAATTGCACAATTTAAAGTACAAAAGAAAGCCAATGAGAATATCTACAAGCTCTCATGGTTGAATCATATGTAGAGTAGATGGGACACGAGGGGTGTTTCGTCTTTCGTAAGTGAAGCGTAGCTCCTGATCAGTTATTCTGCAGTTCCGTTGCTTCACACGGTTCGTCGATTTACTTCCTACGTTTATCGATATCAATTAAGATTCTATCACTCGGATAGCGACGTTCATCATCTTCTCTCTGTCTTAAGCCGTGTGTGAGAATTAGTGGGCAATTTTTAACGCCTACATGGTCGCCAAAGGATTCCACCAACAATCTGTTGTGGACTACGAGGAGACTTTTAGTTTGGTCGTCAAGTCCACGACGATTCACACTATATATCATTGCCTTGAGTGTATCTAATGGATGGTCTATTAGCCAGCTAGATGTTCACAATGCCTTTCTCTATGGCAAAATCATAGAGACCGTCTATATGTTTTAGCCACCTGGTTTCGTCAATTTGTCGCTTCTGAGTCATGTCTGCCTTCTTATTAGTCTCTATACGACCTCAAATAGGCCCCCATTAGCTTGGTTTCATTGGCTTTTTCTAGCACTAGTTAATAATGGATTTACGGGGGGTTCAAAACTGACTCTTTTCTCTTTTTCTACTCGAATGGCAAGACTTAGTTATTTGTTTTTGTCTATGTAGATGATATTATCATGACAGGTAATGATTTGGTGTTTATATCTCGCCTCATCACTTTGTTGTTGACCGATTTCTCCATTAAGGATTTGGGTCCTCCACATCACTTCCTCGGCATTAAGGTGGTCCCTCAGCCCTCGGGTCTCTTCTCTCTCAGTGGACATATATTTCTAAGCTTCTTCAAGAAGCGCGCCTCTCCGATGCCAAACCAGAAACAACTCCACTCTCTACATCCATAGTTTTCACCAAACTCTCTGGTACTCTATTCCTCGACCCGACCAAGTACCATCAAATTGTAGGAGCCCTTCATTATATCACTCAGACTCAACCAAATTTGTCCTTTGTGGTCAACAAGGTTTGTTAGTTTGTGCATTAGCCAACAGAGGACCACTGGGTGGCGGTCAAACGTATCCTTCGTTACTTGAAAGGGACAATCGTTCATGGCCTATCATTTTAACGTGGACCCACTGATCATCTCCAAGCCTTTTGTGATTCTAATTGGGCTAGATGTCCTAATGATCGCAAGTCAACAGGGGGTTTTGTGATGTTTCTTGGTACGAACCTTGTCTCGTGGATGTCCCGCAAGCAGCGCACCGTTTCCTGTTCATCTATTGAGTCCGAGTACAAGGATCTTGCCGACACGTCGACCTAACTGACCTTGCTTTAGTCACTCTTCTCAGAAATCTGTATTCCTCTACATTCCCCTCCCGTACTTTGGTGTGACAATTTGGGGGCCACCTACCTGTCCGTGAATCTAGTTTTCAACGCACGGACGAAGCACATTGAGATTGACTTTCACTTCATCCGTGACATGGTTGCTCATCGTGACCTTCAGGTGCAGTTCATTAGCACGCAGGATCAGCTCGTGAATATCATGACCAACTCGTTATCCAGGACCTGCTTCGAGTTCCTATGATCCAAGCTGCAAATCATTTCATGCCCTTTGCTTGCGGGGGCGTATTGAAGATATTGTATGATACTTATAGATAATATAGTTAGATATTCAGTTAGATATTTAATGCTATCTTTAGAGATTTTATTGATATTTTCCATCTCCTGTAACCTCTCTATATATACGCATATGTATATTGATTAACGCGATGTACAGAAACATATCATTCTCCAAAGATTAGTTCATACCGTGAATCCTTCGATGTAGCGCGTTCCACTAAACATGCCTACAGACATGGAACATTGCATTTTGTGATTCCTATTCTACAGTTTGATTGATATAATTTTTATGTTAGAATATCAAATTAAAATATTAAAATAAATGAGGTTAATAGCATGCGTTTTAGAAGTGTAAGGGTCATAAGTTTAGAAGGGGAAGAGACATAGGTTATGGAAGAATAAGAGTAACTTACTCATTTATGATATTTATCTTTATGGCATTAAAATAGGAGTTTAATTTGTGACTATTGGTATGCCTAGACGTTTTTGTTTTGAAGCCTATATAAAGGGCTATTGTAATCCTTGCTTGATATGAAGAAAGAAAATTAAAGAAATATAAGTGAGTTCTTTGTCTTCATTTGAGAGAGTTCTAAGTTCGTAAACTTAAGAGTCAACAGTGGTATCAGAGCCACGAGTTCTAAGTTCGTAAACTTAAGAGTCAACAGTGGTATCAGAGCCACTTGATCCAATTTTCCCATTCTTTCTTCTTCTCATGGCTACCACAAATAATTTTGTCAATCCTCAAGTGCTCAAATTATTGAAAGATAACTATGAGAGTTGGTCAATCCAAATGAGAGCCTTATTTGGTTCTCAAGAGTTGTGGTCAATCCAAATGAGAGCCTTATTTGGTTCTCAAGAGTTGTGGGAGCTGATCATTGATGGGTTCACGAAACCTACACCAGAAGTAGAAGCCCTTTGGTTCTCAAGAGTTGTGGGAGCTGATCATTGATGGGTTCACGAAACCTACACCAGAAGTAGAAGCCCCCTATACCGCCAAAGAGAAGAAGGTTCTCAGAGAGCAAAGAAAGAAAGATGACAAGGCTCGTTTTCTACTCTACCAAGGGTTGGACGAGTCTACTTTTGAGAGAGTTGCCGAAGCAATGATGAGCAAGGAAGCATGAGAAATCCTTGCGACCATCTACAATGGTGTCGAGCGGGTGAAGCGAATTCGCTTCCAAACTTTGAGGGGCGATCTTGAAGTCGCTCAAATGAAAGATAAAGAACAAATCTCCGATTATTATTCATGATTACTTCTAATTGTGAATAAAATAAGGAGAAATGGAGAGAAGATGGAGGACATCCGAGTGATGGAGAATGTGAATAAAATAAGGAGAAATGGAGAGAAGATGGAGGACATCCGAGTGATGGAGAAGTTGCTCCGATCCCTCACATCAAAATTCGGATGGAGGACATCCGAGTGATGGAGAAGTTGCTCCGATCCCTCACATCAAAATTCGAGCACATGGTGGCAGCAATTGAGGAGTCAAAAAATTTGGAGGAGATCTCAATAGGGGAGCTCTTGGGATCTCTTCAAGTTCATGAACAACGAATGCAAAAGAAGGCTAGTTCCATAGTTTTGGAGCAAATACTAGACTCAACATTTACTCTAAGAAATCAAGGCTCATAAGAAAGAGGTCGTGGTCGTGGTCGTGGTAGAGGCAGGGGACGTGGTCCCCAACAGCAAGCCACTCAAAATCAAGTGGAGACCCAAAGATTTAGAGAACGAGGACGAAGCAATCGTGGAAGATCCATACCTGGGCGTGAAAGCAATAAGAATGTTCAATGCTATAACTGTCATAAGTTTGGGCACTATGCTTTAAATTGTTGGCACAAAACTAAAGACCAAACTAATCTTGCCGAAGCAACAAATGATGTGGGTAACAACTCTACGCTTCTTCTTGCTAATGATGATTCAAGTGTTGAGAATGATGCTTGGTACCTTGACTCGGGTGCTAGCAACCACATGTGCGGGAAGAAAGAATTTTCATGGAACTCGCAGAAAGAGTTCATGGAAGTGTGAGCCTCGGAGATTCTTCAAAACTCCCGGTTGAAGGAAAAGAAAAGATTAAAATCTACCAAAAGGATGATAAGCCCGAGTATATTTCCGATGTTTACTATATTCCTAACATGAAAAATAATATACCTCGACAATATCCGTAGTTGGGTTAGCTGCCAGGAGATCACAAATAGCTTGCCCTTTGACCGACTTTTGTTGCTTAAAGTGTAGGTCGTATTGGGAGAGAAGTAGGGCCCACTTTGCTAGCCGTCAATTCATGAAAGCAGGTTGTGTCATGAATATTCTGACTGGGTTAACATTGGAGATGACGTAGATAGTCTGTCCGACCAAGTAATGTTGCATCTTTTGAATAGTGAATACTAAGGCGAGACACTCCCTTTCGATCATCGGATATTGAGATTCGGCGCCCACAAGGGTCCGACTCAAATAATATACTGCTTGTTCGTGACCATTATCGTCGTCTTGTGCAAGTAATGCACTTAACGAGTGGCTCGTCGCCTTGACATAAATCAAGAACGGTTTGCCCGATTTCGGTACGACGAGTACGGGGGGTTTCGAGAGATATTCTTTGATATCTTCGAATACTTTTTGACAAACGTCGTCCCATACAAATGATACACCCTTCTTTGTGAGCCGGGAGAATGGTTGATATTTTCCCAAAATATTCGAGATGAACCGACGGATGTAAGCCAGTCGTCCCTGTAGTCCTCTAAACTCCTTAAGGTTTCTTGGGCGTTGCAACTCGTTAATCGCCTTCACTTTATCAGGGTCAATGTGAATACCCTTAGTGGTGACGATGAATCCAAGGAATTTGTCGCTGGACATTTCGAGGAAGGATTTGGTAGGATTCATCTTTAATTAGTGAGTTCGCATTAGGTCAAACATCGTTTTTAAGTCTTTGATGTGATCATTCTTATCACGACTTTTCACGACTAGGTCGTCTTCGTAGTATTCGGCAGTCTTTCGGAGATGCTCCTGAAAAATCTTTGACATGGCTCTCTAATATGTGGCACCTGCGTTCTTTAAGCCGAAGGGCATAGCTGTGTAACAGAAAACACCGAGAGGTGTTCTAAACGCGGTATGCTTTTCATCATCCGGATGCATCTTTATCTGATTATAATCAAAAAATCTGTCCATGAAGGACATTATCTCAAATCCACACGTATTGTCGATGATAACATCTGTGATGGGAAGAGGAAAATCGTCTTTCGGGCAGGCGGTATTAAGGTCTCTAAAGTCGATACAAATCCTGATTTTCCCATTCTTCTTAAGGACCGGGACAATATTGGCGAGCCATTCAGGATGTTGCTCCTCCCTGACAAAACCTGAATCGATAAGCTTTTTAACTTCGGACTCAATTGCCTTTATAATTTGTGGACGAAACCGTCTTTGTTGCTGTTTGACAGGTTTGACATCTGGCTTAATATTGAGGCGATGCATTACCACATTTGGATCGCGCCCTAGCATATCCTAGTAGTTCCAAGCAAAAACATCGATGTACTCCGTGATGAGAGCAATTAGCTCTTCTTTCTCACTTGGTGGGAGGCTATCGCTAATGAATATCGGTTTTTGATTATCCTCATTGCCCATATTCACCTGGATTACTTGGTTCTCGGTAGGGGGTTTCCTTTGTTCAAATCTATCACCGTACTGCATATTCAGATGATGAATCCAAGGGTCTTCCCAAGTTGGCATTTGGTCATCTTCCTCTATTGTGGTAGGGTCGACCGTAGCCATATTCGACATTAGCCTTTTGAATATATCCCCAAGACTAGCGTTGGAGTCCCAGGCTAAAGAATCGGAAGAATATCCATCTTTATCTTATTAGCAATTTGATCAATGACCTGCCAACAACACTCGTCCTCGGAAGAGGAGATATTGCCTAAACCTCTTCTGTGACTATAATAGTTATCGGGTTTCCCTTTCGGTACATAGGCCATACGAGGTGGAACTCGTGGACCTCGACCAAAACAGATACCCTCTCCGAGTGCGAAGTTATATCCGTATCTCTCCATGAGATTACATGCTTTTGTGTCATATCTGAATAAATAAGGGGCTGCTTTATCATCATCCTCATCTTCTTCAAAGAAGTGATCTGGTATTGAAAATTCCTTCCCTTTACTGTAAACGACTTCTTTTTCACCCCCTGTTTTTGCAGGAATGACGAGCGTTGTTCCGAACGAATCCTAAACATGCTTCTTAGTCATGCAAGACGATTGAAGCGGTACATGTAAATTAGGGTCATCGTATAACTCTTTCATAATGTTATCAAGACACAACGAGTACTCTAAATCATCATTTATTGCTACTTTTTTGGCAAGTTACCAATTACAACTACTATCCAATGATTCTCCATCGTCAAGATTGATTATAATGGGTACAATGTCATTAAGTACAAAACCACCGTCGTAATCAAACCCAACTTCGGTATCAGCTTCTTCTCCATTGTCCGTTCCTTGGGTCGATGGTTTAGTATCGGATTCAGCACCGTAAAGAAGGGAGTCAGTAAAATAATTTTCTAACCCCTTAAACGGTTGCTTATCCGTGACCATCGTCTTGACTTTATTATTCGTGTCTACATATTTGAGACATTGATGGAGGGTAGAAGGGACTATAATATTACCGTGGATCCATGGTCGACCCAATAGTAAGTTATAAGAAGTCTCTGTGTCAATCACATAACATGTAACTTCCGACTTCAAATCTCTGATCTGGCACTTTACTCGGATTTTACCCAATGGTCTGGACCCATTGGTGTTGAATCCGTAGATCGTAGTACCCATGAAGGCTAGCTTACTAGCCGGTATTCCAAGGCTATACATTAACCGGAGTGGCATGATGCTGACAGCGGAATCCGGATCGACTTGGATCCGGTTGACAACGCTGGAGCCAATGTGCCCAGTGAAATACAGGGGTCGGTCATGCTTTGAATTCTTCGTCTGCATGTCCTCTTTGGTGAAAGAGATGCAGGAAAAGTGGTGGGCCGCGAGGTTGCAATGTTGGACTGACGGCTCTGGCTCTTCAGGCGATGGTTTGATCTGAGTCAGGAAAACATCAGAGTGGCCAAGGCTTCTTGTAGTGCTTCCCTTGTGTCTTTCGAAAGATGCAGCAGCTCATATAAGATTAATCTGGCTGGTATATTAGCTAATTGTGCCATAATGTCAAAGCGATGCGGAGTACTTGAGCTCCCCGGTTTATCTCTTCCAATCGGTTGATTGAATCGAGACTACTTTAGGTTCTGAACCTCTTGGTATAAGGGCTCTTTCCCCTTTTGTTGAGTCTTCTCCGCAACTACTGGTACTGGGAGAGTTGTGACCACTCCCTTTCTGCTAATTTCTTGGAGGGAATAGTTTTGGTTACCCCCTGCTTAGTTAACTGCTCGGAGGCATCCGGATATTTGAAATGATATTCATTTCCACTCCGGGTTACGAAGGCCGGTTCTCCGTTGGTTACAAAGACCTCTTGTTCATCTTCAAAGAGTAGGAAAGCAGGGATTCTTTTGTCATCTTCTCCTGGAATAGCAGAGGCTCCGCAACAGGACTTTCCTTTACCTCTTGATTTCTTCTTGGATGACGATCTGACCTACTGTTCATCTTCAATCAGATCGGGATGAACCTAGAGAATCTCGCTATTTGGGGTTGTGTGGCACAAGTCCTTTCTGGCGTTATTTATGAGGATCGTCATTGATGGTCTTCACCGCCACATTCATTATGGGGTTGGGCTGAAACAAATTCAAAGGAACAGATCCAAAGCTGATTGATACCGCATTCGCACCTACTTTCTTCTCCTTAGACTGTTTTATAGTAATGACCCCAACATCGATCAAAGCCTGGATTTTGTCGTTGAGGGCGTAACAATAC